>NW_020448419.1:2029667-2193834 GCF_003343035.1 Apteryx rowi | reverse complement strand
GGGGGGGGGGGGAGAGAAAGGGACACGGCGGAGGTGGTTTTCGGTACCGATTTTCAAAAGCGACTGCTTGGCTGCCGGGAAGCCGGCGCCCGGGAGAGGCTGCCTGGGCGCTGCGAGGCCGGGCCGGGCCGGGGAGGAAGGAGCCGCGGGCTGCTGCTCTCCGGGAGTGGTCTCGTGCTTCCTCCCCGAGTTTCCTCTTTACAGGTGGGACCTAACAGTGTGTGTGGGGGGGGAGAGGGTTAATACAGCAGGTATTTCCCCCCCCTGCCGCCGCCGAAATCCGGTTTCATTCTGGGCACCACATTGCTCCTGCTCCCCTGTGCAGTAGGCCTCGTGCATCTCCGGGAACCTGGCCCCGGTGCTCCGTGGCAGGCAAGGTATCTCCCCCTCTCTCGGAGGGCTGTCTGTGTGCACTGCTTCATGAACAAAGACTAAAAAACATGATTATTAGAGGTGCTGAGGGGCTTAGTAAACTTATCCGCCACAGTCTGTGATTAGCGGGAAGTTTAGCTATCGAAAAATCTTAAATTTGTAAACATCTTCCTGGTTGCACACTATGTTCTGTTTAGAGACAAATCGTGTTCTAATAAAGCAAAACACAGAATGCTTCCTAGAACAGTACTTGAATAGGATTTTTTTTTTAACTTTTGTGAGGCCTAATTGCATGAGTTGTTTGTTCTTTGCTTAAAATATACCAGTGAATCCTACATTAGTAGTACACAGTAGTAGTTAGTATATAGTAGTAGTTGAGTACTGGCCTTTTTCTTGCTGGGAAAAGATGTTGTTTAGTGATGATCATAATTTTATTTGAAAAACAAGAAGAAATATGTAGAACTAACTTTCAGGAGACCCTGGAGGCAGGAATAAATCAAATTAAAAGGTTAACATCAGAGAACTGTTGGATTGTGAAGAAAATCGTTTGGCTAAGCTTATAATCCTAACATCTTATTTTGAAGAGTCGTGATGTTTACCTAACTTTAGCATTTATATCTTATCTTTCTCAACTGGGGAGGTGAGGAATACGTTGGTATTATAGGCCATATGCTTATTTAAACTTGGTCCTATTTTGAACCTTATCAATGGTATACTGATGACAACTGTTTGTTGGAAGAGATAACTTTGCTTGGGTATGATGGACTGATAAATAATCCTTGTTTAAACTTAATCAAGACTGGTATGATCAAATGAAAAAAACCACTAGCATTAAACTTGATTTATCAGGAAATCTCTGAATTTCCAGTATGAATTTAGTTTTATAACCATTTTAAAGTAATTGGAAATTAGGCAGTTAGATCTTCCCTTACAGATAAAGCAATACCTTATATCACTTTAACACTGGGTTTTTGATAACTAGGGTATGTATAACTTAGTGGTTCTGTATAATTTAATGATATAAACCTGCTATTTATGAAAAGGAAAGTTGGCTATGGTAGTTAAATTTATTAGGAAAATTATGCACCACTTTTGCTGTATAATTAACTTGCAGAAACGCTGGTCAAATAACATCAGTTTTGGTCTTACTCCCAGAGAAGCAAGGACACTTGAAATAAAAACGAGTGGGTTTTGTATGTGTTTGGATGCTAAAGCATATGATGTGTGCCACCTATATTCTCCTTGTAGGAGAATGAGTTATAAGGGAGATGTACTTTAATTCCTATTACAACTTCAAGTTGTATTCTTTGTATTCTTGAGTAATATTTAATGTTAATGTACAAAAATAATGTCAAGCCTTGGTTTTTAAAACACTGCAGCAAAAATGAAAAGTGGTAGTAAAGAATGAGGTCATGCCCAAAACGTGTGAGCCAGAGACTGCCAGCAGTTTCCTTTTCTGCCCGCTGAGCATTTGGGATTGCCTCTTCACTGAAACTACTGAAACAGTGTTTTGAAAGAGGTCCAGGAAACATCATTTAGTTTGTTTTAGAAATTTCTCGCTAAACTAAACGTTTTTATGCACAATGCATTCTACCTTTTGTCTTCATTTACCCTGGTGTTTACAAAATAATTATTTGGTATCAGTTGTACGACAAGCCACTTACTGAACTGACTAACAACTCTTAATGTATTGTTTTGAAAAGAGCACATGGGAAGGTCCCATTTTCCTCAGAAGAGGTTACCAATTTATGGAGGACAGAAGGATGAAACTTAATGATTCTGCAAACAGCTGGGCATATTTTTATTATAAGCACATTAGTCCTGCTGTAAACTATTAGAATATTAATCACACTCATAACGATTTGCAGAACTGGAGCCTTTGTCAAGCAGTGACCTCTGGGTAGGCCCAGAGGTATGTCTTCCCTGAGCTCCTTACAAGATTCCTGGTCCCTAGGCCTGATTTTGTAACAAGCAGTCAATGGGCCTAGTTTTACATGAATACAGTTCTGGTTCTTGTGGAACTGAAAACCTGTAGTTTAAAAAAGTATTTGTTGACAAAAGCTCCAGGTTGATCTACCTATCTATATTTAATACAAAACTTCATTACTAAAGCAGGACAAGCAGACTATGTTTTGTGGACAGAAGAAGTGGTGGTGTTTTCTCTTGTGACATCTTTATTTTCAGCATTTGATATAACTATAAAACACAAAATTCCCTATCCTTGAGAGAAGTAGCAGCAGCCTGAAGTTATGGCTTGGCCCAGGAACTCAGTAAAACACAATTTCCTCAATGAAATGCCCAGGCTTTAAAGCAGTTTTTGCATTGCAAGACAATCTATTGTTCAGTCAGAGAGAACAGTCTAAGTTCTTTTTGAGCGCTCTAGGTATGTTAGCATCACATATGTTTTTCTAGGTAGGCATTTAATAGGAATAAAGCCTATATATTGGCTGATCTGATTTCTGAGTTAATCTTCCTCAACATACACGTTTTTAATAGCCTTAAATAGGTAAAGATAGGAAGACGTGGTGGTTTACTTTTCAGGATATGGGTGCTTATTCACCAAAGATTTAATTATGCCATCAAAATATGTTTTTATAGGAGTTCATTTAAATATATTTACTTTCTACAGAAAAATATGTAGAGGACATTGAATGCTTTTATGTTAATTTACAGCACTTTGTGTCCTGAAATGAACCCTGATATTGACATGCTGTACATTCCTTGGTTCGTTTGGATGCCAGTTCTTGTCATTCGAGGAGGGATTATATCAAGTTTTGTTTCTTCTTCAGTAATATTTATGCTAGTGTGCTGTCTAGAGGCCCTGATCAGAATAGTTCTGTTCTGGTAGGTACTAGCAAAACTAGGTACCTAAAGTAAGTCAGAAGATGCATAAATGTAATACAAAGCTGTGCTTTCTCTGTCTCAAGTCTTTTATACCAGTAATTTTGCGGGTCACTGTGTCACACTTGAAACCAGAGTAAGTGGTTTCTAGCTGATCTGTAGAACCATGTTATCACTGGACATTTACACAGCCTTCACCTAAAAGCATAAGAGTATGTGATGCTCCAGAATGTGATAAATTTTGAGATCTGACAGTGATCTTTTGATCTAAACCACGATTGGTTTCAGCCTGTGAACTCCTATATAATTTCTAGAGAAGGTGCAAACCCCTTTACAGGTTTTATGTAGGCATGCGTGTAGTTCTCTGGCTGCTCCTGAGTCAGTTGCGCTTGACTGGGCTTGGCTGCCTAAGAGACTTTCCTTTGGGACTGCAACTGGTGTTGATGTATGTTGACTTAAAACTTCATATAGATGGTCTTGTTTTAAGTTTGCTTTTTTTTTTAAATTTGTAAACAAAATATTACAAGATGGGAAAAATAGGTTGTAGCACACAGCTATAGTCATGTTTTTTAGGTAACTTAGGTGGGCCTAGGTTATTCCCAGTTCTTTGTTTCTGGGAATGAAGTTTTTCTGCCCAGCTTTCTGCTTCGCTTTCTTCAATGATTACCTTTTTAGTCCAAAATAATTTTTTTTCTAGCAGCTCTGAAACCATATAAAATCAGTACATATTGATCAATAGAAGCTTCTAGTTATTATATTATTACACTAGCTTTCAGGCTATTTTCTCATTATGTTTTCTCTTAAACCTTTTGTAAAGGTTTATATTAAAAAAAATGTACAGTTTACTCAAGCACAAAGAGATTGGATATAGACTAATACTGTTAGTTTTCTATCCATTATTACTGCCAGCTGCCTGCAGAACTTCTTCCAATATGATCAGGTCCACAAAACGCTTGAGATACTTGATTATTTTTGGTAATTGTATAGCTTGAAAATAGCCTTTCATTTGGATGTTCAAGAAGCTTGACTTGACTTCCTGTCGCATAATTCTGGGATGTAGAAAATATGAAAAGTAGACATAGAGGTGGAGCAAAACTATGTTTACCTTGAGGTAGATCAGAAATCTAAGTATTTCAAAACCCTGCAGCATTCAGTTCACTCTTTGGGCTCTGGAGCGGAGGAATGTTTTGCGTTGTAAATATTCGTTTTATCTGTAGGTAAGGAGCCTATTTTATAATACAAATATTAAAAATATTACATAATTAATATCAGTGCTCAAGAGGTACTGTCGTTTGCTCAGTGGTTGCCTGTAAGCGTCAGTACTGATTATTTGACTGTCCCTTGTGTCTTGTGTAAACCTAGTGTTTCATTTGACTCTCATGCAAGACCTGTAAGACAGTCTCTGTTGCATGTCCTACCTGTCCCCCCACCCCCTGGTCTCAAATACTTTCATTCCAATTCTGTGATATTTTCGTGCTCAGAAGCTTTGCAGAGGTTCTAGGGAGGAGTTATTGGGGTAACTGTCCAACTTTATTACATTAACCTAATTCTTTAGTCTCTGCTGTTGACGAAAAAAGCTCAGTTGTTTATAGAGTTCAAATTTAGTGACTGTTTTATGTTTGCTTTTGTCTTTGACCCTTTTTCTTTAAGAGGGTGAGCAGCCAGACTTGAAGGAGAATGAAGATTACTTTTCCTTTATAGTAATATTTCCCAAACTGTAGTAGTCATGGACTTCTGTGAAGTGCCAGTCCAAATGAATCAGAATACCCAGAGGAAAAAAAATGGGAAGAGGAACCTATCTCCTCTCTTAATTGTGAACTTTCTAAAGCGAAAGGAAAGGGAGAATAAGACAGTGTTTTAACTTGTTGTTTGTAGCTGTAAAGCAGTTTAAAGATAAACTCTGTGGCTTTAGTAGCTAAAAGGCTTCCATTATTAGAAAGATACTTCAGATTTTGCTCTGTATAACTGTTTTGGTGCATGTTATCTGATGTGATCAAAAAATGATTTTATTTTGTCCTGAGATTTGTCCTGTTCGTACTGCTGAAGATTGATGGATCTTTCTCATTACTCCAGCCACTTAATCACTGATGCAGAGGATAAGTTATGTAAATTCCGTTCTGCTGAGTTTTCTTGTGAGTTATGGACCACTGACATTTACTAAGATCTTTCTCTTTGTATATAGTGAAATCTTATCTTGGATAAGTATTTGTTGTAACATCCAATAATTCATTCCTTCATTTATGGTAGCGGTTCTCAAACTTTATGCTGTAGGTGCTCTGTCTTCCTAGTAAGGGGCCTGCACAGTCTCTAGTTATATCCCTGCTTAGTTAGGTAAACACCTTTGTTTAAATTCAAGAAAGAAAGAAAAAAAAACAAACCTTTACTTGACTTTTAAAAATATTTGGATAGTGTAGAACTTGAAGTCAACTCATACCCTATGTTGGAAAACTTCCTGTTTAAAATCTGTTTTCAAATCTTTTTGTGCTTTATGGCTTTTCCTTTGTAAGGATAGTGTTCAAGTTATGGAATACCCAAGCAGTTCCTGAGACATGTCCAAGATGTTGTGTTTTAGGCTGTCCTGCATATTGTCAGCGTTAGTTTTTGGGGGAAGCTAGCTGTTTTGATTTTCCTTATATGCTCAGGTGGCAGAGAATGAGATGGGGCGTTGCTGGTAGGGAGATGTCTGGGCTAGAAATTTTGTGCTCTGATTGAAGGGGCAGTACCTTGGAGAGCAGACACGGGCCCTAGCTCCCTCTGCTTGACTTTAAGGAGTTGCCTTGGCTTTTGGAGGACCAAGGGTTTTGTCTTACATATAGTCTTATACAGCCTCAGGGGAGTCCTTTTATTTTTGTAGAATTTCTTTCTGCTTATTTTTTTGTTAAACAGTAAAATATATCTGTTCATTGTTAATAACAGTTTTTCACTTTGACTTTAATTGCTTACAACTTCGATTTCTCTGTGTCACTGGAGTTTGCTTCTGCCTTCCTGTGTTCAACTAACATTGAGTGACAAAAGCAGATCTTGCTTTCTGGAATTATGTTCTGTGGACAAAGGATGAACAGTCTGTAATTTGGCATTTTAGAGGTTGGAAGGAGAAAGTAATGTTTACTACTTTTTTTCTATTATTTCTTGTATTTTCTGCTTTGAGTGTATAGTTCCATCATACTCTATCCTTTGCCTTATCCTTCTTGCAACTCTTCTGTTATGTTTCTATGCTCATGGTTTTTCCATTTCTCAGTTTCTGTTCTCACTTTTATGTTCTTTCTGCTTTTCCCTTTGTCCTCCACCTTGCTTTATTCCTCACTGTTGCTCTGGGTACGGTTCTGTGCCTTCACTTTTCTCTGTTTCCTTTAACAGGCTTCCATAACAGGCTGATTTGCTTTCTTTCATGTGTTCTTTTGACCACTGTTCAGGTCTGGTTGAGAAAAGATGAGAAACACCATGGTCAGAAGTTGCCTGTTCATGATGGTAGTGCTACAATGCTGTCTTGGTGCTTCCAGCATTGCCTGAGTCCTGTTAAGTCTTCTACTGGACTGAGGAGAGCTGGAAGTGAGAGAAAGAGAGAAAGATTCTGTATGTTTGTGTGGAAAGGCTTTTATGTTATACTTGCTTAAAAAAAAAAAAGTGAATTTTTTTTTTTATGTAGCCTGTCCATTAGTTTCACCAGCTCAGGTAGTTGTTAAATAAGGATTTTTGCAGGCTAAGCTATGCGTTTACGCTGATCAGGATGCTGGGACAACCTGAAAAATAATCTTACTACCTTCAAAAGCAAGTGGTTGTATTGATTACTGAATGCTGCTTATACTAATAGCATGCTGCAATTAAACATCATTGTGGCTATTTAATTTCTGTTGTTTAAGCATATGTTGTGGTAATTTCTTTCTCTTTCTTTTTTTTTTTCTCTATTCTGTGTAGCAAATTGGCAGTTTCTACAATCTAGTATAAGAAGAGGTTAGAAGCCATTCTTTTCACTCAGTTCCTTTTCTTGTATGTGAATTGATCTGCCATCTGAATGCTGAACATGGACGTATAACTGTCAGGATCTCTGGCTTTCTTAGCACTTCATTATCCTGCTCATTTATAGTTTTATTGAGTTTTGGAATTTTCCAGATCTAATGTGTTTTGTGGAAGCTGAGTTTCTTGAGGAAATTTGGTACGAATGCATTACGGCTATTTTCAGACAATATTAGAAGAGGAAATACTTGCCCTGTTTATCTCTATGTACTTGTATGCATGTATATAGAACTCCTCTGGGAGACTCAGTGTTGGAACAACTGGTTAAAGAAGCTGAAACATGTCAGAAAGTCTCAGTGGAAAAGGCACCTTTGAGTATTGACATTTATTTAGCTAATTTGTAGAAGGTCTGTAAATAAGACTTTGAAAGCACATGGCAATTGAGGCATGATCTTTAGATCTGCATCCACACAGCAGATTATTTCCCACGCAAGAATAGGAATTGAGTGGCAAAGGTTTTTTTGCCTCTTACCTTAACAGATTCAAGAAGTCTCCAATTCATTGCACAGTTTTATTAATTTACTTCCACTTAAGAGTTTTTAATCCATGTAATTATATACAGAAACAGGGAAAAGTTTAGGATGAAAACCGAAGCGAGGCAGCACATCGTGATCTTAAATATGTTAGCCAAGAGGCCATCAAACAACTATACTGTACTTACCAATGGTGTATGCGGATTCCTTAAGAGCTGAAAACATGCTCCTTCCATACCTGCTGTGCTCACGAGCTGGTGAGGATGATTTCATACTGTTGCTTTCTGCCAGACTCATGAAGAATAACTGAAGCACTGGAGCTTTCTGCAAGCTTTGGAAAAGTTTTTTGTTTGGTTGGGTTTTTTCTCCCAGAAAGATGGAAGCTTATTGCTTTTAATTTCGCATTTTGTGTGAAACCCAGTGCCTTCAAAACTGGAAGTATTTGCCTACTTACAAGAGCAGACTTCCCACTTTTTGGTTGTGAGTAGATTTTTCTTGAGAAGATAGTCTGTTAGCCAATTAATTATATAAATAATGTAGAAGTCACATGATACTAGTGTGTTTGTTTTATCCTGTGTTGTGCAATATTCATTGTCTTTATTATCTTTTTACTGTGCGTTTCTTAATCTGTTTTTGAGAATTTGATATATTTTTTAGTGAGCTTAATTCCATTTCCAGGAAACGGTCAGTTGCCCACTTGTTAATCTGCGACACGTGCTATTAAATTCCTTCTAATTTAAATTGCAATACAAAGCCTTTTATGTTTACAACTAGTGAAAGTATTTTTTAAGTGGAGAGGTGAACTGAAATGCTGGTATCTTTCAGAGTTGTCTTCGGCTGTCTGTCCCTGCTTTTTGCAAACCTAGTGATGAGTTTTCATTCTATACTCTGTGGGCCTCAACAGAACAGACAGTGCTTTCACTTCTAAACTTTCTGCTTGGAGAAGCTCTGAGCAGTGATAGAAACGGGCAATGGCATATTTGCAAGGGAGAATGACTCCAGAGAAGCAGTACAGGGGCCAGAATAACAAAATCTAATCAGGAATTTGGGAAATCATCTGTTCATAAACGGCTTACATTATACATTTTGTGCCACTCTTTTCACAGTCGCCTGGTGTCATGGTCAGAAATGATATAGTGAAATTGCAGCGTAGCCTAGTGGTTTTCCTATGAAGCAAGTATAGGATAGCACTGGGGACTGTGAGCTCACTTCCTCGCCTGTATTTGCTCGTCCAAAATATGGATTGAGGGTGGACTTGAGATAATTTTTAGTCATTTGTTGTATCCCCAGCTTCAGGAAGCAATGGAGTTTCAGAAGAAATTCCACAGTGAGAAAAAGCTCAATAAGAGCAAGTTCTTCTGCTTAGGTGAGGGATGGCTGGTTTTGGTCTGTCTACCCTCCCCCCCCCCCCCCCCCCCCCCAATGTTCTTTGCTACATTGACCAGTCTCTGACGTCTTTCACAGTTAGGAATACATTGTGGCTACTTTACTTATGGTTGAATTAGTATTTTTATTGCCTGAACTACTTTTTTTTCTTAATGTTCTTTGATGAAATGAAACTTTTACCACAAAGTATTTATCATAAGTCTCAGTGTTTTATCTTCTGAAGTAATATTTAAGCAGATACAAGCTGATCAAGCTGATCAGAAGAGTTTGATTTTCATCACTAATTGGAAGAAGGCTTAGTAGCAGTGTCAGTCTCAATCTTTCCAAACAGTTGACTTTGTAGCTTGTGTTCAGACATAGTTGCAGACTTTTAATTGTGTGCACTTGCTGATCCTTGACTCCTAAAATGTTCGTTTACATCATAATAACATCTGTAAATACGTTTTCTGACCGGGGAGGGAACACTTGCCATGAGACTTACTGCTGTGGAGTTGTGTGTTGACCATATACGTTGCCTTCATCTCTCTCATTTCTTTTGGTCTACTTGCTTTCAGGAAAAAATTATGTAATTAGGCACTAGCCAATAAATGACTGAAAACACCATGTATTTCAGTGAATTATTAAATACAGGATGTCTTAGCAAAAGTGACAGCAGAATTTGACAAGCATATGTTTGGAAGTTGAGGGAGAATCTTACTGCAACTTTGCTGTTTGCCTGTCCTTTCTCAGTATTTTATTCTCCTTTTAAAATGAGGGATGCTTGTGTCTGTTTTGATCAAAAATAATGTCTTGGAGTGCAAACATTCATCAAGCTCTTCTTTGGCTTTCAGGGGAACTGCCTGAAGCCCCATTTAGTATAATAACCTTTGGCCGGTTTATCTTTCTTATTTCCTTGTTTCAGGAGGCTCAAATATATTTTGTAAGAAATTTATCATATTTGCCCCTCTCAGATTTTGACTGTAAAAGGTAGGATACAGTCATTAGGCACTTCTGCTATAAATCTACTGGAAATCTGTTGCTTCCTCTTGACTGAGGTGGTTGCAATCACGGGCTCTGGCCTTTTGTTTCTGGTTATGTGAGGAGAAATTGTTGTTTTCTGTAACTGATTCATAGTATGCCAAGTAGTACATCTAAACTAATTTGCAAGGTTCTCTCTTGAAAATTGAGTGCTTCCTGAAGTAGTTATTTTAATTTTTGAATTTCTTGCTACTTGTAGTTAAGACTAATAGAAAACTTCTTTAGCTTTTGGAACCTTGTTGGTGCAATTAAATCTTTGTTCTACTTATAAAATAGTTAAACTTTAAGTTCTGTTTTCACTTTAAAATTATTATTTAGAAAAAGTTTAGTGATGGAATATTTAAAGAAAAATCACTCAAAACTAGAGTCATTCAAGTTGTGGTATATTATTTTCAAAGTTAATATGTTATTAGAAAGAAATAATGCAAATAAGTGCTCCATTTTAAATTGAAGGTAAGCAATTCTCTATCAGAGCGGTAATTTTGGCATTGATGGTGGCAGCCCTGGCTTTGGGGATTACCTTGGAGTAATTAGCGATATGCTAGGAATTCTGGCTTTATGTGGTCATTGTCCAGTCCTGAATTGATTCCTTAAGAAACTTAGAGTGGTCGCTGTCAAAATATTTATGACCAGTAGTCTGATTCTCCACACCTACCTAGTATAGGCTTCCGTACCTTTCGATAATGTCAAGCAGACTTGTTTCTATGGAAATACTTCTTAAACTGAGCTGGATATTGTATTGAAAGAAGAGATAAAACAATGTTGTATTAAAGGGCAAAAAGTAATCTTCCCAGAATTAGAACATCTTGTCTTGGAGTTAAAAACAATTTATAAAACTGAGTTAAAATAGGACTCTGGAATAGGGCCACATTTTTTATGCCAATGAATGGCACAGATGCATCAAAAGTCCTTTATTGCCTTTTTCTTTAGTAATGTTTAATTTTTTGCCTTTCCCTGGAAAGGGAGGGCTGCAATATCCTCAATGATGAAAATCCTAAGATAATACAAGCTTGAGGAATTACGGTGCAAAGATACCATAGCTTTCTGTTCTTTGGCACCTTGCATCTGACATGGCTAACATTGAACAAGAGCTAATAAGCCCTGGTGGACCCCGACTCACCCGTGCTGTACCACCAGACTGGTATTCCCCTCACTCCGGCTTCCATGGAAATTTAACAGCTGGTGCTCCCACTGCGTGGTGCTGGGCCGGTAAACCCTCTCAGAAGCTGGGGAGTTGAGAAGGGCAATGCTGACACACTTGGGGGGTCTTCTTGGGTCAGCAGAGCCAGAGCAACACGAGCTTTTGCCCCTCTTTGATTCCCTTTGCAGCCAGATCATCCACAAGCTGATCTTAGCTCAATTTCATATCAGCATTTGATCAAACAGCCGTACCCCTATGACATAGTATTAAACTGGTGCACACTCATTCTGCTTCTTAAATGTTTGTGAATTATTTTTTTGCTTATGGTAGCTTTGTACTCTTTGTCCATGCCACTGTAACTGTGTGCTGGATGTGATATTGCTTGTTCTCCCACCATTGGCATAACCCAGCATGAATTGTGCATTTCATGCTCTTACCTAGTCCAGATCAAATTTGCATTGCTCGATGGTACTGCTTTGATTCAGTATTGGTGAATTTTGACCTGTGGCTACAGATGTGCTTGCATGATGCTCCCGATTCTGGACGTACAGTGCTGAAACAGCGGGGCTAACGCTGTATGGGGCCAGTGGGAGTTCAGACAGCGTAGTAGCTTAGGCTTTGCTCTGTGTGCAAGTGGCAGTGCTGCTTCTGGACCCGAATTGAGCAGTGAAGCAGCACAGTTGTGTTTGTGGTGGTGTGTCTAAGACGGTAAGAGGTTATCTAGATGCTGGTTCATCCAGATAACTTCTGGGCAGAACCAGCCCCAGTGTCCTACCAGTTGTGAAATTGTTAATATGAAACCTGGGTAAGTTATCCACTGATAATCAATGTTTGACTGCATTTAAAAAATTTTCATGCAGAACTGTTCTTCTTGAAAGTAGTTGCTGAGGCATATTCTCTTCATGAAGGTGAGAGTCATAAGATGCTCTTAGTAAAGATAACTGTTGGCTTAAGTAGAAGGCAGTGGCCATGCTAAACACAGCATTTTGACCAAGAGCAATTGTGACTTAGCACACTGGAAACTTTGGGATGGCATCAATTTTGAAAGATGAGAATTCTTAAATTGCATACAGCTTTTCAGAGTCGACTTCTGCTGTTTTGCTCCATGCTACCTTAATTTATTATAGTAGAAGAAAGCTGCTTGCTGGAGAAGATGAGGGAGATGGGATGGGGAAAAATGTATAGTAAATGAACAGAATGAGATTCAAAGAGAAAACCTGCATGGTGGTTGCATGGAAAAAGGGAGATGCAGAAGATGGAAATTAGCTAAGATCAGCTAATAGATTTGCCTATTCTGGTGCAGTTGTAGCTTGGAAGTGCTGTTTGTCTGATGAACACACCATGGCTCCTGCTATTGCAATGTATCTACACTATACTTTGAAATACTGAATTAAAATAAAACTGTTCAGTCCCCTCTGCTTTTGTGCTGGCTATGAGGAATTATGCAAATGCTGAATAACCAGCCGATGGCTGCTTTTTGGGATGGTTAGGGAACCAGTTATAACTGTTTTTTCCTTACTCTTTTGAGTAGCTTCTGTATTTTTATTCATAAGAAGCCAGTATCCTTTAGACTTGCAGACCTTTGACAGATTTGGTTGAGGTTGCTTTTATGGTCAAAAGTTTATGCTAAGTGTCTGATAGAGGGCAGTCGCTTGATCACAGTTGGGGTTTTTTTCCCTAAGGAAATGAGTCTTGAAAAGTTTGCTATTTCCTATCTTTAAGCTATTATGTTGTCCCAGTAATATTTGCTTTGTAATCTGTGTGTGCTTTGTGTGTAATTACAAGTTTGTGAGAAAGAAGGAAAACAAATTTACCAAGTTGGAGTTAAGCATCAAAATTTTACCTTAAATGAGTGATACCTACTTTGTTGGTACGTTGGAGTTGTTTCTGTCGTATAGTTGTTTCTCTCATTTATAATGATGAGAACTTTAGAGTTAGGGTTAGATTTAAAAGGAATTTGGGTATGTTATGGGATGAAAATGGAGATAGTTAACCTTAACGCTATGTTGTAATGGTGTGGTGGGGGTGGGCATTGTCAACTCAGTATTTAAAGATAAGTTTAATTTATCATCTCAAACTCAGAAATGCCATAACCATATGATTACAGAATTTTGTAACTCCAGTAGTTTGGGTGACACATCTGATACTAACCTGATGCTCGAACAGTTTTTCTAATACTGAGGAAAGTGAGTCACTTGTATTCAGTACATTCTACATAGTGTTTTAGCACATTTTTAAATGTGTATCCAGTCAATATTCTGGAATATTTTTATTTTATAGAGACTGGGGAGTGGAAAGAAGACTGTTTTCCTCTTATAGAAAAGTTACAGGGAAGGTTGGGCAGTTAAACCCAAACTACTGACATTGAAGTTCAATTGGCACTGTCCTTTTAGATACTTTTTTAAAGATAGCTTTGTAAAGGTCTGAAAGAGCTCTGGTGGATATGTCTAAAGCAGTTGCAAATTATCTTTAGTAAAAAGAGGAGGAGTTTTAATGGATGGAAGTAAAAAGGGAATGGGAGAAGGTAAGCTCTGTGCCTATCATCTTTTTTTTTTGTTATTGATCACAAAAAAACCTGTACAGAAAATATCTCAGTGTATATATGTCTATAAAAATGTCTGTTGAATGAAGGCTCATCTGATTCTCCGAACACCTGTATTTATACACAAAGTTTGTCTGTAGTTCTTCTAAAATTGGTGGTATTTTCCCTAATGCTATTTCATTTAGTGCATGACCCTTGATTTCCTCTGTTTAGTCTGTGTGAGAAAATAATTTCTGAGAATAACATTCATTTTGAAAGTGTCTGTTCTTTTCTGTGAAGCAGTTGGTATTAGGTGAGGTGGGGGGAGGGAGGGAGCAAAATCTGTATGTGACCTTAGTCATTACATTTTTGAATATGTAGAAATCACACTTTTACATATTAACATAAGTAGTTTTCTATTGTTTACATTTTTTACTAATTGATTTTTCGGAAAGTAGAGAACATACTTTTTAAAATGACTATTTTTACTTGCCATTTGATTGTACTTAGTGTGATAAGTGACCTTTGGATATAAGATATTCCTCATAAGTCTAGCATGATAGTTGTCCTTGAGGTCTAATTACAGTCTGTTCCTCTAGCTCTGAAGTTCTTGCTAAAAATGCACTTAGGATCTGAGCTTCATTTGCTCACAGTTTAAATTATATTGTCCCTTTCTTTGCAGTTGCTGTATGATTTTCTCATCTTTTGTCATTCTCTAGTTTTAGTAGCTTTATTAATAATCTTTTTCTTAGCTTGGGAGATCGTGTTGTTTCTAGTACAATATTACACGCTTAGTCTTCCACAAAAGGGTGATTAGCTGGGTGTATATCATTCAGTTTTTCATTTCAGGCGGGCCAAGTAAAAGGGGGAATGGCAGTGAGGTAATCCACTTTTTTTTCTGATATGTTTTAAATTTTTTCTTTGACCCTTACGTGTTTTGGCCTCTTGTCAGCTACTTTAATAAACCATTACATTTTAAGTATGTTTGACTGTAAAAAGAAATGTCTGAAAATATATGCACTAGAAGATGGTAAAAGAGATCAAGCAATTAATAATTATTTTGGGTCAGTTAGGCAGCTTGGATCATTCTTACATGGTGTTATGATGACAAAAGAGACATCTCAACCAACTTGCTATAAAGAGTCAGTGAAATGAGACATTGCAAGGGTGTAAAAAGACCTTATTTCCTACATTATATTTGTAGAAAATACTTAGCTGGAATTTGCCTGCTAGTCTGTCGTCTTTCTGCTGGTTAGTTTTGCCTCAAATGGATCTGGCCTTCAGAGCTTCGGTTTTGCTGTACTCTGGTAGGGGCAGGGTCTTCAGTTTCTTTGCTTGTAGGTGAGTAGCATTAGGGTGATGTTACACCAGCGGGGGTGAGCCAAGCTTATGTTTTCCATCACTGCAAAGGTGATTTCTTCTCTCAGCTTCACACTTCTCCCACTTTCCTTCCCAACCCCTCCTGATTTACAGAGCTGCCACTGAATATTCAGTGGCTTGCAAAGCCAGCAAAAAAAAAAAAGTGGGTAGTTTACTGCAAGACTGGTAATTTGAATCAGCTCGGGTGCCTGGTCTGCCTCTCTGGGTTCCTGCAGGAGTGCTAATGACTGTTGGGAGTGGTTGCAATGCACAGCTACCGATGGGACGGCTGCTGCTGCTAGTAGTGTGGACTTGGCCTGAGTGAGGTTGACCATGAAATTGTACCTAGAACAGGGACAAGGCATTTGGGGGAGAAAGTAAGAGAGAGAAGGAAGGAGTGGAGGGTGAGAAGAAAGGTCTATGAGGCTTTAACTGGGAAGAAAAAATGGCTAGAGCAATTCAAAGGAGGAGAAAAAAGTTGTGCAGAAAGAGAGCTCAAGAGTAAATTGAGGAAGGCATCTCTGACGTGACTAGCTTGGGAGTGCTTGGAGGAAGAAGCAGCTGCTGGGAGCTTTTGGGGAAGTGCTGAGCATTGGGTTGGAGTACCACTAGTGGAAGAGGTACTGTGTGGTCATGGAATGACTGGTTGTAAAGCTCCAGGGCACATGTTGTCTATTCTTATTGAATTCTGGATTTTTACCAGAGACGGCATTGTGTGTGCAGAGTCAGCCCTGTATTCTCAAGGAGACACTGCAAGTCTTCAGTTCAATAGCAGTGGAGGATCATTATGTTCTGATGCCACCTTTTCAAGTGGAGGACTCATGAGGCCTGTGTTTTCTAAAATTCTGGCATTCCAGGCATGTTTACTCCAGGTTAAAACTGGCTGCAGGGGGCAGGTTTCCTGGTGTTTTGACCCTGAGCAGCAGGCTGTTTGGCCTGTCATGCAGCACATCCCACTGCTTGTTTCTTCCAGGCTTCAGAGTTTGGTTACTAAGCACAGGGAGATGATCAGAGCACGCGAGACGCCACTTTGACGTGCTCCTGCCACCCTCGGAGCACACAGGTGTGCCTTAGCGCATCCTGTGGGAATCACCGCCTTGGGTCTGAAACCAGAAAACCTGGAAAAATCTGTTCACCACCTTAACTTGCAAGAAGGGGGCCTGCTGTAGTAAAGCTTCTTGAAGAAGCTTGGCGTGGATGTTAATGCTGGGTTTGAAACACCAGAGGTGTGCAAGACTGGGAAGACAGCAGGCTAAGGAGGACCTGAGGAACGCAGAGGGCTTCAACATGGGAGAGAAAAAGGGATGTGCATTTGTAATGGATGGATCCGTTTTAACTACTGGCCCATACAGGGCAGAAGAAAACCAGTTTGAAAGGAGAGAGAGATGTCAGGGTTCAGAAGTAAATTCTAGGCAGCAAAGGAGTGGGAAATCCTGTAATCCCTACAGAACTGTGGCTAAAATCAACAAATACTCAGGAATGAAAATGAATGCAATTACTCCTATTTATTTTCTATGCATATTTTTTTCAACTGAAAAATATTTGAAAGGCTTCATAACTAATGATTGCTGTACTTCACGCTACATGTGTCCCTGAAGAGAGGTGCTGTAAATCAAGAGTATCCATAAAGTTGATGTTCAGGGTAAGCCAGGAACTCAGAAGCCTAAGATTTAGATACTGGTTGTGAAGACATGGAGCAGCTGAACTGAAAAATGCTATTTCTGCAAAGGAATAGAAGAGAGAGGTTCACTTAAGGTCCAGGAGAAGCCCTGCCAGATGTGTCACTTACCTCTTTGGCTCTAGCACAGACTTAGATTGGCTTAAACTGATGGGGAAACTGCAGCCCCAGTGTGGTTGCTCCTGTGTTGAGCTTTCTGAGTACTCTTAGGGAAAAGATCAAAAGTCTTTTAGGTACAAAAAAAGGGAACATGTGTATTCAGTCACTGTGTTAGTCATTACTAAATAAGACCAATTAAAGTTGGTCTGCGTGTGAAATACAAAATGTATAAACAGGGAAATAACAAGTTTCTCCAACTAGCACATACAGCTTTCTGTTTTGTTACGCAGGGGCATAAACTTCAGTGTTTCCTTAACTTCTAGACTCTGTGTGCTTTACGTGGCAATCATAGCTGCTACTTTGGGGGACCAGTTTACTTAACTTCCAGTGCCTTTTTCTTGATCTCGTGGAGGGAAATTTGAGAGTCTTTCAAGACATTGCAGTGAATAAGACTGCTCTGGAAATCAGGAGTTACTGCCGTGCTTTTCAGAATGTGTGTTTTTAAGTGGGGAGATGTGGGGAAGAGGCAAATTTTATAAATTTAGCAATGCGTTTGCAAGATCATCCAAGTTAGAATTAGGCTCACCGGTACTAAGTTATGGTCAACAAGTTTTTGTGTCAGGTTTGAAAGAATTCATCTTGATGCAACAAAGCTCATAAAACTGAGAAAACTTTGTAAGGGTATTATGAATGTTTTATGCTGTGCAGGTTTTTTAGATACAGTATATATAGGCAAGGATCTGTCTTCTGTGGCAAACTGAACCAAATTGTTTGCCATAGTTGGGTTTCTTCAGCACTGTGCTGCTGCCTTGAGAGGCAAGTGTTGTGCTAATTTGTCTTGCTTATAATAGAAAGCAGTTTCAAGTGATACCCATCTTTTAGTCTACTTGTCTGGTTGTACTTTGTCCGGGAGCGCTGGGGTTCTTCAAGCCCTACTAGGAGTGGGACAGAAAAGTGATGTCTAAAGTTTGATAGTATCCTTTTGAGAGACTGCTTTGTGTGTGTGTGTGTGTTTTATATATGTGTGTGCATATATATATATATATATATGTATGTATGTGTGTGTGCCTATGTAACATCCATATTTCAAAAACGACATCAGTATTTGTTTTGTGTGGTTATTCCCTGGAGTGGTGTTTCCCTCAACTTTACTTTCTGGTCTGTGCCGGCAGAATTCTGTTAGCTTCGGTATTTTGGAAACCCCTATTGATGGATCACATAGGGCCTTGTAGGGCTGCTGTTAGAAAAGAGATTGAGGTAGGGCTCCTGAAAAGCTCGCTTCTTCTAGGGGAACCTCTCATACAAAGCTTGCTTCTGAAGCAGCTGTGTAACCATGTAACATTTGAAATTTTCTGTGAAATCTGGGAGTGAATATTTGAGTTAGTTTTATGTTATGAAAGAAAGAGTCAACATTAAAAAAAAAAAAAGCCTTATGTTCTCCATTTATATCACAATTAGTTGTAGAACTCTACAGAAATTTAGGACAAGGAGGAAATGAGAGTTGTGCATTGACAGTTGGAGAAAGAAATGTGACCAATGGGCAAAATCTAATGTCCTAATATATACACTGATGTGTAAATGTAGATGTGAACTGCTACTGATGTTTGACTTATTAGAGTTTGTTTTTGTGTGGTGTTTTGATGAAAGTGGGACTTCCAGTAATACCTCATTGAAATATTTGGGTTTTGAATTCACTCTAAAGCTGTTTGGATTTCTGGTTCTGATAAATGTGGTAAATGCTTATTGTTACTACCAACTGGTGATTTGTTAGTACTAAATACCAGTAGACACACATCTATACTTGAAAGTAATAATTGGGGACTTAAAAGTCTGAAATAACTTTACACATACGCTACATGTATGGCATCTGTTCTTACCCTGATAAATTTTTTTCAGTGTTCATCTGGTTAGAAAAAGCAAGTTGAGGTCTCATGGTCATCTCAAAATTCAGACTCTTTAAAAAAAATAAATAAGAAAAAAAAAAGCTGGCTGAGGAATAAAATTGCTGAAGGTTCATATACAAAAGTGCGCACCGATCAGTAGTTCCCAGTGAAGCTTATGAGGAGACTTCATGCTCAAGTGTCCTGTAAATTTAGCTATTTAGATTCTTTTATAGATTTAAAAGCTTTTTTTTCGTGCATCTATTTTTGAAACACTTTCCTGTACCTTGCAGCTACCTAATAAGGAATGAGCTGTTTTTAATCACAGAAGTTTATTTATAAGGAACAGGAAAATATTGTTTCCACAATATAGCCTTTAGCCTTGTCCAATTAAAACGATAGTCTCCAGAAACATCTTGTGTGATTTATAAAAGTTTTATTCTGTATGCTTGAAGAGCTTGATGTTGACCAGTTTGAGTATGCGATAGTGGATTATAAGAAGAGGCTGTTCTGAATTGCTGATTTTCACAGCAGAATCCAAGATGTTTTTATTTTAAATTTAGTCGCGTACAAGCCTTGTCTCTGTTTAATGACAGCAAAAAATACGTAGAGTTTTGGTTGAAGACTTCAGTTTCCAATATGAAAAGATCGTTTATTAGGGTGTTATGCATTTTCATGCTGAAAAACCTTTACCATAAAGTTACTATAACTTGACTGCCAATGTTTTTATTATTACAAAGTGAATTTTTTTTATTTTTCATGCTATGCTTTTCTTTCTACCCAAATAGCAAAGACAAATTTTATTAAAAATACAACAGTTGCACACTATTTTGCTGCTAATATGTTTTTATTTTTCCTCAGTATCTGACATTGAAGGTGGCGATGGATTGCAGCTCAGAAAAGAACATGCGCTCAAGATATTTGCTTACATCAATTCCTGGACACAAAGGTATTTTTATAAAGAGTTTGACTGATATTGGATCTCGACAATAGGCTGCACTTCTTAAAAAATACAGTAGAGTGAATTAAAATGGGCAAATTATTGCTGTGTAGCTAAGTGATGTTTGGAAGGTAAAGGACACTTTATCACTTATAAATACAAATGTTATGTTATGCAGCACATATGGGACAAAGCATGTTTTGAATGTGACTGCAATTCTAGGTGCTGTAGAAATAAAATGTGTAGTAGTAAATGGCTAAATTGCAATGGCAAATAATGTATGCTGCTGTTTTAACATGAGATTTTCTGGCTGCTTTGTGAGGGAGTGGGGGAAAGGAGAATTAAACAAACCGGAGTGTTAAAATTTTCTCAGTGTCCTAATACTGTGGCTCAAGATGAGGAACAATTGTAGCCCATGGCTATTAACCGGATAAAGAAAATTCTTGACACATGGTTGTCTTAAGAATAAAATAGATTATTCCTTTAACAGACCTATTATTTAGATTACTAGTGTTACTCTTTTATTTTGAAAAGGAGTTATTTTAGCTATTCTGCTTTCCTCACCAATATGGCTCTTTCCATTTGTTGGTATCTAGCAGCAGCAGTGCAAGGAATTTTATGGATATTAGTTTTTAGAAATAATCTACAGTAAGGACATTTGGAATTCAGGGCTCAACAGTGGTTGCAGAACCAAAGTGAAGCCTAAGAAATATTAGGAAAAGCAAAGAGAACAAATTGAAAAACATAATGTCCTATATAAATCCAGGTTATATCCACATTTTGTATACTTTTTACAATTCAGGTCCCCTCATTTAGAAGTGATACAGTAGAGCTGGAAAAGGCTTAAAGTGCAGAAAGAGCAAATAAAGATCTGGAATGGCTTCTTTATGAGAAAAAACGAAGTAGACTTTTCATCTTAAAAACAATGGAGGGGGAAATATGTTAGGGATCTGCAAGATCATCAGCTTCATTCAGTAAATATTTAAGGAATTATTTGCTGTCCTTTCCAATACAAGAATTAGGAAGAATCAGATGAATGTAGCAGGTGGCATGATGTGTAGTTGAGCTATAGAACTCCTTTGCCGTGGGCCACTGTGGGTGCTGAAAGTGGATCTGTGGGTCCAAGAAACAGTTGGAGATGTTTTTAGAAGAAAAGTCCATTGAGAGCTGCTACAAATTATTCCTTCTAACTCTCGGTAATTAAGGAAGTGTCTCTACCTGCTTACCCTGATTTGTGTTCTTCCCTAGGCGTTCCTTGTTTGCCACTATGGGAGAAAGTGTGTGCGTGTGTTTTTCCCAGGATATCATTGGCTCTGTTGTGACTGAGAACAAAAGAGTTGTCCTAAGTGGAGTCAAAGCAGTTGCATCCCTGGTAGCTTAATTGCTGGTAGCTACTTCTGGTGTTTTGCCTCCAAATGAAAACTGGGCATGCCATGTTTTAGGTACCTGTGGTAGCAGACTCCTCCTCTTCCTCATTACATTCTGCCCAAAGAAGGTTGTTTTAGTCATAATCTTCTGCAATACTCTTTTTGACATGGAAGAAATTTTAAATCAAGATCACCAGCAACAGAAACCAGAATCCTGTCATTCCTTGACAGATCAAGTTTGTCTGAGAACAGTTGCAACCTAGTCTTTTTCCAGGATCACCATCTGTTCAGAGATTTGTCTTGTTCAGGGCATTATAAATGCAACCTAAAGAAAAAAATAAATATTGGATAATATTTAACTGTTCCTTTTCTTCAGGTTTCTTTTTACCTTCCTTACATAGGGCTTCATATTACCAGAGAGTGTGGAAAACATTCCTTAACCTAGTCAAAGTGGAAGTTAGAGAAGATGCCCCAGGAAGGAGTTTTACTTTAAATGTTTCATGTCCCTTTTCTGCTCTTCCAGATGGGCTTTAGAGGATTTTGTGTGTTGCTTTGTGTTTTGAGGCCTTCCTTAAGAATTCCTTTCTATAGCCTAAATCTCTGCCTTCAGAAGATCATCTGGCAGCTCAGCCTGAAGGACACTTTGCTTCCATCTCCATGTAGTGTTTCCTTTTCAGTTTCCTTCTGGGAATTCTGGTATCTTCAAAGAAGTCGTATTTGTAGCACGTTCATTTTTTTTCATAGATTGTATTTTAAATTTTGGTGGAGCTCTTCTTCCTGTAGACGCGTTCAGGTGTATGAAAATTTATATAGAAGCTTTGCAAATACTTCCATCTTGAATAATGTACCTTTGCCCAGTGGCAAATTCTTCAGTATTCATTAGCGTTCAAATACAGATATGTGAAAAGTGTTCAGCAGGCTTTAGCTTTTCATGAGTATCGAGAATAATTTGCTACAGCCAGGAGGGGTGGTAATTTGTAAGCACAAATAAAGGCCCTATTGTACATAGTCTTCCCCAAGGATAAGTACTTAAGGATATACCTGTTATTTTTGCCTACAATTTGTTGTTTCATTTGTTAACGTGAAAATACATTTACTGGTAAATCACAAGAATCTGTTTTCAGACAGGTGAAGTCATACTCCACATAGGGGATATTAAAACAATTTTTCCTGCTGTATAGATGGAAGAAAAGGTTTTAGGTGCTTCCATCACTGTATCTGTCCTGCAATTAGGGAATACTGAGTATTATCTTCAGAGCTTTTTCAGTCGATTAGACTATGTATTCAGGATGTATATATTTTAAATGCTGTAGCGCGAGGGTATAAGTTTGCATTCTGTCAAAAAAGGCAGCACCCTTTACCTGCTGTAGACTTTTTGTTATTTAAAATCTGTAGTTCTGAGTTCTGTCTGTCTTTCTTACAAATTATTATTTATTAAGCCCAGTTTCTAGCTTAAATGCTGTTTTGTGGAGGAGTTTTGTAATTACCTCTTACTGATGACTTCTTGCCCTATCTTCTGCCTGCTGATTTCTTTCAGAAATGGGTATGTTTATTTTTATATTACTGTAGTACCTGAGATCCCTAGTCATGGACTAGAGTCCATTGTGCTCCGTGCTGTACAGATGCAACGGGAAAAAGGTCTCTACTGCAAGATGCTACCAGTTTAAATACAAATATGGAAGAAACAGGTACATGCAGACACCTGGATGAAATACAAAGAGAAATCAGTCCACTGTCATGTCATACAGTAGTGAATTCAGTAAAGGATATTCACTTGAAGTGGAAGTTCTTTGAGATGGATTTCTGTATGTTTATTTTTTTCCCTGGGAGTCTTGACTGATACTTGATACAGAGGAGGCCGATGCAAGTAAAGCCAGTTTTATTTTAGGCTCTTGCCCGAAATTTTGAGAACAGTGAAAACAGAATGGAAGAGCGCTTAAGTGGGTGTACTGAGTTTGCAGCTCCAACTTCAGTTACTTTGCTTAGTAGAATTTGAGTGAGAAAGGGCTGAGTCCATCTCAAAGATTCTGTTACAAGCATGTAACCTTTAATTTTACTGTTCATTGAAGCCCCCTTGTAAATTGATTACTTTCTTCTGTAGATCCTCCAGGATTTAGATCCTTCTAGGGGAATATCCTTCAAATTTTGTTCAGAGTGAGGAAATTGCCTTGTTTGTATGGAAGAAGCAAATGTTCCCAGATAATAGGGTCTAGGGTGTCTACCTTGGGCGTTTATGCACAGCGAATATCTTTGGCATGTCCATCTATCCTTGCCCATAACTAGAGCTATAACGCAGTTTTCTAACTTGATAAGTGGATTGAATTTTTTAGTTATGTCCTTGTCTTGCTAGAGGAATGGTGTATAGCTCTCCCCTTGTTCTTTTCAGTTACAATACATGGGTAGCTATTCGGGGGAATATTCTCTGAATCTACAAAGTGAAAGTAATGAAGACACTATTGATACTGCTTTTTCCCATACAGGCACAGGGTACTAGTGTACATCAAGTTTCTCTCTAAATGCAGATAAAGCAAGTGATCAGTTCTTAAACACAATTAAAAATAAAATCGTTTTGTAGCCCCGTTGATTTAAAAAAATGATGATTATTTCCTACGCAGCTGACAAGCATGTCAGGTGGTTTATTGTGGTGCTATTGCTAAAGAGAAACAGATGAGGAAAGGGATTCCGGAGCATACCCAGGAACACTGCTGCTCCAGTAGCACCGTGACTTTGCCCCTAAGATGCCAGGCTCACCCTTTTGTGTATTTTAGTCACAGTGGCAGCTGCTGAACGATAACAGGGACCTCACAGTTTTCGGTGAGCATTTGGAAATAATGGGATGTTCATAGAGTTTAAGGAAGTCTTTGTGACTCTAATTAGCTGTTGGGTAGAGTCTGTTTCATTTGGATTTCCTTGCCTTTATGAGTCTGTCACATATTTTGTTGTTGAAAATGTTTTAACCTGAAACTTCCTTTTGGTCAGCTGCTTTAATATTCAAATTTGTCCTTTCTTTCCCCTTGTTAGCTCAATATTGAGCCAGTCTTCGTGAGATTATCGTTCTAGCTATTCTGACTTTAGCTACTTCAGGAATTTTTGTTTTGATTTTTATTTTTTCTGTTTTCTTACAGACAATGTCTGTGCTGTTTCAAGGAGTATAAGCATTTGGAGATCTTTAACCAAGTAGTATGTGCGCTTATTAACTTAGTGATTGCCCAAGTTCAAGCTCTGCGGGACCAGCTCTGTAAACATTGCACTATTAATATAGATTCAACATGGCAAGATCAGAATAATCAAGCTGATGAGCCCCTGAATGTAGAAAGAGAGTCTCACAAAGAAGAAAATGGAGAACGGCAAAAATCTATAGAGAAAAAATTAGATTCTGCAAGAACTTGTATCCTGACAGAGGAGGAGTCTGCAAAGAACACTGATGCTTTTAGTTTATGGAGCACTGATGAGAAGGAAAAACTGTTGCTGTGTGTGGCAAAAATCTTTCAGATTCAGTTTCCACTGTACACTGCTTATAAGCATAATACTCATCCCACAATAGAGGTATATCTTCTCTTTATGTGTATATTTAATTATTTTGTGAAAGGTTATTTGTTTTTATTAATGAGTAGACTGTGTGTGTTTGGTGATAGTTGCTTTCAAACAGGATGGGCAAATTCAGCTCTCCTGTTGACTTCAATAGAACTTGTCAGAGATACTTTTTAAATGACACATACTCTTACACTTTCTTTAAAATATGCTTAATTGTTATAGGTAATATATTGATAAGTGTTGGATGGAACTGTACACTGAATTGTTGTACTGTTTAAATAACAGGAAGGCAAAAAGGGGACTATAGCGAAGCCTTTCTTCCAGAAGGTAACCCATTAATAGTTTACTAATTTCTTTTCGTTAAAATCAATGGTTCTAGAAGCAAAGATACATAAACTAAACTTTCTGCAAGACCAAACTTTCTTGTTAGAACAGCTTTTTAATTGAATGGAATAACTGAGCTCTACAAATGTAACTGTTTTGTGATGCTAATTTTCTCGCTGTGCTATTTGTTATTGCTACCATTCACATTTTCCATATTTTCTTCTGAGAAAACATCACTTTCAAAACTCCTGCAAATGTTTAATTCACAGTTTCAGAAATAAATACTGCAGTGTTAGCATTTTCTAGCTGAAACAATGTAGTTCTTGGAAAGGTTGGCTTTTCATTCAACTTGTGATAGTCCATTCATAAACAATTCTTGCACAACATTGTATGCAAAGAAAGAGATATATTTAGCTATAGGAAGAAAGATTCTACCCAACAAATGCCTGAGGAAGTCACTGAATGGAATATACTACAATTATCCCCAACAGTCTTTTTTATATATATTTATTAATTTTTAGGGTTTCAGAGTCCGTTCCAATTCTGAGTAGTTAAGCTTGCTTTTTAAACTTCAGTCCAAACTGAAAAGACACAAAGTCATATTCCATTTTTTATGTGTGCTAGTGTGATCACAAGATATAATTGATCCTTGATGAATAGATCCTGCTGTATCTGCCAGGAAATTTAGCTAACCTATTATATGGAAAGATGAGTGGCATAGGAGTTCTTTTGGTGGGCTAGATTTGCTCTCTTGTCTTCTGCCAAGACATGAGCATAAATTAACGTAGGCTGTTTTACAAATATATGTGTATAGATTTGTCAGGATTTGTGGATTTCAGGGAAAAATGAGGCAAAGTTAGAGTTTGTGGATTTCAGGTTACCCATCCTTCATTTTGGCCTGCCTAATTGCTTTTAAACTTTCACCATATGTAAATAAATCTGCAGTTCAGCCTGTGCAAGTCGAAACTGTAGAGGGTAGGTCTATCTCGTCAGTTAAAAAAAAATCAATGACTGCTTAAGTGATTTAGCTTTTGTGCTCTTGTGGGACATCTACTGAAACTAGCTTCACAGGAAGATGCTGTGAACAAATTTGGAACGCCTTTTATGTGTATGAAGACAACACTGGCTCCTTTTAAAGGACAATATAGTGAATTTTTTTTTCTTTTTTAAATTTAACTCTCAAATGATTTAAAAAAATCTCAGAAATGCCTGCTGGGATGATTTCTTTTTCAGTTGATGTGCAGACATAAAATGATTTGGGCACGAATCTGCAATAGATTGCTATGTTGTGACTGGCTATCGCTCTAGACGGTAGAAGTGATTTGTTGATAATTTGAATTATCGAATACATTTATTCATTAGGTATAGTAAAAAGTGTATAACATTAAGAAGGGAAGCTGGGGAACACTCTTCTGAGATACAGACTAGTGAGAGAAAAGTGTTTTTTACATTTATGCTAGACTTTTATGTTCCCAGGTATCAATTGTAGGGGTTTGCTATCTTGTCTCATAAAGTGCACATTTTTCCTTTTTTTGGGGGTGGGGGTTGTTCACATTTCACAGGTCTCAACATCTATAATTTTTCTCACAATTTGAGATCATCTATATTTAGGAAACCCTGGGGTACTGTTACTGTAAAGTAGTAATGTTAGCTGTTTTAATGTCATAAAACTTTCTACTGCCATGCGTAACTCATTTACTGAGGTTCAAAACCTAGTTTTGGGCTTCAGTCTAGGACACATACTAGCCAGATTGAGACAGATTATTATTCTCAGCAATGGGAGTGCGTTGGTTTTTTTTTTTTTTTTTTTTTTTTTTTTTTTTTTTTTTTTTTTTTTTTTTTTTTTTTAAGATCAGGCTTGGACTCAGTCCTCAAGGAAACATAAAACAAAGCAAAAAACCAAAAACCAAAAAACCAAAAAACAAAAACCTGTTTGGAGTGTGCTGTCTACACCTATAAGCTAAATGCATTCCTGAACAGACCAAATCTGCCAAGAAGTTGTTGAGAGAGACTGAAGTGTAGCTCCCCCACCAACATTTCCTTTGCCCTGGAAAAAGGGAAGTTTTCTGATACGAAATAAACTCTAATTTTCCCTCTTGCTGAGTTCATAAATTGCTCTTCCCAGGTTCTTGAGATGAATTTGCACAATTTTATTGAGTTGTCATGTCCAGCAAGGTTTCACATCTATTTTGTCTAGAACTGTCCAACTAGGCTGTCATTTAAAAATTACAGCTGTAAGGCTTTCACACATTTCTGGTGACAATTAGCAGTCCATATTGCAGTTAGTCTTCGCTCTGCGTACACCTCCAAAACTTTACTTTGTTCTTAATGACAGCAGACGGAAGACAAATCTTGAAGTCTGATCCTCTTATCCAGGTGCTTACCAGAGTCACTCTAGACACTTGACCACCTAATGGAGGGGAAAACATTCTTATTAAAGTAGCAGTTTTTTCCTGTTTTAGGAGATCACAGAATTGGACCAAAAATAACAGCAGAACCAGAGAAAAGGATGTTGCTTGTGTATGACCCTGCTATAGACCTTGAATGTCCTTAAATGATATGGGTTAAGAATGATTTTTGTCCCTTACACATTTTTATGTCTGTGGTGGTTTTCATATGCCTCTTCTAATTTTAAAGTGAGAAGGCGAAGACCATGGAAGCCTGACTGATAGCCAGAAGGGGTGTGTATCCCTGCTAGCAGAAGCTGCCTTGAACCATTGGGTTCAGACAGAAAAGTGAACATGGCCTCGCAGAGGGCAGAAGTGTCATAGAAATATGCTGGATTTGAGGACAGTGAAACTGTATCTGTGAAAGTAAATCAAGCATATGTTACTTACTAGAAAGGTATACCTGAGAGTGGACAAGTATATGGTTGTGACTTAAGTAAAATGAATATGAATCTGTATAAACAGAATGTTTGTCTCAACTTTTCTCATACTCTTTGGAAGCCTAATGAAAGATGTTTTTTTGCTAATTTTGAGATCCCAGAACAGCACAATTGATTGCAGCCAGTTAGAGGACAACCCACCTTAGGACCATAAACACTGAAGAATGAAACTTCTGTTATGATAGTATCTGGAAATGCACAATTTGCTTCTGTTGAAACCTCCCAGCATTTTTAGATGCCCAAAGAGAGATTGTTGTATCCATTTTTGCATCATTAAAATGCACTCAATGAAAACTCTTTATGAATATGTATATTTGAATTTTTGAGAAATTTTCATACTTTGGAATTGGTCCTCTTAAGAGACCTTGCATGCAGGAGACTTTAAAATTGTGCACCCTATTTTTCTTTTCATACTTACTCCATGCAGCCTGTTTAATGTCTAGAACGGACATTTCAGAGGAAAAACAAACTTCTAGAAAACAAAGGACACTTAAAATCCTGTAGAGAAAGGAGCACCGACATATAGTGTGCTCTTGAACTTTGCACTATCCTAAAATTTCTCCAGACAGGAATGAATAATGAATCTTAGGGGAGTTAGCCAACTGCTTAGTAACTCCTTCAAGAACATAAAAGGAAGAGGAAAAGTCAGTTGTTTAGATACCTGTAGTCCCCTGCTTCTTCAGAATGTTGCCATCTCTGGTCCTCCTTTGCAACTGAATCTTTTCTTGGAAGTTGCCCCTAGTTAAGTTCCCCCTCCATGATTGTGTCCATGCCAGACCTCAGCTAGTATGTTTCATCTGAGGGTGGGGATGTTTTTTTGTTTTTTTGTTTTGTTTTTTTTTTTTTGTTTTAATATGCATTTTGAGAATTTTTTTTCCCCCTTAGTCAAGTAGTACAGTAATTGAATATTTTAGGCCATTATACTCATTCTTAAAAATGAATAAATAAAAGTCTTNTTGTTTTAAATATCATATTAGACTCTCAGGATCAATTCTCTTACTTCCTTGGCTGTAAAGTTGATCTTCAGGAATGCTATAAGTCTCCAACTGTTCTGTTGCACATCTGCCAGTACAGAAGTCACATTCCCAGGTTCTCTCTCTCAAATACCACACCTCTAGTAAGCTTTGCAGGACTGATACAACGTAGCTCCATGTGTTTTTGACTTTTATATTCTAAAGACTGTATTTCAGTCAGCAATGAGTCTCTTCTATTCAAGAAAACTGATGAAATTTTGCACGCTGTTTCTGCTGTTTTCATGAGCAGAGCACTGAACGCCTTTTCTTGCTACTGAGAACTTGAAAACATATCACCTACTGGCTTCAAAGCTGATTTAAAAATAACCGTTAGACTATCATGAGTTTAGGCATGGCTTGGAGTTCAACAGGAAAAAAAGAAAAATAAACGCTTAGGTATAATATGAACATATTGAATAATTAAAAATATGTTTATATCACACCCAGCATCTCTTACCTCCACCATCCTGTGGTGTAATATTAAGAAACGTACCACTACAGAGGTATTTGATATAGATTCAGGGAAATTTACTTAAATAAACTATGTGTTTAACTTATATTTGAGTTGTGAATATAAGAACTGGGTGTTTGGCATAGAGAGATGGAAAGGAGAAGAATGTGTGCTTTAACTACCTGCAAGTATCCAGAACAATGTTGTGATTTTACAGTTACGTTTTATGATAGTACGAGTGCCTTTTTGCCCCCAGCCCTATGCAAGATACATCTAGTATGTGTGACTAATTTAATAAAGAAAATCCTGATTTAGACTGCCCAAAAAGTGCATGATGTGAGCATTAAAAAGAAAAAGCTATTTTTCCAAATCATTTTCAATTTAGTACTTTTAGAAAATATATTTCTTGTCACAGCAAATAGCTAACAGATTGACAGGGTGATATGATTTCCTCCCCCCACCCATTTATCCTTTAAAGAGTATTAGGCACTTATTTTATAAGAGGTGTTTTCTTATATGTAAAAGAATGTAGTAGTTGGGGCTGAAGAATTTTAACATCCTGATGGGAATGAGTAATTTGACAGTTTAACTTTCTACGTCACTAAATGTAGGACTGTAGAACGTACTGTCTATTCGGTCATCTGAATTCAGATGTTTGGGTATACTTCTCATCTTTAGGAAAACATTGACATTCAAAAACATCTAGATTCATTCTGTTTTATAATTCCCAGGCTGGTCTGCAGCTAGTGTGCCAGACTTCCACCTCTGTAGTATTTCTGTTGAAAAAATTTGGTATTGGTACATGGTGATCTTGGGGAGGGCAGAAGGGCAGAATGGAAGAATGATCTGCTAATCCTGACTATTGAGAGCGATTGCTGAGATACTATCCTAAGTGTATATTTATGTACTTATAAGTACAGCTTAATAAAGGTGAATTTATGAACTGCAAAAATAAGTTTTGCAGTGTAAAAGTTGAGCAAAACTTGAGCTTCTGGCTTCCTAAAAATCTGTTTTTTTCATATTTCTGTTAGCTGATTGTAATGTCTGTTAATAGTCAGTTGTATTTTGCGCTACAAATGTGTGTTTATTCTTTCTGTTAGCTAATTTTATTCTTTCTCTTTTTGAACAGGATATTTCTGCTCAAGAAAGCAATATATTAGGGGCATTTTGTGATATGAATGTAAGTCACACCTATTTCTATTTTTAAATAGATACACATTTCCTAGAAACTTAAAACAGCCATGTTCACTTCTCTGTATAGATTTGTGTTATATTAATGTGTCTTATTTTGAGTTCCTTATATATCTGAATGGATATAGTATTTCTTTACTGATTTTAATTTTTTTCTTTCTGTAGGATGTAGAAGTACCATTGCACTTGCTTCGTTATGTTTGTCTGTTTTGTGGAAAAAATGGCCTTTCCCTCATGAAGGATTGTTTTGAATATGGAACCCCGGAGACACTGCCATTTCTTATAGCACATGCATTTATTACAGTGGTATCTAATGTAAGTATTGTCTCAAATTATCTAATGTTAAACATAAAAAATTAAAAAATGAAAAGACTGAAGCTTGAAACAATTCCGTAGGACCAGGGAGGGACAAAAAACACTATAACATTTTCCTTGTTAGGAAAATGAGGGTTGCTGGTCCATTGGGACAGCATTTCATCATCCAAACCCTACACATTTCCTGTAGGCACACAACTAACTTTGCAAGTTTAGATTATTTCATTGTTCCTAGACACTGAGATTGTAACAGCCCCAAGGATGTTGTTGTCTGAGGTGATTTTTGTCCCTGAAATTGTGTCATGGATATGTTCTAACCTGCTTCAGGCTATATTAACTTTTTACCTATTTCCTGTGAGGTGCAAAGGAGGAGCCTGTGCTTTTCTTTGCCTCTCGTTTCTTGTGATTTTATATCATATGTATTTGCAGCAGAGAGGGAACTAGCTTTTATTTTCATTTAGTTTTTGAACATATATCCTTCATTTGTCTGTTTTGAAATAATAGTGATTTTTGACTAGCAGAATTGTGAGTTAATTTTAGTGAAGACTTGAAGGAGACTGGTAATGGAAAATAAAACTGGTCTCTGAGTAAGGACATGTAAGAGTTTAGTGTAATGTGAGAAGATGAAGTGATGAGCAGTCTTATGGATGTAAAGGAAAACAATTTATGTTACGCCTTTTGTGAAGTGAGTTTAACATAATTTTGACATTATTTTGTCCTAATATTAAGTACTTAAAATGAGATCCTTGCTTCCACACATCCTTCCTCCTTTCTTGTTGCTGTTACTGACCAGCCAGGATGATGTTCCAGATAAGTACTGAAACACGTTTGTGTAGAAGGAATGGATGATTGAAATAAAGCACCCACTGATGTACCGGTGTCACTTACTCCTGCTTCTTCTAGTATGAGGCTTCTTGACTTGTAGGTCAGAGAGCAAATGAGTAAAGCCAGGGCATGCTCAGTTCTTGTGATCTTAAACAGGAGGACTGCTGCAGGGCCTCTGTACGTTAAACCGTGGAGCTATGTTCTCTTCTGGCCCTATCTGTGTGACCTGATGAGCTTTCTGTCTCTAGCTGTTGTTAGTGCAACCCGCTGGTGTCTTTTGCTCCTGTGTATCAGCTGAGTTGCTCCTATGACATTCTAACCCAATTAAGTTAAAACAAGCTGAGATAGAAAATAATGAGTTAAACTGTTCAAATTAATTTGCATATTTTAAGTGAAATAGGGTATAAACATGTGAGCAGACCAGATGGCATTTGGGTGCGGTGGTATCACAATCAGCTGTGTGAGAGCTGGGGACAGTAATGTCTTCAGTCAGAAGAAAATCTGTGACCCCTCCCAACTTCAGAGCCATGTTCTGGATTTAAGAAATAATGTTAACAGTCTTCATCAAACCGCTTACTGAAAAAGTATGGTCTTGTAGGTTATTCCAGTTTTAGAAGTAAATTTTGGTCATGGAACCAGGCAGCTCCCTGTCACACCAGCATTTTTTTCAGCCAGCGCTCTGACTGCAAATCCCATGTTCTAGGTGTCCTGGGCCAGCCTATGTTTAAACTGCATCTGTCGTCCTTCTCCTTTCTTGAAGTCCATCTTTCTCCACAAGAACTTTCTTTTCCAAATTCTTACAGACATCCCCTAACCCCAAATGTACCTCAGCAAAGTTTCTTTCTCCAAATCAAGCAACTTTGCGGCTATCTTTTGTTCTAGTAGGTAATATGTTTACTTGTGTCTTGCAGCTATTTTAGATGAAAGCTATGGTTAAATCTGTCAGATAAAGTGAAATTCCACCCAACCCATAACCAACAGAAGTACTGTTTCTTCAGCCTTTTCCAGCATTGCATCTTTTACAGTTCAACCACAGTCTTTCCTGTGAACTCTTTCTGGCTTTGCTGGCAAGTCCGTGCAAGTCGGAGAGACGTGAGGAAACCTGTCTTAGAGAAACTCATCTCTTAGATTTTATCTGCAAGTTCACTACAGAAAGTATAAGATCGTGTTTTATGTGTAACATGCTTTATTCATCCACTTCCAGCATTTGGTGTCACTCAGTTTACTTGTCAGTAATGCTTCCGACTTCAAAATACAACATGTGTATTAGTTCTGGGTGAGGCAGCTAATTTTTTTTGATACAATAATTTCACCTTGCTCATATGAAGAAAAACAGATTTCTCTCTCACTCTACAATGGTGCATAAGTTTCTAATGTTGATGTTTCTCTTCCCTGATTCTGTTTATATTCTATCTCTGTATTTACGATTTATATAGTAAATATCAATAACGTAATAATATGTATTTCTGATTGTGTCTGTGAATCAGCTCCAATAAAGCAAAAATGAGCATTCACAATATCTTTTTTATGAACAGAATATTGTTGATCTCAGTAAGAACTCTTCTACTTTGATGTCTTGTTACCGCAGTGTATTTGAGTTTGTGGGATTTGTAGATAATATGAGCTTTATGAGTGACCTTGTTGATCACAGCTCAGTGAACAGCTCTGCAGTGTCAACTGTTACCTGTGTAAAATCAGAACCATAGTATATAACCCTTAAATACATTTTCGCAGCAGCAGCGCCAGCTTTTGAGGATGGCAGTTAACTAGCCATTATTGCAAAGACTCTGAGAAATATGAAAGCTAGGATTTAATTAAAAGTCTGTGAGGAGAATGAGTTTTTTGGTACCACCTTAAGTTTTTCCAAAAAATATTTCTGGGAAGGACTGTAGTATGGAGGGGCCTAATCATCCCTCATTAAACAGTCAGGCTTAGTGGTGAGCTCTGTGAAGGAGAATAGATGAACAAAGCGGGAGACGGTAAACTGAAGTCAAAGAAATCATTTGATAACACCCCAAAACAGTCAGCTTTTAGTAGATAAGGCTGCATAGCTGTGCGGAAAGCGTTTGCTCTGTTTATTCCACAAGGGAAGATGACTGTCTCATTAAGTGTACTCTAACGGTGCATGTAAAAGGGAGAACACCACCACAAATTAGTAAGGTATGCAGGGGAGCTGAGCTGAGCACTGCTGTTTCATTCATATAGAGGACATGGAAAAAATAATTGAAAAGATGTTCCCTTGAAATGTTCTGTCCAGCAAACCTGGTTTGACTAAAAGTCTTTGTCGAACAAGCTTATGTTTGTAACGATAGAGCTAGCAACTGTAATATAATGTAGTTTGCTTCACGCAGGCAGTTGGCTAGTTGGCACTCTTGGTCTTCCTCCAGCTCGTTGCTCTGCAAGATGCTTTCTTAGCAACCTGTATTGTGGTGGGACTGCTCCTTCTTGGGATACTTCTGTGCTATCCTTTCTAGTCAGATTGGTCTTTTAGTCAGTTGGCTTCCTCCTCTCTTCCCACTTTTCGTATTCCATGCTCCTTGCTCTGTCAGACTGCCTGATATTCCGTTGGTCTCCTTAAGGAAGAACTGAAAGAGATGCGGAGAAGGCTGCGACCTCCAGCTTGTTCTGTGGAGGTTTTAGTCCTCACTGAGAAAGCTTCTCATCGCTTCATTCCGTATCATTTCAGGTTGGGGGATGTTGTAGAGGAAGCGTTGCCATCTTCCACAATCGAGATGAATTAATAAAAGTAGTGCTGAGGATTTCCAAATGCTGCTTTAATTTTACTTTATGAAACTTAATAACTTGATTTAAGTTATAAAAGTAAAAACTGTTGTGAGACAAACTGCCTTTTAGAAATGAATTAACTATAGTAAAAAATAATTTAAAAAACTCTGAAGTTTAAGAATAGAAGATACATTAAATACTTAATTTTAAAAGCAGACAGAAGCATTAAAAAGTGTGATGAGAGTTATGAATTTTTTATGTAAACAGTCATTTTGTCTAAATAATTTAGTGGATTTGTATTTGAATTCATGATAAAAATTATATTTTTATTTATGGCATGGGAAATTATCACTTAATTCAGTTTAGAGGATAAAGGGCATATGTAATGCAAGAATCCACATGGATGAAATGGCTTTAAAAGTTTGAATTAATACAGAATAAAAATGACTACACCCCAAAAAATCCATAAAATAAAATTATAAAAACATTTCCTACTTTTGTTGTGTAAGGAAATATATGTGCTTGTTTCATGCTTGCATGTGAAAAAGAGCACATCACTGTGTCAGGATCAAAGTGTCTGAATACAAATAGTACCTTTGTTATCCTTGCAATTCATGTCAAAATGTTATTTAATCCCTGTTTCTAGAACAAGCATCTTCTAGTTGCAATTTCTGTATTTGGCACATTGGTCTTCTTTTTTTTCCTTTTTTTTTTCTTGAGACTGCCAGTAGGATCAGCAGCTTATTCCAAATGTGGCCTTTTTGGCAATGTGAAGATTTGGCAGGTTTCCTTTGCAAAATTGGTTAGTATCATTACTGTGTAATATTAGTTGCATTGTTTAAAAAAAAAAAAATCCCCCCAATTTTTTTTTTTCCCCCAGAATTGACTCAAAAATATTTGACTAATTCCACAAATGTTTAAAATAAATGCTGGAGATACAGTTTTCCTATGGGCTAGTAGTGTTTTCTGCTAGGAAGTGAGAATTTAGAATATTCTGCAAACAGAATTTCCCAAACTCCTGGTGAGAATTTATTCTCTACTCAGAATATATTGCATCAGTTGCAAAGACTAAACTTTCGTGTAAGAACAAGCATGGAGCTGTAGATTGACATGGCAGCTTTGAGTGACTGTTCACACACTTGTGTGTGCACGATTCAAATTATGTTAGTAGTAGTAACAGCTGCTGCTGTTTCATCTTTGCTAGATCCCTTACCTGGCACGTAGTTGTCTTTCTGTAACAGGTTTAACAGGCTCAGCATTTGTTTTTGAAATGCAGATGGAACTTCTAACTTTGCCTGTGTAAGTAGTTTGGTTGGTCCTCTTCTCACAGCAGTGCTAAATAGCTGTTTCAGTTGTTGCTTTTTTTTTTCTGCATACATTTTTTTTTCCAGCATACGTTTCTGCAAAAGTGGTAAAGGCAGTATGGTAAACGCAGGAATGCAAATACAGTAGTAAAAAAACCCCTGCTCTTAATCACTGGTTATAAAATATAATTTTATAGAGTATATAAGGCCTAAAAAGCAAAGCATCAACACAAGTGAAATAATTTTACTTGATTTAGGAGAGCTTCACAAGGAACAGAAAGAATGGAATCATTTTCTTTTAGATTAAAAAAAAAAAAAGCAACAAGGTTGAGGAGCAGTTTTTCCTACTGAAGAAACAAACTACAGAAAGTTCAGAAATGAGACATGTGTGCAGTATGTTATTTATAGTAAATTTCTATTTTCTAGTTGAGTAGAAGAAAAGATGCAACTCTTGTTTAAACAAGTCACAGAAACATTCTTCAGATAATTTTGAAAATCAGACAATTAACAATTTTAAAGATTCACATGAAAAATAAGAAAGCCTTTTTTTAAAGTGGTGTTGCATGTGCAAATGTACTAGCAATATTTCATTTTTATAATTCTCAATAAATGTCATTAATGAAACTTTTATCTATTTATGTTTTTGCATTATAGATCAGAATATGGCTACACATCCCTGCTGTCATGCAGCACATTATACCCTTTAGGACTTATGTTATCAGGTAAATTTTTAATTTAAGAGTTTTTTCTCGTGGGACTTTTGACAGCTCCTATTTATAATTTCGGATGCTATACTTTCGAATTGTTCAAGCTCTGTCTCTATTATTTCAATAAACAGAGTGAAGGTATTGTTCAGAGTTAGTTTGGGGTAGCTCCTTCCATCTACCTGATTTCAGTATAGCAAATCAATCTTGATAATAGCATTTTTAATATGGCATTCAGCCCCTTTTTGACATGTTATATCAGGATCCACTGTAGTACAGTTCGTTTCCTGCATTATCTTCATAAAGTTGCAGAAAATTTGCAATGAGATTGTGTGAGTAGAAGAGCAATTTGTAATCATTGAAATTTCATACACTGAGTTTCACTGAGTTTTAACACCACTTCACATTTTGAAGTTCTTATTTCCAGCTGGCAGGAACTGAAGTGTGATCAGAAGTCTACTCACACTTTTATGTATCTAATTATATCCAGTCCCAATGATTTTCTTTTTATCAAGCTGCCTATCATGAAAAATGCTTTAAAATTAAAGTGTTTATAAATATATTTATTTATACAAATAATTTATTTTTATTGGTTTTCTTCAGACAATATTAAAATCCAGCGAGTAGATGATGAAATTGTCCTGTGTATGTGTATTTGCCCTGCCATGTGGGGCAGTGGAGAGGTGTCTCTGCTGATTCTCCTTGTGAGGTCCCAACTTTAAACTTTCTTGTTCCAGACTCCCTAAAAGGCCACTGCTCTTGCATCAGCCCATGGGCCCACAAATCCTCCAAGGGTCTGGGTCTCCTATAACTGTGCTGTTAGAAATGCGCTTATAATAGTCATAGCTTACTTCTGTGATATCAATAAATGTGTCTTTATGGATTATATTATGTTAACAATACTGGTATAAAATCACACTCTTAAAAAAAATCATATTGGCAACAAAAAAGTACCCAAAATGGTGAGGATCAGAACTACATTTCATGTTTAAAAAATGTTCTGTTTTTTAATTACAAAGAATTTCGATGATATAAAAATTAAGTATTGCTTCACTATCAACGTATCTTGCTATGAAATGGTCTCTAGCAAAATGATATCAGCAGACAAAAGAGTATTCCCATCTTTTATTAAACTATACCAGTCTTGAGCTGACAGTCCTGCTGTACTTACTCCTTCATTATTGATGGGTTATCTTTGAAATCTAATTAAGGCAATTATTAATCATGAAGCAGTCTAGGAAACGATCATGGAAATATAGAGGTTCTTTAAGCGCTTGTCCCCATACATATTCTGCTGGTGGTTGTTTGTGTACCTGGGAATTTGTTCATGAGCCTTACTTATCTTCTTGCAGTGTATGGAAAATATAGAGAGCATTGAAGGATCAGCAAATAGAGCTAGGCTGGTGCAAAGGAACTTGAGTGAGACAGAAGAACATGGGCTGCAGCCTTAGCTGTTGATCTTTCTTTGTTTGTCCTCCTATTTAGTGCTTAGTTCTTAAAGTTTTTTTATTTTATAACTGTAGATAACATCAGTGTGACATGAATAAATAGATTGTTTCCCTGTTTTCTCTTCATCTCTTCCTCACTATTTTACCCATAGAAATGCTTGCATCTGATTTAAAATGTAGTTTGTCAGCAGCTTCTTGCTATAAATGATGGCCTCAATGTCTGTTAGTTTATAGAATACACTTATGTCTGTCAGAAAGGTAACATTGATATAGGGTTTCCCTATGGAAGACATCAAAAGTTTAGAGAATGAATGGGATATTTACCCTATTTTCATTTTCTACAACTGAGTCTTGATAGGAGGTCTAGGATTTCTCAACATTACGGAACAGAAGTCCAAAGCTTTGTTCATGAAGATGCACTTATGGAGTGGGACATGAACCTTAGAGGTCATATAACAAAATAATATACAATGTTATACCTTTACATGGGACAGAAGTTCACTCAGATGATTTTTCAGTAAAAGGTGACTTTTGACATATGCAGCTACCCCCATGTAGTTGTCAAGCTTATAGGTCTCTTTTTAACTCCCTGGGCCTCTAGGTCTTCCCCTGCTGTCTACTGTCATATCTGAAAGCAAATACTAATCCTGGGCACAGCAGCACAGCACCTTCAAAACAAATCATGCAGTAACTACTGCTACTGTGCAAAGTAATAGAAGGGTCTTGGAGAGCAGTTTAGTTGGTGTGAGCTCTCGGGGCTCTGACTGCCTGCCATCACCTCAGGATGGGCCTCCTGTATGCTCTGGACCCCGATGTGAGCCTCCTCCTAGAGCCGATGACCACTGGGACAGCAGTGCTGCAGCTGCACTGGAGCAAGGGGACTGTCTGGCCCATAAAGGGGTTGTAGCCCACAGCATCTGAAAAAGACTGGTAGTGGCTAAGACCTTAATAATACTTGTTCTGTCAAATACAGATTCATTCAAAGCCCTTGTGTTGGTTGCAAGCAGCCTGTTGCCAGCATTTTCAAAATCCCTGGCCTAGAAGTAGTTTACCATGCACACCCAGATGTTTCTCTTCACCGATTTCTGCCATGACTATGTAGTTGACCATGGCCGTATGATAGATGCCTTCACAGAATGTCTAATCTAAAGGATACAAATCCAAGTTGTTGCTCATGCAGATTTCTTGCAAGAACCGCAGTTTTGCAACGCTGATCAACATGATGAGCAGAGAGACAGATCACCTGCTTGGCATCCTAGCAGCATCTTTATCAGATGAGATTAACCTTTATGTTCCTATTCTGCGTTATCTCTACTAGGAATGGATGAAATGAATAGCAAAATGTGTATTCTTCTAGAGGAGATTCATTTCTAGTTGGTTATATGCACACATCACTTTCTAATAATGACCACTTTTAGACTTTGCAAAGATCAGGGACTCACTGCTGCCATTATCGCTCCTACTAAAAAAAGATAATAAATATTATTTTCTGCCTGAGGAATGGAGCGCTAGTGTTCATGTTCTGCCTCTGAAACCCCTACATTGTTCAGTAGTTTACGAAAGAGTTAAAGAATATAAATTAAAAATGGCACCTATCGATAAGGAAGGAAAGTGTTTTTGACCTCCTTAAAAGGCAACTTTATTGATCTAAGAACTTAAAATTCTGCATATCAAATGGCAAAATTCTCACGATGAAATCATTGTTTATTCATGATTAAAAAAATGATGAAATTTATTGACAAAGTGACTCAAGAATAAGGTACAGTTCTTTGCAATTATAGATGAAGGCAAGTTGTTGATGATGTCTTTCTTATAAAAGACATTGGTTCCAGCTGATTTCACCTCAAGATCAGAGATGCAAGATGCTCTGCATGGTTCCAGATTTTGAATGCCTCAAAAGAGCTGTAGCTATAAACTGTGGTGGGGATTTGCCTTTTGAAGACAACATTTTTTTCAGTGGCAACATTGTTATCGAAAGGCTCATGGATAGTTTTGTTCTTCAGAAATAAAAAGGCTAGCAATGAAGTCCATTTTTTTATGAGACGTAAGAGAGAAAACTATATGCCTGGTATTTTAAGTGTCTCCATAAACCACGAAAAAGTGTTGGATGGTATGAAAGCAAAGACCGAAAATTCCTGTCTTTTACATCACAAGTTGGTACCATCTACTAAACGTTCATTCTGGTGAAATCTGAGAGCTGTGTGTGGAAATACTGCTGTTTAATATGATATTTAGTTCTAACCCTTTCTCCTCTTCTCCATTATTCTCTCTCCCTCTTCAAGGACTGATCTTGAGAGATTGTTTTATGAAGGATTTGTGTCTCTGCCCCAAATAGGGAGAGGCAGAACCTTCTCTGCTCAAATATATTGAGAGGAAACTGCACGTGGCAGCTGATCCTGCATTAGGCTTTTAGTTTCAGAACAAGGCACAAGCGTAGCAGAGGCTGTAGGCACAGAGGAAGTGGAACCGCCAGACAGCGCTGCTGGTACACAGCGCTTCCTGTGGAATACAGGGAGAAGGGGCATCGGAAGGAATTCGGGTTACTCTTCTGCTTAAAAATAGCTTTCTTAAAAAATTAAGTTTAATAGGACTGCCCAAGACCTTTCCTTGCTGCTAAGTGTCATGAAAAACTCTAGTAATAAGCCTAAAGTTTTCAATTACGCAAAATATTTCACTCGTCCAAATACCTGAAGATTTATGCCACAGGTCCAAAGAATAGGAAAGTCGGGAGACAATAGCCGGGCGCTCAAGTGAGTTCTTCATTTCACTGAGGAGCACTGACTCATTCTGCTTGATATCTTTTTTGCAGCTGTGGTCCAAAAAGAGTCGTATTATGGGAAAAAAGATTATTTCACAGCTGACTACCCAAAGTCCTGAAGCATGAGATGTGATTTTAAGCATTATGCTAACATAAAACAGGATGTTTTAAGCTGGACACTCTCCATTCCCCCTAAAAGCAAATTTAAATACTGTTTCAGTCGACTAAAACTGAATTTTTAAAATTAGTGTATATATTTTAATGGTTTGAGTATATATAATACATATTTAGCAATTTTTGTAAGTGTGTCAGGCTGACAGGACAGCTCCTATACATATATAGACTGTCCTTTATTTATATGTGTAAAAGAGGTATGTTTGTTTCCAGAAGTCTCATTTAGGCAACGATGTCTGATTTCCTGGATCGTACAGGTCCTGAAGCATCATTCATATATTGCTTTGAGACTTAAGGCTCAGCAGAAGCAAAGACAAAAATTTAGGAATTAAAAAAAAAAAAAAGACTGAGGACAAAATAGCTGCTATCATTAAGCCATTGTATGAATCAGTCCCATATTCACATTTATTTACTGTACCCCTTTCTGATCATTTCATCTCACAGAGGTTATAACAGAACTGGCTAGATGATGGGATGGGTGACCAAGAAGGGAAAAGATAAAGAATGATACTGATATGAGGGGAGAGAAGATCTAGGATTTCTTTTGAGAGATGACAGTTATACGAATGATACGAAGAGAACAGGGAATGATTATTCAGTTTTTCAAGAAACAATAAATAGAGTACATGCAATACAGTCATCAGGCAGCAGATTTAAAAGAAATGAAAGGAGATTTTTTTTCATGCAAATGTAATTTTGAAAGTAACTGGCACAGGTTATTGAGAAGGCCAGAAGTATAAATGGAAAGAGAGAAATAAATTCATAGTAGTAGATAGGTTCATCAGGTTTATTATATGTGGGATAAAACCTTCATCCACTTTTAGACAGATGATTTGGGGCTAAATAGACCTTTTTGCCTTGCTCCAGTACCACTGTTCTTATGCAAGGCAATGCAGCAAATTCAGAACTACTCAGTGCAAGGAAAGATGTGTGTTAGTTGCCAATGCTATCTAAAGATTTCATTTTTGTTAAAAAATAAAGTTTTACTGGTAAAAGCATAAAATGGACCCAGTATACTGATACAGAGGTGTTCAGGGCACTTTATCTTTCCACAATCAAAATAAGGCTTTGCCTCGTCTGCAAATTTTTGTAGCTTTAATTCTGGCAGTAAAGATACACGATCCTGATTTATGACTGACATACTAGTGCCTGTAAATTTTCTCATGTAGATTCTGTCACGCTCACAGAAACACAAGCGTGGCATCTTCCTCATGTACATTGTGCCTAGCTCTTAGAATAACCCAGTTATGCTAAAAGATCTTAGTTAAAATACGGCTTAACTGGCTAAATGTGCCCTTTTCTCTGTAGCTTTCTGAAGGGCCTTAGCAAAACGAATTATATTGTCAAAGTACTTTTGTTGCTGTGCAACTGCATCTGCACTGGAGTTTCAGTTTTAAAAAATTTTTTTTAAAAAACTGTCTCTTAATGATAATATAATAAAACATGACACAGGTGTGGTGCAAGCTTGGACTAAATGTAGTAATTGCACTGAAAGGACTTAACAAATGTTGTTGTGGAGCAAATTTTATGAATAAAAGTAGGTTTATACTGGTACAGTTGCATTACAATCAAAAAGTTTTTGTATTGTGTGGATTAGTATAGTTATTTCACCAAACTTTCTAGAGTAAACAAGATTTCAGGTGAAATGCAATTTCACCTGAATTTCCTGTCACTGAACTCCAGCAAAGCCACAAAAGCGCCCTTCTTCCTGTACATGTAGAGCTGTGTCTATTTTTGTCTCTCTTGCACACAAGCACTCTACATCTGTCATATATAGACATATGCAGAATGAGAAAATTCATAGATTGAGAAAATTCATACAGTTTCTTTTAACGTCTTTAAGACCTGTAGGAATCGTTCACAAAACAATCAAGTATGACTCGATGAGCACGATGAACATTGAAGAGGTTTGGGAACCAGGGCTGAATACAGTTTGCATATAAAAATAGAGAGATGAAAACTAGTCAAGGATGCTGGTAATTATACTGAGATGATTACGTTTTGTAGCATGGACCAATGATTTTTTTCATTAGAATGTAACTCCTCTCACCTATCTCTGGATTAGAGATAGGTTACTGGGTCTGATTTGCTGCTGGACTTTTTCAAATGAGTTTTCCCTTCTTGTTAACTGCTTGCTTTTTTTTTTTTAATAAAAGTCATAGCAGAAAAGCATTACTTTCTTACCATTATCTGGTTGCTGGTGCTCCGTATGAGGAGACCAATTTCACATTTAATAACTGTGAAGGATCTGGTTACTTGGGCCCTGGCTGGTCCTTCTCTGGTCCTTCTGCTCTCTGTCTGCGCTTGCTATCACAAATCTGCTGTCGCTGTGATTACTTGCGCTGAAGTCTCTTTGCTTTGTTTGACAACGTTAAGTGTTACTGAAGTGTGTTTACTTTACGGCCTCCGTGCAGGAACTGTGAAAAAGGGCCTCAATCTAAATAAGAGCAAGGGCCTGTATTTTTATTTTTTTTCAATTTACTAATGTGTATATGATATAAATGCAAAGGCATGGTGGTGTATAAATGTACCTAAGTGTAGTTTAATGTCCTCTGTGGTTTTTAATAGATGAAAGCATGTATTTGGCCAGTCTTGCAACGACAGATCCAGATTTAGGCTGTCAAACAAATGGATTTTTAACGCATTTCTGTGTAGTTAAATCTAGTTCAGATGTAGTCAAAACTTCAAAACACTGAATTACACAGAAAAAAAATTAATTATGGTAACGTTGTGTATACCTTTCACGTACAATTTTTATCTGCTTCAAAATAAACTCAGGAAAGCTTATTTCTAAACATTATTACGCTTTGAATTTAGAAGAAACTCAACTGTGTCAGTGTTTTATATGTGAACTTTACAGGCGTTTCAGCATTGATTTTCTTAGTATAGATTGATTTAGCAGTTGTTTAAGTAAGTCTGAAGTTGCGCTAGCTTCTGTAGGTTAGTGTCCATAAATGATTATTTCTTCTGCCTCCCATGTGCAGAGAAGACCTGCATTGCAATTCATTGTGCAGGATGGCATGACCCCTTATTTAAGATCTCTGCATTGGAAGGAATGTAACTATTTAAGATTCTTTATCATTTTTGGTTTCTCTATGAGATTTGTAGGATCCTTGGTAGTGGTTATGGTGCATCTTTAAAGATTGTAATAATTGTCACTAGAAGAAACAACTATGCGTTCCTCTACTAACCTGTTAGGAAAGTGGTAATGTGGCACAGCGAGTGCCTTAGTACAAGCAAAGATCACATACGATTATGGCAGAAGAAATGTGCATGTGTCACATTTACGCTAATTGGATCAGAACCAGGTTGCACAGTTATATATTTTTTTTCTATGCTGTAGCGGAGGCTGCAAACAGGGGCATATTCATCTGCCGAGGATTCTCACTGCACTGGGGCACCTGCCAGAGCGCTGTCTGTGGTCCGTTTATATTGTTTCCAGAAATTCAGCGCTAAAATATTTTAACGTTGGGTGAATTGTGACCCTTGGGTTTTGTGAGGAGTTTGAATGGAACAGTAAACGGCCGTGATGCAGCCCTCCAGAGAGGGCACCTTCCCATGAAACGCGTATGAGGCCCAGGCTCCCAGCTTGCATTTCCGCAGAACCGCAGGGGTTTCATGTGTCGTTTTGTGGAAATCTTTTTCTGGTCAAAGACATCTGAAGAGGTTTAGTATCATGTCTACTTGTAGAATTTTAAGTATTCTACATAATTCTGTTGTTCCTTAATGGGTTTTTTATTGTTATCAGCTCTTGATATATTATCGATAGTGATAATTTAAATACTCTTATGGCTGTTGAAAATTTATATTTGCTATACTCAAGATGGTGATCCAGGAGACAGTTTTATGTATCTTCTAGTCTGAATCATACCTTCTTTTTCTTCCATTTGTAATTTATTCTAGGTATTTATGTAAACTGTCAGACCAGGAGTTGCGGCAGAGTGCAGCCCGGAACATGGCAGATTTAATGTGGAGCACAGTTAAAGAACCGTTGGATACAGCCTTGTGTTTTGATAAAGAAAGTCTCGATCTGGCATTTAAGTACTTTATGTCTCCAACGCTAACAATGAGATTGGCTGGACTGAGTCAAATAACAGTAAGAACTTTTTAAAATCTAAATAATATGTAGAAGAAATGTTTCCTTTTGTGTTTTGCAAGTTACTGTTTTGTTGTTTGGGCTTTTTTTAATGTGTGGAAAGCAGCAGAATCCTCTTACAAGTGATCTTAGGAAGTTATAATCACGTTTATGAACGTAGAGTTCATTGAGGGAGATGACCAAGAGCTACTTTTTGCAGCAGATGGAATTGCAACGCAATCTACCCTACCAAATGAAACCATATCATAACCATGTTTTGTGACAGCCATGTTGAAAGTAGGTCCCCCTACAAGGCTATATTTGTTGTTTACAAAGGCTTGCGAGCTGTTTTGATTTTTGCCTTTACAGTGTCTTGACTCTTACTGCAATTAGCTGCTTCTTTGTGTTGTACATACCCCTTTTTCCTGTTTGTTTAGTATAGTTTCTGTCTCAAGGGACAGCATTTCTGCATCAGTTAGCAGAAGACTGAAGTGAATAGGTAAATGTATTTAGCATCAAACAGAAAGAGATTNTCTCTTTCCCATGGAAATACTCCATATTGCACCAGTCAGGATACTTCGTGCATGCTCTGTCTGTCATTGTTTCCTACGTATGTATTTATAGTCATATAGAGATAGTTGTACAGAAGGTCAAAAGTGAATTTTTTTTTATTAATCTGTGCCTTTTTAATTTTACATTTAGTCTGATACTGTATTTAAGATTTGGTCAACCTTTATAGGTCGTATTGTCACGTTTGTCTTCATGCACAACATGGTGAAGAGCAACAAACTGTACTAGAATGAATCAAAATATTCTTCTTAAGATATGTATTATTTTCTGAACACTTTTAGCATTCCCCGTTCTAACCGAATAAATAGTGTTGCTCAGTGACTCTGTTAGCCACTGAGCGTCAGTAAATACAAGACAAGTTTACTTAAATGTTGGTTCTCCCTCTATTTGTCTTACATATAGAAATAATTACAATTATTTTAATAAATGGTAATTTAAAATCATCTGTAAGTATTTCCAGTCAGATTATTGGTGTTTTTTAACCAAAGAAAATACTTAATTTTCACAGATGTGTGACCTACTAAACTTAAAAATAAAAATTGTTTAAACAACAACCACTCAGTGTAAATCAAATGCTGTTTTAAGGGTAACTGCATTTATTAGACATGAAAATATTGGCCATTCAGTTTTGCATTTATATGAATGAAAACATAATGCAGTTTGTCCAGTTGGGGTTCTAAAGCAAGTTAAAGAGAAATTTAATTTTTGGAAGAAATAGTGACAGCATGAATTTGTTTCTGTATATATAATTTTTATATAAAAGTGATTTATATGACTACGTAAAGGTGTGTGTGTGTGTATATATATATATATATATATAATACTCAGTGCCTGAATTCAAATTTTCAGTCATATCTAATTAGTGCAAAGTGAATGTTCAGAGTTCTTTTTGCATAATAAGAAATCTTCAGAGAGTTGGTGAAGTCTTAGGTAGAAATATTTTTCATCAACATGTGCTTATTATTTTTACAGTTATAGATATCGTATCTGGCAGATATATTTTAAAATATGGCAATTAATTGGGCATATGAGTAGTTTCATTTTTTTTCTTCTGCACAGTTTTTGAAAACATAATTTTTGGTATCATTGATTTTAAAGTAGATTTCCAATGTTTGCATAATTCTGATCACATTAGATTTTTATTCCTATAAGTGCTTTCTTTCAATTTTGTACAGTTCTTCTTTGACTGCTAATGTATGGCGTTTGCTTATCTTTAAGAAATTCTTCAAATAAGAATGCATCGTGTGTTTATTTTTCATGCATATAGCTCATTTAAAGAGTGTAAAATTATATAATTTTAAGTAGTTATAACATGTTTTGACCTTTTATGATTAGTAAATGTTACTGTAAAAGTGAGATTTTCATAGCAGACATGTATTACCAAAAGTAAAATTTCACAGGTACTTTAGATTAAAGAAAATGGGCTTTGACTTGCAAAACTGAAATATTGTTTGTTGATAATTTATCAAGTCTATTTTAAATAAGTAGTACCAAAACCTGCTCTGGAACTCTGAGACGATTCATTCTTCATTTTTTTTATTCAAATCATAAGAAGTTTTCTCTTTTTGGTTCGATTTTTTAAAATCTTAAAATCTCTTTGGGAACATCTTTTGCTTTGCCTCCTTTGACTTTTGAGTTTGAGAAGTGTTTTGTTTTATTTAGTTCCATATGTCTTGCCTGGAATGATTTCAATTGCCAGGTTTGTGCAATTTTGAGTATGAAATTGGAACCAAAATTTACAGAAGTTTTGACCGTCTATTTATTGACATTTTCTGTCCTCTTTGCAAACAAAGGTCTGTAGAGACCTTCTGCGTTACAGATGTACCTTAATGGCTACCTTTCTTGAGTTTCTTTTTTCCTGTGCATGTCTTTGATGGCTAGAGTTTGTCCAAGTAATTTCCTTGAGGTGTTCTTCCCAGTGAACACAATTTCAGCTTCCTGCTTTGTATTTAAGACTTTAGAACTAAGGTATCTGCAACTGCAAATTGTTTTCCTTTCCTGGACTTTCATTTGCCAAAAGCTGAGCATTTAGCCTTGAAACAATTCTTCACTTTATTTTCCAAATAGATGTGAAGATTCAAAGGAAACTTTTAGCCAAATTTTATGCTAATTATAAAAAAACAGTGTGAACTTTGCAAAATACACTTTATTTCAAAGAGAAAATTCTTCTGAAAACTAATATGGAAAGTTGACTCAGATACAGATTTTTAATTTTACTCACAAGATCAAAACTAAAAGAGATTGTTCAAATAACTTTTCTGGCACGACTAACTGCTCCCCTTGCAAGATAAGGATACTTTTGTTCTCATTGAGGAGATGCAAATCTTTGACCAAAGACATCAGTGAATCTGAACAGATGTATGTCTTCTAACAAGGAGGTGTTGGTTTGTGTCTGCCAAAAGATTTTTTTTTCTGTCTGACAGGTAACATGACCAGTCCTAAAATTAAACCTTTCAGTTTCATGGGACCTCTTGAGACTCGCAGAATACATGCTGCATGGCATACAGGGATTATATTTGCTTGCCACCAAGTTTAGACTTGCCTCTTCTGAAGAGCAGTGTACAAATAATGTGTCATATCATCTGACTAAAGTTCTTTCTTACAAAACAAGGTTGAAGACAGACACATGTAAGTTAATTTTAGCAAAGGGGAAGCTTGAGTGGTTGAATATGAAGTTGGAAATAGCTACAGAAAACAACAGCAAAATGTAAAATGAGATACACCTGAAGCTTTTTTTTTGTTGTTGTTACCTTGTTTCTCTTTGATTTCATCTCTCAGTTGTCAGTCCGAATTGTTCAGCTACAAAATACCCTCTTCTTGCTGTACTGTTACTTCACAAATAGGTCTCCTGTCCTTTTCCTGCCCTGCTAGTTATAGAGAAACCTAAATGTTGTGTGAAAATGAGTATTCGTAACTGATCTGAGCATCCTTCATCTTCCAGTCTTTCAACCCCTTGTTACCTGATTCTGTGCATTAGTGCAAATGCAAACATAACATTGGCAGGTTTTTCCTGAACAAGCTCAGGGGGAGACTTGACCTGTGCATAGTTCTTCTCTGTGCATCGGTTTCCCTTGATGCCTGCCTCTGGAGACCAAGGTAGCGAGGGAGACTCTTTGGGTTCTCGGCTTGGGTGCATGGTGTATCTTTGCTGAACGCTTCATACCTTTGCTGTACTTTTTAACTAATGCATTCTTGCTGCATTAGTCGAGTTCTCTTTCGTTTCTTATAACGTTTCATATATCATAAAAAAGTCTGTTATTCCCTCTGACATTTCATGGCGACCAAACATGAGGTGGAAAAAAAAATGTCAGGGGGTGAGTGAAAAAACAGCAGGGCGTTATGCAGCGCTGTCCCACGGGTGCTTTGTGCTACGCTGTTGCGTTGCAGAAGGCTGTAGCTGAAATTGTTACAAAAAATACAGAATTGAAAATTCAAATATAAAACAGAAGACTCTTTGTCAGTATTCCTTTAGATCAGGATTTTGTTTGGGAAATTTGGATCACCATGTGATCATGGATTGAAAATTGGTAATAATAATAGTTCAATACTCTGTCAGTCTTTGATGCCTTTCAAAGTATTTTCTGATAAGGGGAAAAAGAGTCTCCAGAAATACCGGTGACCTTTCCCTTCTTTCTTTATTTGACTCAATTCCAGTTGGTCATGGTAATTGCTTCATGAAGGTTGGTTCGTGTATTTTTTTCATTCCTGAATGCATTTAATTTGAAAATATCTATTAATAACTGTGTCATCAGGCTCTCATGTCTCACTCATTTTAAACCATATTTTCAATTTTGTTCTTCCAAAGCGTTTTTCCCTAAAAATTCTTAAGATTAGACATGAATAAATGTTTTTGTACAAACTGAAGGAGGTTAGCTGTCACCTGCGTTACAGAATACATGTACCTGGCTTGTTTCAACAGAGAAAAGAATAAATAACTATTTTGAGGAAGTTACGCAAGAAGTTTAATTTGAATTTCAAAAATTTGCATTGTTACGTCTTTAATTTTTCTTGAAAACCCGATGACAAATCAGTTTTATTGCGTAATTTCAAGTATTTTAAAAATATCGGGTACACGTAAAGAGCTGAGCACAGAGTCTGGGTACGTGGAAAGCTGGTGATGCTGCAGGAAAGGGAGCTGGGCTGGAGCTTTTAGTCGCTTGAAATTTGTAACTTGTAGGTACGATTCCTTAGGCTTGCAAGTGCAGAAGAAAACAGGTTACTGGAGCACATGGTGGCAAGTTGTGTCGTGCAGCCATACAGCTGTTTCATGGTCTTTTTTGAGACTGTGTCTCTGGAGAAAGGACACATAGTAATTCTTTTCTAATACTGAAGAAATTCCAAATGTTCAAAGACACGTAATGAATTTCAACAAAACACACTTGTGAAATTTGTGCGCACAGCTTTCATTTTAAACTTTCAGTACCGAGAGTTTCCCCCCTCCTCCACCATACACCTCGGGCACTGAAAGGGTCCATGTTTCCGACGCTGCCTTGCCCTAGGCTTCACATGATAACAGTCTCTGACTTTTAAAGACAGCTTTGCTTTTTTATTAATGAAACAAACTCCCTGAACAATTCTGGCCTAAATTAGTTGACTGTATTTGAGTTAACAGCAGTAGGAGATTGAAATAATTGACAGTGAGTTGACAAGGGGGTGTTTCTCCTACTACTATTTTAAGACGCTTGGGGTTCTGAAGCAAGGAATTCATACACCTGCGCGGTAGAAAAACAGGTTTTATTCCTGCAAATACCTGTAAGGTAATGCAATAAAAAAAAAAAACACCTCAACTATGACGTTCTAAATTTTGAACTTCCAAGTATATTAACAAGGCATTTTGGCAATCTGAACAAAATTCCAATTTAATATAAAAATCCCCTAAATTTTTGGTGTGTGAATATGGTTACAGACTTTAAGGCTGAAGATGTTATGTAAACCTGGGACGATTAGTCTAGAAAAGAGAGGTAATATTTACAAATGCTTTTTTTGGGGGTGGTGGGGGAGGAAGATTCCCTCTGAAGACTTGAATTTAACAGTTCAGATACCTCTCAAGGCTTCATTTTATTAAAAAAAATGTAACTTTCATTCTCCAGTTTTGTAGACTTTAAATGTTGATAATGTGATTAATGAAATCTTTGCTGTTTTAGTGAGCGTTCTGATAATGGGGAAACTCATCTGAAAACATTAGTTTCCATATGTTTCACTTCTCAGGAAAATCTGTGAGGAAAGCTACTGGTAGATGCCTTGCTTTGATTTTGGGAGTGGGTAGCGTCTCCTAATGTCATTTGATGGGTTTAGTGAAAGAAAGGTTGATAAATAAATTAAACTGATCCCACTTACCTACTAGGATGCTTGTTATTTAAATTTTTTTTGAAGGGTTTCGTTTAGACAAATTGATAGTACTAGGAAAATTGTGTTTACTGTCATTACTACTCTTTTTAAATATAAGAAAACTACTTCACAAAATATTTAGATAAAATTTTAATTTTTTCTTCCTCTTTTTAACTATAGAACCAACTTCATACCTTCAATGATGTGTGTAATAATGAGTCATTAGTTTCAGACACAGAAACGTAAGTAGGAACATTATTATGCATACTTTAAGTACACCTGTATGACTGCAGTTCTTCTGTATTGTTGTTATGGATTATACACTCTGGGGAGTAATGATTATCTGAGGTGTTTATTAGAAATACCCTAATAAGGGGTTTAATTCAAATTGTTTTAAATGGTAACTTTAAAAATATTTCTAAATGTTTCTTGATCTCTTTACTGTCTTTTAAAAAATAGAGTCAAGATAACTTTTAGAAAAAATTAGATACTGAAATAATACCTGTAACGGGCTATTATCTCCATTGTTATGTAAAAAAAAGGAACCAGCTGGTTCATATGAAAGCAGTGTTTTGCCATCTTCTCATTTTTTCTGATTATTTAGTTAACTAAGACTTGGTAAGCCATCACTGGCATCCATCCTTGTTATTAGCTTTCCGTTTAGTCTGCTTTTAGAACTGCTTACTGTTTTTCTTCAAAGTCATTGCGGTATGTTAAACAATTTAAAGGAGACTCCTAAGTCGAAGTTTGAAGTTTCATGTGTGGGAGTGCTTTCCAAGGAGGAAATGTGTTTGTTTTATGTAACAACTCTAAACTTAATGTTAGAACTGCCTAGAACTTAGAAAAAAATAGGTCTTTAAGACACAAGTAATTGAAATGGGAGTTATTTTTGAAAAAATATACAAATTATGTAAAACCTAGGATTTTCCTTGTGATATACTCTGTATTTATTTGGGGGCTTATATCTACGTGTGTGTATCTGTCTCACCAGAGACGCACACTCTCCAGTATCTTTTGCTCATTAATGATGAATCTGTTCTAGCAGCAGTTGGCTTGCTGTATAATCTGGGTAGACGGTAGTTTTATTATAGACCATTTTACAGTAACACCTCTGCCTGCTCTTCAGACCTGGCAGCAGTCAAGACCACAATACTGTAGATTTCATGTAAATAGCAACTTGGATATTATAAGTGGAATTTATGGTAAAAGGTTGGTATTTTAAAATAAAGAATCAGAATCTGGAACATTTTTGCCTCTCTGTAGATGTGAAAATACTATGCGAATACAAGACAAATAACCACTTGTGATCAATTTTTTTCATGTCGTTGGTCCTTAAACCAAGAGGTGAGCATGAGTCCATGCTATCCATTTATTTCAAAGTAAGTTTTGATGCACAGTATCAGAAAAATTAAGTAAAAGTATTCTCTTGAAGTACGACATACATACTATGATCTGATGAAACCTGAGTGTAAAGTTATTAAGTTAATGTACATTTCTGAAGATTAGCATTGTTCTACTAAAAGTGTGCTTTTTGTGCCCTGGGAAGTGTGGTGGTTTTTTTTTCCAAAACCTCTCATTCTGTAGCAGCAAAGGTAAATATTATAGGAGTGTAACTGGCTTTTAGGTTATGCAGAGCAAAGATTTGCAGATATTAGTTGAATATGTGAAGTGGCTTGGTTGGCAGGGGTATTTTCAATAGTGTACTGCCAGTTTATGGTGTATAGTTAAACTGGGACAGTCAAACCACAGTTTCATCCACTTCTTGTCCTCCTTCCTTCATGCTGAAAATTCCAGCCTGAGGTGTTTCTTTGTTAGTTTTCATCTTTTGCAACACATTGTGAATGAAATCATTTTTAACAAATAGTAACTAATTAAGGAACGTTAACAAGAACCTGTTTAGCCAATTAAACTAAACAAAAAGATGTTTGTTTTTCTCTATCAAATGTAAAACCAGAAAGTTATCAGTGGGGAAAAAGAGAAGGGTGCTTGAACTTCCCTGCAGAAGAGCAAGCAGATGTACTGTGCAAGAAGATCAGAGTTATCTTAAAGCTGAAGGAAATTGTTAAATTCTCAGTTGAGATACGACTTTCTTGGCAAAAGCATCTATAAACAGCCTGTCATTTGCAAGGATCACAGAATGAACCAAAGACCTTCTTTTGCAGTTTTGTAATATGTGATATTCTTTTTGTCTGAATGCCAGTCATTCTGATGTTTCATCTGAAAAGTTGGGTCCAAATCAATTTTAAGTATTGCTGCTCATCTTCGGATTTCTTTTGAGTTCATGTACCCTGATATTCTTCCAGCCAAATAACCATAAAAGGCTGGTGCAGGAGTTTGGGGCAAATGTCTTACCCATACTGTTCGTTCAGTACAAAGCTTCCCTCTCATTAAAGACACTGTTCATAAGAAATCTTTGAACGAGAAAGCACTTAATGGAGTTGACAGTGACTGAACGAGCAGCAAAAAGAAAGGTTTTCATTCCCTTTTTTTATTATTATTCAGAGGAGAAAGGAAGTCTAAAATTCATTTTGTAGCTTTGTAGCCTCTGTAGATTTATCAAAGGATGATGTTTTGCATTATCTCAGGTCATCCCCGTTATGTGTTTTGACTTTTCCAGATGCATTTGGAACTGTCAACCTTTGGGATTTCTGCTTCTGTATCTTGATAAGGTGGGTTTGTGGGAGGCCTTTTTTTTTTTTTTTTTAAGAGCTATCAGGTAGTATCTAGCTCTTCTCTTTTGTTTGGAAATATCATCAGGATTTTTGGTCGAATGTTTGGCAGTAGTAGCTTCCCGCCTTTATCTGACTGGATTGCAAATTTTTCCATGGTAAGACAAGCTAAAGGATTTTCTGTTTAGGAAAGACTTCGAATTTCACGACTTGCACTTGAAACAGGCAGAAAGCTAAGATAAGGAAATCTGTTTTCTAGCTGTAGATATTTGTATGTCTTTGCAGTGTTAGTTTATTTGGCTGTCTCTGGTATGGCTAAGGATTTGCGCTGACTGAGCGTGCTTATTGTCCAGATATGTGCAACATCTTGGATTTCATAGTGGCTCAACTTCATAGTATCCCTCCTAGAGATACTTTTAATTTAGCCATTCCTGGCTCTTCAAATAGAATCAGATTTGTGGCATCAGAACACTATCCCAGGTACTGTAGAGTATGAAATCTATTGAAGCTAAAAATAATGAAATTGAACATAAGAGCCTTCGAATCTTGGAACAGTGATCCCTGAAACTATTTTGTTCACGCCAATCGGTGAAAAATTATCATGCCTTTAATGGAGAGAAAGATTTCTTGTGCCATTTCGACCACAAGAGGAAAACGTTGTATTCTCTCCTTAATGAATGCATTGTCAGCCTGTGAAAATAACGTCTATAAAGAGATGCTTTGGTTTGCTCGTCATGTGGCAGGCGGCCAAGAATTTGAGTTACAGGATGCAGATTGACGCTGAAGTCTCCCTCCTCATTTTCAAGACAGATTGCCCTCCCTTAAAGGCTTCTACAGAATAATTTCAGGTGTCCAGAGTTCCCGTCACCTGTGAACAGAAAGATCAGGGCTCTTTCTTCTCCTTTCTCTTCCCTCTTCTTCCTTACACACTGAGATTTTAGATGGTGAGCTTTGTGCTGCTTTTGCCCTTCACCAGTGTTCTCTTAGCTCATGTAAGGTTTTCCATCTGTTTTTTTGCTTAGGTTCACCAACCGTGTTTTCAGCAAGACCGTTAGAAGACCTCTTCCCCTCTCTGCTTTTCTGCACTCAGTGGGTCTTTCCAGATTTTCTGTGGAAAAAGAATAGTAAAGTTTTTCACTCAGCTTCCTCGTGTTTCTTTCTAGTGATGTACACAGTAGGCTCTTAATTCAAGAGGGTGGTCAGAACGGTGTCCTTGGAGCCCGCAAAAGTGTCAGATAGGAAAATGTATGCTCATAAACAAAACCATGTGCTTGAACGTGTGCTGGGAAAGTGCCTGCTATATCCTCTATGCCTTTTTGATCCTAAGTAGTTGAGATTGGTGCTTTCCATACTTGTTATGTCGTAGTTGCTATTTCAGTGATTCAAGAAGTTTGGTCTTCATCCTTTGTAGGCTGCTCCCTATGTTGCTGCATTTTTACTTCTAAGATTTTACATTCAATTTTCCAGTGACATTGCTGACTTGCAGTCCTTGTGTTTCATCCGGTACTGCGTTGGCATGGCTTTGCAGCTGTGCGGTGAATTGCGTTGGGAATCGACCTGGTTGGATAAATAAGATTTTATTGGGGGGGAATACTTTTCTGTGGGATTCGTTCCTGGATCTGGGTCATCATGTGGCTACCAAATATTGTACCACAGCCTTAGGTTAGCATGTGGTTTCTAGGACTTTAACTCAGTCCTCCCTGAGGGAGGCATTCTTTACTTTTTTTTTTTTTTTTTGAGTTACCAGGAAAATGCATTAACTGTAAAGTTCCCTTCCTGATCATTTCAGCTACAAGAATGAATGAATTTCAAGCTCTAAAACTAGGCTTTTCATGTGTACTTTTCACAAACGTGAGGTTATATCAGGAACTGTATAGCTTCCACTGTTTTCCCCAAAGTCTCATGGAGTGCCTGGGGAACCTGGTGTCAAAAGTGCTTGAACTTCGTTCTTTGAAAGAAAAGCACGTATTTCTGAAAGACCTGAATTGTCTCTGAATTTGAGGGAAAAGCCTAGGGAGAAAAATTGGCTATGTCTAGAGACCATCCAGTCCGAATATGTCACGTGTAGAGTTACACTGTGAGAAAGAGTTAGAGATGATCAAACTAGATCAAACTAGCAGCTGCCTTCACTTGTTCGTTCCCTACTTCTCCTCCTTTACCCACAACACACACGCATAGTGGGTATCAAGTCCTTTAAATGACTTTTTGTCTTGCTATCCCACTTACTAAATTCATGAAAAATAGCTGTTACGTGTTGTTACCAAGGTGAATGTTCTTACTCCTAAGGGCTGTATGACCTAGAAATGTAATTTGTAAAACAGTTCTTTGTACTGCTGCTTTTGTATTAGAGGGAAAGTGTATATATACTTAGATCGTAATGCATGTCTTTCACTCACACTGTTTCCTTTAGTATGAAAGAGTGAACTTTTTTTATAACCCCTTGAAGAACTTTTTTTAAAAGAAAACTTTAGCATATTTGACTGAAAATTGAGTTCTTGTTTAATTGCCTGAATTGTAGTGATACCATGTAGGTATAGTCTTACAATTGTTGCCAAATCACTCTAAGAAAAAATACTTTTGAGTTATGAAAAATATAGACTATATGAAAGAAATTTTAACATAGAAGTTGGAGTGAAACCACATTGAAAAGTTATCAAATATCAATATCAAAATTATCAGAGAGTATACTTTAAATCTTGTATTAATAAGCTATTCTGTGTTGCCCTGCTTAATTGAGGAAACTCAGAACTTAAGTGAATCTTTATGAACTGAGTCTATCTGAAATTTCCCAAAGCCATAGGGCTTTTGATAATTATTAAAATAACAATGGAATAAAAGACAAAATACAAACGTAAATTGTAGGTTAATTTTTTCACAATTGAATCATTAAAAAAGGTAAATTACTAGAATAGGCTTGCATTTGGACTTTACATTTAAAGTTAAAAAACTTAGAAGGGCCTGACAGTGGATTTTCTATGCGTTATAAGTAATCCATCAACATACAAACTATGGTAGATGGCATAATCATGAGGACCTTAAGAAGAGGTGAAAGGAACCATGCATATAAAAGAAGATTCTTGCTTTACTTTAATTCTCAGAAAATGAAACCCCATGAATTAAAAATTCATAATGAATTGAAACAGGTATCTTTTCAGTGTGTGTCCAGTGGGATGAAAGTCAGAGGGATTTCGTATTTTACTTGTAAAAATTGCATAAACCATTTAAAGTTATTACTTACATTATGATTTGGTTTTACAATTATTTGTTATGTGTATCAATATACATAATCTTTCCATCCTTTTCTAAAAGGAATATGTATCACTAGAAGTAGCTTAAGTTGGTTTTGAAATTCTACATGCCTTTCTTAAGGAAGTAAAATGGCTAGCTCAGGAAAGAGTACCAAATAGAAAGAGTTATCATGCTTGGTTGGAAATGTAAGCCAAATAAATAAATTTCAAAAAGTATTGTAACTGTTAATTCTTCTCTTAAGTTATACAGATTGTTTACTTTTTTAAACAATAGTAGAACTTGAATTGACATAATTTTAGTATACCTCTGTTAGACCTTCAGAAGTTCTTGAATCTTTTGTAGAAAAACTTGCCTATCAGCTGTAAGCTTCCCTCCTCTTACAGGTCTGTTTACAGAGATAGGCTCCAATTACTATCTCTTTGCAGAAGTCGCTCCGAAATATCATTAGAGCTACTCTCTTTGATAATTTCTTCCATATGTCTGTTATCACAGATGGTAGTAAAAGCAAAGAAGATACGAAACTATTTCACAAAATTTGAGAAAATTGCCAGTACTTCATTGAGCAATGCAGAATTATGAAATCTTGCTGATCTTGGTAGTTTGGGAACTATAGTAGTTTGCTATATCCTGGGGCTATATTTATCAGTTTGCATTTACTTCTTAGCAAGTAAAATGCTGGAAATTGCTTCTGCTTCATAGGTTTGTAATCAGATATGTACTTGTAAAGAGGTTTAAAGAGCAGGAGCTAATAGGCAATTCTAGAACATATTCGCCTGATTTCTGAATGTCTGTAATTGAATAATAGCAGAATATAGAAAACATTTTGAGAAGTGACTGGATTTGAAAATCACATTGCCAATATTGTCATGTTGGTTAACTCACTAACATACATGAATTAGGCAAAAATTTACATTAAATTCTTAGCACATAACATTTCAGATATTTAGATATTAGAGGCACTGAGTCAGTGTATTTCCAGAAAAGGAAGGGGTTTTGTGTCTAACTCAGTTATTGATTCTGTGTTTTCTTTGGATAGCAACAGGAGCAATTAGAGTACTGTGAGATAAGAGTGGTCAAATATTCAGATGTTCAGAAAGCAGAAAATTTTAGAGCCTGTGCAGTTCTGGCAATTTATTTCTGTTTATATGGAGTTCTGGACATTGCTTTGGAGTTAAGATGTTCACTCTTCTTGAAAGTGAGCAAATGTATGAAGGAGCTACCGGGGAACCAGCAGAAAAATCGTCTTTCCTGAAATGCAAGTGTTTAGGAAATAAGTTAGACATGCTACATATATGCTGAAATTAGCTTGCTTTGGTGAATCCTGGAATCTGCTCTCATGAATATATTTCTTAGTGCACCAGAGATCAAAATACTTAGTGCTGGTAATAACCACGTCATTTAAAAAGGCAGTATGTTTAGAGATTAGTGTGCCCTCAGCAAGACTCTCTGGGAGGAACAGTTCTCTCTGGGAAACAACAAAAGCTATATTCTGTCTTTCACGAGAATCCTCTTGGTTTTGGTCATCCTCAACAAATCCGTATCCCCTACCAAATGAGTATTTACCTCCAGAAATCTGAGATGTCATTTTATCACAGTTGAGCTCACCAGTAGAATAAACAGTTTTTTACGCTTGAGAATACACAAATTAGAAAAGGCATTCCTTCAAAAGAGTCATTCGTTATTTCTCAGAAGAAAGGTGTAGCAGACTAGAGATAGGGAATTGCCAATGCCTCCTTTAGTAAAATGTGAAGGAAATCACTTCATAAGAAAGTTTTTGCCCTGTCCTTCAGAATAGCCAAAGTACAACCTATGATTCTCAAGAGAAGGACATTGTGTCAGTAGCACAAGTGTTCAGTTCAAAGAAGCAGGTGGAACAGTAAGTCCTTTCGTCTTAAACATGCCTAATGAATCCAGCAGTGTTTGGCTGGGACTCATTCTAAAGAAGATAAAAATTTAAAAAGTCAGATCCAAGAAGAAATTTAGCTCTCCTGGAACAAAGTTACTTTCATTGACTTCTGACTCTGGTGTTAAACCTTTTGCCTGTAATGGAGGACCATATGCAATATATATTTTTTTCACATTTCGTAATTCGAAGTGCATCTATTTAGGCCTGCCTCATGTCGTGCGTGTATGTCCAGTCATGTGGCCAGATCTGTCTGCCTTTTATATGAGCAAAATGCCAGCTATAAGACTTTCTGGCTGTATTTTGGTCATGTAACGGGAGCACTTCTGTCCACAGCAGGGACACTGTAAGGCCTTGGGAATGAGCTGGCGGGGAGTTGGCTGTAAGTTGAAGGAATTGTTTTGGCAGGCTGCGTTCAGCTTTTAGGTTGTGGGTTGGGCATTTATGATTTAAGATGAATCTGTAATATTCGATGTTGAATTCCATTACAGCTTTTCATTACAGCTCATACGCTGTAGGTTTATTACTTCCCAGAAGGTCCTGTAATCCTCATGCTGGTGTAGGAGTGTTGGCTCTGTATCAGTAACAAATCCTTGTCTTCTGCTCCCGTGAAGATTGTCTATGAAGCAAAGGAGAGAACGTTTTTCCCCACAGAAAATGAGCTAGTTGCTCACTTCTCACAAATAAATGTATAGTGAGCACTCTGTTCTCTGTTATTCCAGTTTCTTACAGTTGATACCCAGCCTGCCAGCTGTCTGAAGAAATGAGAAGTCAGAGAGCTGCAACCCCTTGAGCTGTATGGGCAATAGTCACTTCTGGTTGTCAGCATGGAGGCGGATGGATGAGAGCCTTATTTAGAGCCATGTTGCTAAAGGAGGCTGGTAGCATATATTCAGATGAATAATAACTTCCTTTAGCTGTAAAATGTGCAAAATCACAATTCTCACGTGAAAAGGCTTTCCTTCAAATTTAGTTGGACGGAAATTCTAGCTGTGAATGGGTCTATAGTATGTGTGCTCCAAGGTTTTGGGGAGAGGGGGCTCTTGGTGTTGGAGGCGAGGAGGTGTAACAGAACTGTTGGAAGTTAAGTTGATCTTGATTTCATGAGCAGACTTGGCTTATCTTTCTTATGCCTCTCTGAACAGTTTCAAATACGCCACCAAACTGACCTCTCCTCTACAGTGTGAAAACTTCCTTATTAACAATAAGTCAGAAATGATATTGTTGATAGATTGTTGATCTAGCCAAGGTACTCCTTGAGCAAGCCAGTTACTTCTTGATTGCTACGGGACATTATCTTTTTCAAAGGGCATAAGTATATTTTGTTCCCCCTGTCCTGGAATCAGAATGAGAGAGGACAGTATAGGAATGGTGTGGAGCAATAGGAACTTTGCGCCTTGAGCTCATTCGTAGGGATCAGGCAATTCAAAGCAATTGGAGAACTGGCAACATGCCCTGCAAAAGTGAATTCTGCCTGGAAACCTTACCAAGACTATCTCTTTTTACCCAAAGAATCCCATTTTCGCACTGTGGATGATCAAGATTGGGAGTCCTGAAACTGTGATGGTGATCATTAAGGCAGCACAGATAGGAGCGGTGAAAGTAATGCTTCCTGCGGTTCTCAAAGCCCGTCCCGCCATGCTCCCTCCCCTCTCCCCCCGCAAGGGAAACAGAGTGCTTTTATTCAGGGCCATTTAAACCAGAGTCAGTGCTTTAAATACCAAAATGTCCCCTAATTGCTTCTGGTGCCAAAATCTGGAGAAACAAACATTTGCTTGAAAGGAAGGAATAAGAAGGAGCTTATGCACTAGTTTCCGTACAGGGCACTCCTTTCTGGAAGTGCAAATTTTGTTTTGGAAAATTAAGGTTCCCTCTCCTGTTCTGTTTAAATGTTTACTTACTGATTGGCAGTGGGTAAAGATCTCTTTTGTAATGGATAAAACAAAAAAAAAATTAAAATATCTATACAGCATGTGTGTAAGTATGACCATGTAAGACATAGGTTTTCAAGTGTGTGAATTGCTGTTTACACAAGAGAGTCTAAAAAATATTTAAGTGATTTTCTTGTAAAATCATTTCTTTCACTTCCATCTTTAGCTATGCTTGCGAACTCGGTATTTGTTTTAGCATTTCATTATAAACTTAGGCTCCGTAACAGTGTTTATCAAAATCTGACCTGTGAGGTCTTTGAAAGTGGTCTGCAGATGGTCTGTTGGGCTGTATTAAATAATCAAATTTGTAGAGTTGTCACATATTTACATATTTGCTAATAATCCGAAGGGGTGAGTAGGAAATATTGATGTTTGGCATTAGTCTTCTAGCTAAAGAAAAACGTGGAAAGTATTTCCTTCTACGTGAACAGATGAATGTTGAGCATGCTTTGTGTTCAAAGAAGTTTCTGTATTCTTGCTGCATTTACAGATATTAATTTGAAAGACATGCTTTGCTAGGGATGAGGCTTGTATATGCATTATAGGTAATTTTACCTACATTTCTGCTGTTTTTTCATGTGTAGGTCTATTGCAAAAGAGCTCGCAGACTGGCTTATCAGCAACAATGTAGTTGAGCATATTTTTGGACCAAATTTACATATTGAGGTTTGTTTAAAATTATCATTATTTTAATATAAACATGGAGGAGTAACTTTTTGTTTTAGTAAATTTTTTCTCAATATGTTCTCACTTTTGCAGATCATCAAACAGTGCCAAGTGATTCTGAATTTTCTTGCAGCTGAAGGGAGACTTAGTACTCAGCATATAGACTGTATTTGGGCTGCAGCACAGGTATATGTATGTTTTTTTATAATTGTAAAAATGATAAAATAAAACAGAAAATGGCAAGTTGATTTTGCTTTACATTAATAAAGTTGACTTTCTTACTTTTTCTTCCCTGTTTATCTTAGTGTTTAGCTTACCAAATTTTAAGCTCAGTACCTGCCACAATTGCCATTTTTTCATCAGATGCAAAAATATACAAGGGAAAACTGAAGTTGTTTAGCACAGGCATAGTGTTGTAGGAGGTTGTAGGGTAGATGTAATACTTTAACTGATGTATTAATTGCCCTGCTCCTATCTATTAAAGCTTCCGCTACTGTTACTGGCAGTGGTGAAAATGATGGCAGTGATGTTTACAGCGGCACATACGGTGCTGATGTTGACATCTAAAGGAGGCAGTGAGATTTTATTTTTTTGCTAGGTAAACCTGAAAAGCCTGATGGGCTCTTTTCCTGCGGAAAGATGTACTTGTTTGCTGTTTTTAATGTATTGTTACGCTCTGTATTTTAGATTTTTCCTTTTGATTTTATTTAGAGGATTTGAACGCTGCAGCATTTGAATTTCCTGTTGTGGAAACTATTTTTCTATTGTTTCTTTCTACTTTCATCATACTTTTAAATAAATAAATAAATACAGGAACAGAAACCCCCCAAGGTTTTAATGTCAATTTTTCAGAAAAAATACATTCAAAATGAAGGTCAGAGAAATGAAATTGATCTTTTTGAACAGACGTAGGGAACATGCTTTTATAGAAGTTATAATTTGAGGTTATTTTTTTCTGCGTTCAGTCATACTTCTGTCTAATTTGCTTCATTTGAATACTGCTGTACACACATTCTGAAACCTTGTAGTCCACCCTCGTAACATGCAGCTGGAATGCTAATAAATGCTCTTTATAACACCATTCACTCTGATAGGCTCTAGCAATTTTCTGTATCAGAGTAATCAATAATTACTTATTTTCGTTGTATTTTAAAGTGTTACTTTATCTTCTTTGCCATTTTCACACATGTAGTAATTCACACTAGTGTTGGAGCTCTGGATTTCTCCCTCTTCTATACTGTTTCCAGAACTTAATACTATTATCCAAATGTGCTGCTACTTTTACTGCTTACTTGTCCATTTTAACATATTGCTATTTCCAAAAGATATGTTTCATATCAGAAATAAGTGTGTGCAGATTGCTTCCTGTAAAAGCATTAAATTACTAACGTTGTTTAAAAGGCTAAACCTTTAGACTAAAAGAAGGCCTCAAGAATCCTTTTTTCTCGTTCAACTTTCTAACTTTCTGACAAAAATTTTCTTCTCTAAATTGAGCCAGTTATCTCAAGAACTTCTCTAATGTTCAATACAGTGAAATACATCCTTGTAGAGAACCTGCCTTATTTCATTGCACTTTGAATGCTGTATAAGACTGTTTCTGTGCCCCATAAACTCTTTACATTGCTATTTTAGACAGCAGGAAGGCAAAAAAATAAAATCATATTTTGAAGCACATACCTGATAACCAGCATTAAGGAATTTTTATTTATTTATTTTTTAGATGTTTCCTATAACAGTATTATCTTTGTTGAGTAGCTACCAACATCCTTACAAACATAATGAAACCCTTTGAGTGGGTATGAAAAGCAGCATTTAACCTCAGAGGAAACATCTATGAGCACTGTCACTTTCACGTGTAAATACATGGCAGTTTGCTAAAAATGTTGTCATCTTTTTTGACATCCATTACTGGGAAAGACAAAAAATTGTAAATAATCCTCATACAGTCACACAGTCTGTTCTCTCAGTCTCACATTAATGTGTAATGTCTTTATTTGTATTTACCACTGCTAAGAAGTCGATCATTGCATTTCTTAATCAGGAATTAGCATATCCAATAATATTTTAGAAGTTTTATTTAAATAAAAATGCAAAATAATCTCCCAGTTCTTCTTTTCATCAAAATATGATGGTTAAGCCTGGAGCTTAAAAGATAGGTGGTGATTTTTATGTTTGATTGAACTAAACTTTATGTGCTTTAAAATATAAGAATTCAGTTAAGGCAAAGTCGCAAGTTTGATGTAGCTTAGAATTATTGAGCAAAATGTTTCCTAAGAATTTGTGCGAAGTAGTTGTTTAACTACTGCAGTTTTATCAATCTTTGAACCATCTTTTAAAGTTTATTTTTCTGTTTCTCTTTTCTGTTTTGTTTGTACTTTACAGCTAAAGCATTGCAGTCGTTATATACACGACTTATTTCCTTCTTTGATCAAAAACTTGGACCCTGTTCCACTTAGACATCTTCTTAACCTCGTCTCAACTCTTCATCCAAGTGCTCACACTGAACAGGTAAAGACAAAAAAAACCCACAAAATCATTGTAAAGAAAAAAGAAATTGTGCTAATGTATTAGTCAAATATTATGGATTTGTCTTTCTGTTCTAAATAAATACAAGAAGAAAATATATGAGTAAAATTGTCATTTTTCATCAAATAGGCCTTTCTGGCTTTTAAGTTATAATAATATTCAGAGCTCTTTGAAAACTGCATGACCATTGATAGAAGACTAACTTCATTTTTGAAGTTAAAAAATGTTCGCACAGCATTTCTTCATTTTGTGCATCCATTTATTTTTATGCATTTATTTTAGTGAACCATAATATTGACATATAGAAAGATTAACAGTGTATTTTTTCAAACAAAATCTACTGCTTCGTCATAGCGCTGTTATCTGGTTTTGTTTGTAGACCTTGTATTTGGCATCAATGCTTATAAAAGCACTGTGGAATAATGCACTAGCAGCTAAGGCTCAGCTGTCAAAACAAAGCTCATTTGCATCCTTACTGAGCACCAATCTACCCATGGGGAACAAGAAAGGTATGTATCTTTCCAGTAGCCGGATCTTTAATTTTCATCAGCGTCCTTGTTGACTTTGGACGATGAGGATATATAGAACTTTTAGGCTGATAAGCTCGCTGAGGTATTTTGAAAAAGTGTCATGTTGGCATGTTTTCCAAGCAGAAGGTGAAAGTAAAGATGAAAGCGCTAGACCGTTGTGAGTACATTTGGAAAACTTTATGTTTCAGAAAAATTCTGTTAGTGTATCTAATGTAGTATATACTTTTTTCTTTCCAGGGATGGTCTATAATTCATCGGTTAACTATTCCTTTTCTGTTGAACATCCATAGTTTATATAGCTGTGTAAATTCTTCCACCAGTTTAGCTAATTTTTGCCTAGTTTCTGATATTACATGCTGTTTCTGTTTTTTTCGGCGGTATATTTCCTCCCAGACATTACCAAGGGTGCTGCCAACCCCATTTACTGTAGTTTCCCTTACTTCTGTTCCTGCTGATTGTTATGAATCTTGGACATATATGCTGACAAAAAGATTTTTACTCACTTATTTTTCCGTTCTGCATTTTTTTTCTTCAGAAGAAGAAGAGCTCAGAAGAGCAGCCCCTTCACCCTGTAAGTCTTGTTTTAGAATTACATTGCAATCTGTTATATCTGATACTATGATGTTTTTCTAGAGTTACAGAATTTGGATAGAAGAAAAACTAGTGCGAGTTTGAAATTATGTTTTTAAAAGAAGTCAAATGGAAATTATATTTAGCGTAGAATCCAGCAAATTGGTATATATGTGCTATATACTGGCCATAAGAGACATCAAAATATAGCTTTTATAGTACAATACTCAGTATTCTAAAAAGACTTTTTAGTATGTAGGTATTTCGGGTTGTTTGAGTTACATCCCTTGTTCAACTGTTTGCAGGAAGAATGCTGTTGAGTTCAACAGATGAGGCAGATTTATGTAATGCTGTTACATTCCCATTAGTATATATCAGAAAGTAACTGGGAAACGTGATTTTGAACTAGGGTCACCAGCAGCCAGCCCTCAGAGTAGTGACAACAGTGACACCCATCAGAGTGGAGGCAGCGATATTGAAATGGAAGAACAGCTTATTAACAGAACAAAACATGTGCAGCAGCGACTTTCAGATACGGAGGTAAGACTGTACGTCTTGGTCTGCATTGCTAAGTTGCCTACTGTTAGCTATAGAATGTATTTTTTGCCTTCATAGTTTCAAAAGCCAAGCAGCTACATAAGGTGCATGCTTATAGTGCTTATCTGCAACAGCACAGCGCACAGCTAGGATGGTTACTTCTGTTCTGTGTGGTTTACGTACGCTCTACTTTACCTTGCCTATGACCAGGTATACTACAAAAAAAATTGGATTGCTGCCTTTAAACTGTATTTAATAAAACTACTCTCTTAATATAAGATTGCATGACATATTGTTTATGTGTTTCACACTGTCACTGTGTGTGTGTATACATGCAAAGAGCATAGCTGGTTTCGAATAAGAGAATTTTAAATTAAATTCTTAAATCTAAATCTTGATCAGAGCATTCTGTCATCAGCAACCAAACTAAGAAAGAATGAAAGAAAATGTGAAGATTTGACACGTTTCTGCATAAATGAAGAATTTTTGGTGTTTGAATAATGATGATATTGATTATGAATTTTCAATGTTTTTTTTATTTTTATATTTGCACCAATTAAAAAAAAATGTCAGGAATCCATGCAGGGAAGTTCTGACGAGACAGCAAACAGTGGTGAGGATGGCAGCAGCGGTCCTGGTAGCAGCAGTGGCCACAGTGATGGATCCAGTAATGAGGCCAACTCCAGTCATGCAAGCCAGTCTGCAGGAAGTCCAGGCAGTGAGGTGCAGTCAGAAGATATTGCGGATATCGAGGCTCTCAAAGAGGAGGAGGATGAAGAGGAAGAAGATAGGGGTCATAATCCCCAGAAAAGCAGTAGGAGCACAGATCTACGAAGCAGGAAGCTGGAATCACAAACGGGCATTTGTCTGGGAGATTCACAAGGGGCCTTGGAGAGGAGCGGTGCAAGCAACGGGGCAGGAAAGGACCATGTTTTTAACACAGACTCGGTGGCACCCGTGGATAATCGCATGAGAATGCTGGATGCTTGTTCCCATGCTGAGGACACAGAACATGATATGGCGGGGGAAATGAGCACTGCTCACATTTCACAAGGGTCTCAGGATTCTTGTATAACTCATACGGGGGACTTCCTTGGGGATACTATTGGAAATGAATTATTTAACTGCCGACAGTTCATTGGGCCACAACATCACCACCACCACCACCACCACCACCACCATCACCACGATGGGTAGGTCATTAGATACTTCGTCTGATTGCTTCAATAACAGTAATAAAGGTGATAGCTAAATACTCAGTTTGGCCATAAATTTGTATGGACATTTTGCTGTACTTCAGAATAATTTGGTCTAACAGAGGTGATAGTTACTGCAGATAGTTACACAGTAATGCATTTTGTTAACATCTGATAAAAGCTTTTTGTAAAGTTTTTGTATTTAATAATACAAAAACATTTAACAAAATATTACAGTTTTTCTGTAAAATGCTGTTATTTAGTTAACATTAAAGAAGTGATGATGAGACCTTCAATTTGTCTGTAACTGTCTTTTCAGTTCATGTGAAGGTCTGCTGTTCAGACAGATGATTCATCCTGACATTAGCTTCAGAGAGATGTCTATTCACTTGGCTTACATTAGCTATATATTGCAATATAGGTATAAACTATGCATTAACTTGACTGCAAAATGATTTTTCAGTTTTCTTCTACAAAGTGCTACTGTAACTCTCACTTACGAAATTAGTCAGCTATAAACAACTTTTTCTTTTATATCGTCCATTGTAATGTTCCTGTTTTACAGACACATGGTTGATGATATGCTAAGCGCAGATGATGTCAGTTGCAGTAGTTCCCAAGTCAGTGCAAAATCAGAGAAAAACATGGCTGATTTTGATGGGGAAGAGTCTGGCTGTGAGGAAGAGCTTGTGCAAATTAATTCACACGCTGAGCTAACATCTCATCTCCAGCAGCACCTTCCTAACCTTGCCTCTATCTATCATGAGCATCTTAGTCAAGGTAAGAGCAATAAAAAGAAAGTGAAAACATTTTCTGTGTTTCTCACTCAGTTTTATGCAATTTTGAAATAGTCTCCAATAATTATAACCACCGAATGATTTTAAGGAGCAAAGCAAATGAACCGCACAAGTGCTAAGTTGTATATAAAAAAGTAGTTGCCAGAAGAAACCACAGTACCAACTGAGATTTTACTACGTGATTCGTATTTGTGTGATATTAGGTACAACTGTACTGACATATTCTTTTTGCATTTCTACAGGAACTTTTACTGCAAATTAAAACAAGTAAGGGTACTAAAGAGCATAGTAAATGTTTTCTCTAATCAGTTATTAAAGTGAAAAGAAAGGTACTACTGAAACGCCAGATAATTTTTTTTTTCTGTGAGAGCGTGTGTGACTTTTCTTCTGGTGTGTGGATCTTATTGTGATTCCATATGTTTATCATATTAAATGAATTACTGTAATGGGCTGTACAGAGGATAATTTTGGAAAAATGAGTTCAAATACAACTTGGTGTGTTGGGGAGCTTGCCTTAAAGGGCATTTTATGCTGTTTTATCTTCCACTGCTAAATCTTCTAGTTTACTTCAGGGTGCAATTCAAGATGCTACCATAACACTTTGCAAGAATTACGCTATCTTTCCATATGGTATGGTGGCAACTTCGTTTTCTGAAGTGCTTCTATCCTACTTTTAACTATAATGGAGAGGATGCTTGGTTAACAAACGGTTTTTGGTTTTGACATTTGTTTCTTTCCTGGTCTGGCAGAACAAAGTTTGCTATCTTCCAGCAGACAGTAAAAACACTACTCTTTATATCTTTTCCTGAAACACGGTTGAATAAGAGGTCCATTTTTTCTTGAGGCTTGGCATTTATTATCATCTGGAACTGAATTCTAATTTCAGCCCAATATCGAAAATTTAAAAGGATTTTTTTTTTCATTTCTACACTACGTAGTGCATATATTAATAAAACTTTTTGGTTAATTGTGTTTCAGTTATTGTTGCACTATGAGTTTTACCAGACAGTAGTCTCATGGGGTGTGTGTGAGGAGAAGGGAGTTGTAAATAAATGGAAATATATATTCTAACATCTTTCAAAGATGGGATTTTATATGATTTGAAGACCTGTTTTCAGCTTTTTTCTAGCTGGCCATGGTAACATAAATCTAATTGTTTTGCTAAAACAAAGGAAAGCATAATAAGTTTGCTGTAATTCAGCGTACAGATTACTTACATTATTTCTTATGTATTGTCAAACCCGATTTTAAAAAAAAACTCGGGAGTGTTTCAGCATACTGGAGAGATTACTCCATAGCATTATATCGTATCATTATATTAAAGGTTAAATGAGTTTCTCAGTGCTAGGTATAAGTACAGTAAAAGCATGTATTGCAGTAAAATCATCTCGCCTTTCTCTAAAACCTCATGTTGACTTTTAAAATACTGTTAAAATATTCTGGTGATAAAGTGAAACTTCAGCATTATTTCTTAAAGGGAAAAATCTTCTTTTGTTAAATTACAGTGGATTTGAAACTAAAGTTTTTTCTGTAGTTAAAACATGCTGAAAATCAGAATCTTTTTCTCGGCATTTTCTATAGATATTGTACATTTTACTGAAGATCCAAATTATTGCTCATGAGGGCTTCAGTGCAGATTATTTTTGACACCCCTAGTTTTGCACGTGCAAATAATTACAGTGTTCTGCATGCAATTTTCAATGTCGGCTTGACTTTCACGTTTTATGAAAATAGTATCAAATGGAAGATACATGAATGGTGCCAGCTGGGGCCACGTACGAGACGGAAGAGGTCTCTCACTATTTCTGAAAGCATGATGACCTTCTAAAATCAGGCGCTTCAATCCATCATGTGTAAAAATAGTGGTTGCTTTTCCGGTTTTTTAGTTACGTGGAGGATAGACAGCACGATTCAGCGTGAGAGGAGTTTATTGAAATTTGCTTCTCCTCCTCTCTCGCTCCTCCTCGCTCTTGCTCACTCCTTCGCACTCATTCTTTTGCTCTCACTCTCTCTCTTGTGCTCTCTTTTGCGCTCTCTTGCTTTTGCACTCACTCTTTTGCACTCTCGCTCTCGCGCTTTCATTCTCGCTCACTCTTTTTCGCTCACTCGTGCTCTTTCTCGCTCTCGCTCTCTTGCTCTCTTTCTCGCTCTCACTCTCTCCTTTGCTCTCTTTCTCGCTTGCTCTCTTTCTCTCCTTCCTTCCTCCCTTCAGACCACAGCTCTACAGAAAGATTTAAGAAATGTTTTAATTATACCACCAGTTAAATCTAATTAAATTAAAAAGCAGTTGCACCTGCATCTGTAATTATTAAATAGTGTTTTCATTGCACTTGCAGTTAGCAAAAAACAGCGTAAGTAGTAGCTTAATTGTCCTGTTGACTAATTGCATGGTCATAATGCTTTGTCTTTCTTCTTTAAAGATTCCCTACGTGGAAGAAGGTTGTAATTATAATGTTATTGTATTCACCTTAAAAAAGCCAAGTTTACGAATGAAGCATGTTGTTGTTCATGCACTGAGGGAATAATGTTCAGATTAGATAGTTCCTTCTATTTATTCAATAATGGTCTTTATATTTTGTTCAGGACCAGCAGTTCATAAACATCAATATAATAGCAATGCGGTGACGGACATTAATTTGGATAATGTTTGTAAGAAAGGAAATACCCTTTTGTGGGATCTGGTCCAGGATGAAGATGCAGTAAGTTGAATACCAGAAAAGAATATTTTTTAAAAGAAAATAAATATATGCTATTTATTGACCTGTCTTTCTACTTGCTGTAGATTCATCTCTCTGAAGGGTTAATAAATGAAGCAGAGAAGCTGCTCTGTTCTTTAGTATGCTGGTTCACTGACAGACAGATTCGAATGAGATTTATTGAAGGCTGCTTAGAAAATTTAGCAAACAACAGGTAACTTAAATCATAAATTGTATGTTTTTACATTTATCTCTTTCTTTCAACATATAGGAAAGCCAAGTTGAATATACAAGTTAAAAAAGACAAAAGTAAACATATAAACATAGTTCAAAAACTGTTATGAATGTGTCTGATGTTCCATTTTTCTATTCTATCAGTGTCTTGAATTTCTCATCTTGTTGCATTTGTCTGTTCTCGTGTTCGCCAGAGGTTACTGCCTTCTTCCAGTTGGTAGAACCTGGCCCCCATCTTAGCCAGCTGAGTGCAAAGTCTGGTACCTTAACGTAAGCAGTTTGAGTTGAATTTTTGGACTTTATATTTAAGTGGCTGAGGAACAGACAAGTTCTTTTCCGTCAAGTCTGTTGTGGGATTTAATTTCCAGGAAGAAGCAGCTGGAGGAAGAAGTAATATCTTGACCTGGGGCAATTGTTTTAATATGAGCCAAAGCACTGCGATTGTACTCTTTGAAGCCTGGAAAAAGTGAATGCTGATTTGGTTGCTACAACCAACCAGCTGCTGAGAAACAGTGCATGCGGTGTTTCTTATGCTGTCACCTTTTTGCTAAGAAATGTATCTGTGAGATGAGTTACCAGTATACCAATCTGTTATTTGAAATTAATAAAAAATGTGAAGATATTTATCACCAACGTGAAAGTTTACAGTTCCATGCCTTTTGTGCAGTTCTTGAGTTTTTGTAGACAGTAGTCTCACAGAAAACAGTCCGAGGCAGATTTAGTTCTGCTCTGCATCTCATCTGTTGATAGAAAAACCATACTCATTTTGCTGAAATTTCAAAAGATAAGTTTTATGAAACTCAAAAATTTGTTGTCTTTTGAAAAATTTTTTTTTGTATGAGTAAAATGAATACTGTTTTATTTTTATACTTTTCTAACAGCCATGTGTGCAAGGTATTATATGTAAAGAAATTGAAGTATCTGTAGTTCAGATTCAGAGAACTACTTGGCTGCATGTGAGGCTAAATTTCACCCAGATATTTCCAACACTTTCAGTTAACATATTTACTCATTGAACACGAGCTTCTCAAAGTAATTTTAAAATTGACTTTTAATTTCGTAAGAGTCGTATTGTAGTCACTTCTCTCTTTCTCCTTTAGATCAGTAGTAGTTTCCCTTCGTCTTCTTCCAAAGCTGTTTGGTACGTTTCAGCAGTTTGGGAGCAGTTATGATACGCACTGGATAACAATGTAAGTAGCCCCCCACGCACACACTTAAGCCAACAAAAGCGATGAAGTTTAGGGGACTTTGGCAAGGCTTGCTCCTCTAGTGTGATCCAACTAATATCTCAAAGTTGTTATCATCTGTCTGCTGTCTGGCCTAGTTGTATGAACTTACCTAATCACTCAGACCTAGGCTTCTTCATAATACAAACTATTATCATAACTGAGGTGAAGAACAATTTATATTTTTTAAATCCTCCCCAAAGGGCTTGTCAGAAAATACTAGACATCCAGTAATGGTGTATTGTAAAAAATTGTAATAACTTGATGCTTTGTCTTTCTGTTCTGGTGGCATATCAAATGCTTCTCAGTAATAAAAAATTTAATTTATAAGAAAACCTTTAAAATGTGAAGGTATGTAGCACAAACCTTTGAAACGTGAAGATATGTAGCACACTACTTACTGGAAAAAATAATATAGCTAGCTGGTCTAGCTATAGAGAGAGGAATGCATGGACTTCAAGGAAAGACAGATTACAGTGCTTATCAGCAATCCTTCTTGTGATTTTTGGCCTTTTTGGACATGGTGTTTAAATATGTGCCAAGTTCTGAGTTTTGGCTTAGACTTTTGCTGAATTAGGGCCTTTAGGAACAGTTTTGATGGGCTCCAAGGGGAATGCTCTCTGCTAAGCTTGTGCCTGAACATGAATATGTTATATGGATGAACAGGAGGAAGAGAGTACTGTATTTTAAAATACTTTTGAATTTATAGTGGATGGAAAATGTAATGTTTGCTTTGTTATTATGTGTATGCATTTTCCTATAATAGCTGTCTACTTTCTGTAGCTTTTGTGGCCTTCTTAAGTAAGCAAACCGTAATACTTTCTGCCCTTTAAATTGACACAGGTGGGCAGAAAAAGAACTTAACATGATGAAACTTTTCTTTGATAATTTGGTACACTACATTCAGGCAGTCAGGGAAGGACGACATAAACATGCATTGTAAGTATATTGTGCACAACTGGGTTTGAGTATTTGCTATTTTTTAAACATGTTTCTTTTCTGTTTTTTTTCCCCCCCCTCTGGTGCTTCTGATGTTTTCTTTTAAGTAAATAACTTTCTGTAGTGACATTAAATGTTTAGGGAGAGAAAGGTCTATATAAATAATAGCATTTTAAATTGTATCTTTTTCTTTAAAAAGTGTCATTTTTGTTAGACATTGTGTTCAGTGTTTATTTATAAATAAAACAAAAATTTTATATATACAGATCAATCTAAGTGATGTCGCATCATAAAACTATTCAAATGTTTCTGCTTTAAAATCTGTTATCATTAACATTTTAAGGTAGTTTTTCTGTTTAACACATTCTTCTGCGCATTCTGTATGCTTAAAATTAAGTATATATACACAAGTGACACAATTTCTAGCTCCCCAGTCACAGAGAACAGAATACTTATGTCTGACAGTCTTCAAAGTCACTGTGTAACTATGGGCATCCACAATTGAAAAATGTTTCTATTTATGGACCAGATATTTACTTTGCTATATCAGACACTACTGTAATGAGAAATTACTTCAAAAGCTGTTTGAAATTGGGCTGAGTCGGGTTTTAATTTCAGACTAGATGATACACTGTTCCTCTCTTTTTACCGTTAAGCTTGTACCTTATAAATGGGAATAAAGTTAGTTTTTGCATAGTTTATGAAAATATTTTTGTAAAGGGTATCCATCAGCTACGATCAGAAATTCAGAGTAGAAATCAGCATTGTATAAGTCAAGGAAAAAATCAAGGTCAGATTCTGCAAGGTGCTAATGACAAAATGATGCATTAGAATCAGACTATATGCAAAAAAAAATGTTGTCTGGTAATGACTAGTATCTCTTTTCACTTGTTTGGTGTGCTTCTGTAATGTGTACGACTGGAGTTTAGATTATATACCGAACAAAACTAGAAATTTAGAAAAAATTTAATAAAAAAGTATTTAAGGTTTTAAAAAGTTTTAAAAGTTTTTAAAAAGTTTTTAAGGGGCTCATGTGTGGGTGAAAGAAAATTATGACAATAAGCAATTAAATATTTCTGAGTAAATTAAATGAATTTCTTTTTTAAACAAATTCAAATTTTAGATATAGCCACAGTGCAGAAGTTCAGGTTCGTCTTCAATTCCTGACATGTGTGTTTTCAACCCTGGGATCACCAGATCATTTCAGTAAGTGTTTGAGGTTATCTGAACAGAGAAGCACCTCATAGTAAGGTGCCCATACTTCTTAATAATTATGTTATTTTTAATAAATGTGATATTTTTAATTGATAAAATTTTAAATCATCTGTGATACCGTTTCAAAAGGAGGATGATTTTATGATTAAAGCACAGAAGCAGCACTGGAGTTTAGGGTGTATTTCAGTTTTGTGAGAACAAGTTTTTTTTATGCTCTCTGTGCTTCAGTTTTTCTAAATACTGAGATTATAGTAATTACCAAGATGAAGATAATATATGCTATATTTTGGGGGTTTGATTCATGTCCATAATGTTCCCATAGATCTTTTACTGGAGTGTACTGTAAGTAAATTATGATCCCCAAAACAAAGATTTCTGTCTATTTTAATGCTATCAGAAATCAGTTTATGAACCCTGCACTGTCTTTTGCAAAAGTGATATTCTGTATGATAGATAGTAATCCGTAAAGATTCTGAAATCTTTTCATTCTAAAAGGTTAAAATTAGAATTCTTTTGATGTGGTTGATGGAATTGGAACAGGTATTCATTAGTACAACATTAGTGAGATTACAGTACTCGCCATAAAATGTATGCATTTTTTAGTATATGTTCTTGAACACTTTGAATGCTGCCTATATATCTGTGGGGCAAAATGGATATAGGAGCAAAGCTGAGTAATAGAAAATTAAGATCAGATGAGCATTTCAGAGTTCTGGTACAGGGTTGGGTTTTTTTTTTTTGGAAACAGTATAAATACATACACATAACTATATATACAAGTATATATAGTAGCTATAACTATATATACTAGTATATACCTACTAGTAGGTATAGTATATACCAGTATTATTTAGAGATGATAGGACACCTGGAAATAAATGCAAACACAACAAAAAAGAACTTTGAATTTGCTAGCATTATTTTTTGAGCAAAATAAGTAGTCTTTCCTCTTTCATTACATAGAATTGCAGAATTAGCAGGACAGACGTGTTTCAGAAAAAAGCTGGGAAAATGAGATGTGCTAATCTGTGGAATATTTTGGAAGTCATTTAAGAAAGTGGTTACCTATACATGGCAGTAAATTGAAGTGAATAATTAAGACTTTGTAACTGTTAACACAAAGCAGGTAATCCTAGCCATTCCTGTAATAATTTCTAAAATTTCTAAAAAGATAGCACATCTGCTTGTACGACATGGTTATTCAGAATACTGTACCTTTTATTTTTTTATAAGAAGACAGCCGTGCTTGGAAGACATTTTATCCTGTACAGCTAGCAACTGTCCTCAGGTTAATTTGGATTTCATTGGTACATATGAGGGTTATTACACAGAAGAAAAATAAATGCCTCCTGATAATCCTTCAGGTGTTTTCCACAGCCTTCAGAATAACCTTTCCCCAAAATATAGGAATTAGAGGTAGTTAGAATTGGAATAAAGTTCAGGTCAGAAGGGACCTTGGGAGATCTTTAGTCTGACTTCCTACTCAAAAGAGGTTCACTATGAGATCAGACAGGGTTGCTCAGGGTTTTATCCAGTGGGATCTTAAATATCCCCAAGGAGAGAGACTGCACAACCTCTCTAGGGAAGTCTGTTCCGCTGCTTGACTCTTTATGGTGAAAAAAGCGTTTCCTTACATCCTGTCCAATCTCTTCTTGTTTGTATGTCCTCTGTCTCTTGTCCTCCTTCCACGCACCACTGTAAAGAACCTGGCTCTGTGTTCTTGATAACCTCCCCATGGGTACTGGGGGGCGGCTGTTGGGTCCCCTTGAAGCCATCCCTTCTCCAAGCTGAACAAACCCAACTCCCACAGCCTCTCCTCGCAGGGCAAGGTGGAGGCCCTGGTGGCCTCTGCTGAACTCGCTGCAGTTTATCACCTCCTCCTGTAGCTCCTTAACTTAGTGACACAGTTCCTCAACCAGAACGTAACTCCTGCAGGCAAGGACACCCTCTGCCTGGCCACCCAACCTCCCGGAGAGACACCAGCATTCCCTTCCTGCAGCCCTGACCTGGATGGCCACGTCCCCTCTCTTGCCTTGTGGCACATCATCACCATTGCTGAGCAGTCCCATGCTACCTTCAGCAGAGTATCTGGCCCCCTGCAGAGGGTGAGGGTCCGGCTGTGCAAACCACTGTGCAAACTGCTGAGTCTGTTAACTGCTTCTGTCTGCTGTGCTCAAGTTAGTAAAGCTATCAATAATAAAGATATTAGATCAGTTCTTAGTCAAGGCAGTACTATGTCACTGAAGAAAAGAATTAGTGATCTTAACTAATGTTTCCAAATTCCTCCTCTTGTTACCAGCAGCCAGGGAAGACGTACTGCCCCTTTCAGGTTGCAGGCTGCAGATCCCAAATACCTGTCCACTCTCAGCGCCAGCAAAAGTTCAGAGTGCAGCTTGCTGTGATCTCTTGCTGGTATTTTATTGGAGCTTTCACACAGCTGGATAACCTGACACAAATTGGGTTGATGTTTATCTAGTTGTTAACTTGAGGAGTTACCCTGCTTATCAGCAGGCTTTTCATGAAGATCAGAAGAAAAGGAGGATAATGTAGTTGTCAGTACAGCGTAGATCTCACATGCTTCACATGCGGTGCTTGAAAGTTCAGATACTAGCTGTGGCGTTCTTCTTTCAGGTTAGAACAGTATGTAAGAGTAGCCATGCGAGGTCTGACCGCATGCTTGTGTAACTCTGTGTCCTGTCTCCCATGGTCCAAGGTCCCGTCACTCGTTCTCCTCCTTAATTTCCTCCTGACCCTGGTCAAGCTGACCCTTCAGAGCACCAGGAGGAGGAAGCTTGCTAAGGGGGATCCCAGAAACTGTAGGATCTATTTCTTTTCTTTCTGTCTTGTCAGAGCGCTTAAAACACTTAAGGACGGCATCTGTGAGCTCTGTAGATGCCCTCAGGGACTGGTAGGTGCTGTCAGAAGTGCTCTGTTCAATCCCCGCTGCCAGTTGGCTATTATTTTTTAAAAACCTTTTGATGCTCAATCACTCCTGGTTTTTCATTAGTTGTTCCCTATCATTGTATGGTTTCTAGCTATCTTTTTCTTTAACCACCTCTTCCCCCACCCTTTTCCTAAGGAGGACAAGGGGGAAGGGTGGATTTGTTAGGGATGGGCCTATCCCTTTCAGGAGGATGAGTAAAAACAGTAGATGTAAACAGATGCTTAGTGAGGACAGGGCAAGCATGTTATTTCCCTCATACTCTCCTAGCCCCTGGCTAGTTTGAGCTTGGGGACTTTGTCAGCTGAATATGATTTTCTGTGTTTAGTAACCCTTGGTGTCTTTCCCTTCCATGAACTTGTCCCTTTGGCCGCTCTCTAAGTCCTTGTAAGCTTCTACCATTCAGTGTTGGGGTTAACTTATTGCAGTGACACAAGGGAAGGATCATTTAGGTGTTCCCGTTAGAGTAGTAAAGTTGGCATACAATACATGGCTTGCCCTGCTGGTCATTTCAGTACAGTCCAGGAAGGAATGAGAATATTTGTAGCCAAGAGGAAACACCTCCTAACACCATACTTGCTGCTGAAAGAATAGCCTCAATGATTCTTGAAGAAATTTGGAACCTTACTGGGACCATAAATGTCCATACACAAACTAAGGAAATAAATCCACTGTTTTCTGGAAAGAAGTAACAATAAAATAGTTAGATACTATTTACAGCCCCAGTCTCCATACCCAGCTCAAAGTTGGAGTTTAGCATGTGCCTAACAGTTATTTATAAACTGAGAAGCAACCTGCTGTTTGGTGCGAGGTCCTAGGTCAGCCCGCACTACTCATTGGGTTAGTGAAAGCTGACAGCACTTGGAACCAAAAGTGGTAGCTGATTGCCAGCTCGGAAGGGGGAAAAGGTGAATGATTCCTAAGTGGTAAGTGGTGCCTTTTTCTTCCGCTGTTTCTGAAAACTTTTTGTATTGGCAAATTGTGATTTCTCTGTGTATTCATGCTTATGTAGGGTGACGTTTGATGTTATAAAGGGATAGTTTAAAATATTTTTCTAATTTTAGGGTTAAGTTTAGAACAAGTGGACATTTTGTGGCATTGCTTAGTGGAAGATTCTGAATGCTATGATGATGCACTACACTGGTTCTTAAATCAAGTACGAAGTAAAGATCAGCATGCTATGGGTATGGAGACTTACAAGCATCTTTTCCTGGAAAAGGTATGTAAGGTTATTGCAACCTTATTAATTCTAATAAAAGTGTTTCTTTCTGTATCAGCATTATTTTAATGTATTTTAAATTGTTTCTATGAAGTATATCTCTTTACAGCAGTCTGGGAGGGCCCTACTTGTAATGCAAGGATTTTTTTCTATTTTGGCAGAAGAGGGGAAAGGATTGGCAGAAATTCTTTTCATACTAGTGTTTACTCAAGCGTTTCTTTGCAAATAGCCTGTGTCGTGTTTGAAGCTATGTAGCACTATAAAAAAACTTACATTTTCCCTTCTGATGCACAGCTACCTGACTAAAAAAACAGACTTTTTCCTTTCTGGGAGCGTGTATAAACCTCATCTGCATGTCCACTGAAAATATGAGCTGGAAATTGCAGCAGTAAAGCTTTGATAATTTATATTGTATATAAAATTCAAAGTCTCATCTTTTGCAAAAACAAATTTTAATTGATCTGCCAGATTTGAATAGTATTTGTAGTAACAATGAAATTCTTCTGTGCTAGTGAAATAAATTGCCATCCATGTCATTGCTATCTGTTCTTTCACTGAAAAATTTCTTTTCATACTAAGGTATCTTTATTTCATTTAGATGCCACAGCTAAAACCTGAAACTATTAGTATGACTGGTCTAAACCTCTTCCAGCATTTGTGTAATTTGGCTCGACTGGCTACTAGTGCTTATGATGGTGGCTCAAACTCAGAGGTAAGCCCTTTTTTGTGCTCATATTTTTCTCCTTTCCAAAGGAGGGGAGAAAATTAAATTACTTATCTGCAACAGCATTTATCATGAAAATTCTTTGGTTTACTGGTTTGAAACACTGATGTCACAGCCGTGTAGTGGTGGAGGCAGTACAGCTTTCTGCCTTGAGGGGAGTCCTGGAACCATGTCTCAGAAGTTGCAAATGTGGTACAGTGAAATGGAAATAAAGGAGGCTAAGGATCCTGAGTTTTTCATGATGTTAAGCATGAGTTCTTGTCTGTTGGGATGAAAAAAGAGATAGGAAAACACCAAAAAATAGTGATACCTGTTTCCTATGTATCTTTGTGCAGTTTATCATATTAGCGTAACTGAACTGTTATGTTAGCTGTTGAGTGTTAGCTGTTGTGTTTAAAGAATGGGTTTGTAACATTCACTTTTATAAATAATATTCAGACTAGATGAAATCTTTACACAGAATTTGGCATACTTAATTCTGACTAGTAATGTATTGTAAAATACGTTTCAGTGTACGTATGGTATGCTTTAGAAGTTTTTCTTCTAAAATATTTTTTTACAGAGAAACTATCTTAGAAATATAATATATAGGAATTATTTTTTGTTGTCTCCAATTGAGGCATTTCTTTCATGAAAATTTCTGTTCTTTTAATGAATACCAATAATAGTTGTGGTTTTAACGTTTCATTTAAAAGTATTCCTGTTTGTGAAAAATTAAAACTCACTCTTCTGCATTTAACTAGTTTTCCTTATGCTTCAAAATATAAAAATATTTCTGTCAAAGTTAGAATGTTACGGTAATTGATGCAGGGCAGCGAGCTCAGGAAGGACAGAGGTATTTTTAGTAATTGCACGAAGAAGCAAATAAGTGTCTCAGATCAGAAAGGCACCATGCTCAGTAAAATCACGAGGCAATGTTTTGTTTGGGTTTGTGTTTCTTTTCCTTTTGTCGTAACAGTTGTGTGGCATGGACCAGTTCTGGGGTATTGCTTTAAGAGCGCAGTCAGGTGATGTCAGTCGAGCAGCCATCCAGTACATCAACTCTTATTACATTAATGGTAAGAAATTGCAGTTTTATTTTTGTTTTGTGTTTAAAATGTTTTAAAGAATATCTAAGTTTATCCTCTCTTTATCCTTAGTATTAAAAGGCATAGCCTCAAGTTTGTGCTTGTATAACTTATTTTAACATTGATATTGCAGGTAAAACTGGTCTTGAAAAAGAACAGGAATTTATTAGCAAGTGTATGGAGAGTCTGATGATAGCTTCTAGTAATCTTGAGCAAGACTCTCACTCAAGTCTCACAATTATTGAAAGAGGACTCTTAATGCTGAAGACACACCTGGAAGCTTTTAGGAGAAGGTAAATAGCTCCAATGATATATTTGGATACAGAATTTATTTACATTCCTCTTAATATAATGATGAATGAATGATGAAACTAATAATTTGAATAATAGTTTCCTGGGTTTTCTTTATGTAAAGTAAGGACACTAATGGGTAATTCTGACAGGTAATATATAAGGTTTAAACAGTTACGAGAGTTGGCCCTTGTCTTTGTAAAAAGAAAGATGAATATGGTTCAAGTCTCCTCTGCCCTCACCAAAGAAGTAATTTTTTCATACTTTTTCAAAGCTATTTTATTCTTATTTGAAAGACGGAATATTAATCATTCCCTCTTCATTTTTGAAAACCAGAGAATAAAGGTGCAAGTTTTGTCTGTCATCTCATTGTTTATCAAATGTTGGGTTAAATAAGTTTTGACAAAAATACTTTGTCAATGTTTTTACCTGCTCCTTAAGGTTTGCCTATCATCTGAGACAGTGGCAGATCGAAGGCACTGGTATCAGCAGTCACTTGAAGGCACTGAGTGACAAGCAGTCGTTACCACTCAGAATTGTATGTCAGCCAGCTGGACTTCCTGACAAGGTAGTTAAAAGCCCTTTTGCTTCCGGATAGATTTATTTCCTAGGTTGTTAAATGTAAGTAAAGCCATTGTGCTCTTTGAAAAATAAAACATCCGTTTTATTTCAGATGACTATTGAAATGTATCCTAGTGATCAGGTGGCTGATCTACGGGCAGAAGTTACCCACTGGTATGAAAATTTGCAGAAGGAACAGATAAATCAACAAGCACAGCTTCAGGAGTTTGGCCAAAGCAGCCGCAAAGGTGACTTCCCTGGTAAGCTATAGTACTCATACCGGTATTTTATGCTCTGCTGAGGGCATATGCTCACTTTTAATGAACTGCGTTGTTTTTTCCCCAAAAAAAGTTATTTTCCGTTTCATTGTTGTTTTAATTAATTATGTTGTTTTCTTTAATTTGTAGGTTCTATTACATAGAACCTCATTTTGTATTTTGTCAAATGTATGCATTTCTGGCTCTGTATAAGAAATTAATACCCTGCATGCATATATTCCAGTCAGGTGTAATATTTTCCTTATTCCTGCAACCACTCTTTAAGTTATGATCATCCTATTGCAAAAATGATCATTCATCCTATATTGATGTTCTTAATTTGGAACGTCACCTTGTTCCTGAGGTGATCGTTGCTTGCCTATAGTGTGATGCAAATGCTTCCTATTGTTATTCCCTTTCTTTCCACATTTTTGAGTGAATGGAAATTTGTGCTTTATCCTTTAAGAAAAGGATGTTTTCTGAATCCTATTAATGCTATCTATTATAGAATTCTTACCTCCTAATTCTTTTAGATTTTATTCCTTATCAGCTATGGCTGTTCACAATGATCTTGTTTTCTGAATTATTTTCTCTTTAATGTGTTCTTGTTTTCTTTCTTCCTTATTATGAGCAAGAGTTAGTAGGTAGGGACATATTATCTGAACAATTTCTGTCCACGAACATCTTTTTCTAACTCTGCTGACTATTAGTAAACATGGAAACGTTAATCTTTAATCTCGCTTGCTTGTCTTCATGGGTGAGCAACTTTAAAAAAAGAATGTTTTTATGAGACACCTTATCGGTGGACCAGACTTTGAATCTTAGATATCTCAGTTATTCAGCTTTTCTATGAAGTCCTTTTTTCCAGCTGCTCTTCAGAAGCTGTCTTAGTAAAGAAACTTATCTTGTTTTCCACCAAATATGGCCACATAGCAGACATTTTTATTTTTGTTTCAGCTGGGTTTTAAGATACGTGGGAATAAGGCAATTCAGAACTGCAGACCTACAGCTGCTGCAATTCAGTGATGTTACATATGTTCAGTGGTTTTGTAGCAGAGCTGACTTAACATTTCATGGGTGTTGTTTTAATTTTTCTGTGTTTATTACGCTGATTATTAACATAACATAACTATAGGAAATCGGAGAACCATAAAATTTGTAAGTATTGGGTTATAAACACAGTGTCCTTTCCTACGTTTAAAATCTATATTAATGTTTCTAAGTGCTTCATCTTGTAACTGGTACCTGTTAGCTGTTAGACGTATAAAATCCTGTTACTGGGTAAATCTCTATTAACCAAACTCCTAAGGCAGTGTCTTTGCACAGTTCTGTGCATGCCATTTGTATTTCAAATAATCTCATCACGTGAATTTCACTTTTCAGCTGCTAATTTGAGAAGATAGGATTGAAACTGAGGTTAAAACCTGCAGTTTTACTCAGCCATGCCCTATCCTGGGGAATCTTCTGTATAGATGAAAAAAACGCCTGAAGTTTAATAGCATTTTGTTGGACATGAAGATCTTTGAATTGTAGTTCTGTGTATTGACTGCTCAGACTAAAAAACGTAGGTCATTCTGCATCACAGGAGGCTTCTGCTGCAAGGTCCATACTGCACAGTTAGGTCTCTGTGACCTTTTCTATGTCCATTTTAATATACCAGTATTAGCAAACCTACTACAAAACCCCATTTCTGGTTACGAACTTGAAGTGGCTACTATATTGTTAACTAAGCTAGAAATCTGAATAGGGTTTATCGAATTTCAATAAAAGTTAAAATCTTTCTGCTCGTGATGTGAGAGTATAAGTTTTTCTCTCGTCTTCTCCTTATAGAGCCAAATCTTCTTGTTCTTAGTCAGTTTTTAGTTGTTTTCTCTGGTGGGATTTCAGTTTCAGAGAGTAGATGGAAAAAACAGGATATTTGTATCAACTTTTGGCTCTTGGAGTTCTAGACTTGTAAATATTTTTTTACTTCCTTTCTTTATATTTATTTCATCTCTTGTTAACTAGCACTTTCTTGTGCTGTTCGCTTCATTTAGTGCTCCAGTTGACCTACATTTTCACCACTATATGATGGCTATTCCGTTTCCAGCTTCTTTGTGCAAAATGTTACTTTGCTGTGTTCCCAGTTGGGCTAAGGACAGAAATCATTTTCCTGCTGCTGGGACTCGTGAACAAGTGTTGCATCTTAAGTGTTCACTGCATTGATATGTTCCAAAGCAGTCAGCTGGAGACGATGAGAAGAGTGATAGATATGCGATATTATTCCCAACGCCAAATAAAATCTTCATGGTTTTATTGCTAATTGACAAATGTCTTTGAAGGGCTGCTGTCTATCCAGTTTTCCTCAAGAACATCTCAGAAATTTTGTTCAGGCCGGATTTGAGGATCATGTGTATTTGTCTGACATCTCTATTTCCCTGGTGGTCCTGTCAGAGCTATGCTGTATACGTCTGACTGGATTGCTCTCGTTCAGAAATGTCAGCGCGCGGGTATGTCTCTGCTGGCTTTGGGGAGCATCCCCTGCGTTTGTGTGCACACGTCGGCAGTGACCGTGCAGCTGCAGGTGACTTGCTTTCCATAATTACCCGAAGCAGCAGGCTTACCGCGCTGCGTTCATATACATAGCCCTTTGGGTTTTAACCCATTTCTTTGACTGCTGTGTTCCTATTGGCGAGTAATACAATGTTTTGAAGGATTTTCAGGTTACAAAACTCCCAGTTCTTCCCAAGGCTCCTACAGGAGGTTCAAGAAATAGGCTTTTCTCAAGAAGCTGTATTGAAAACACAGCGCTGAAAGCACAGTGACAGGGAAGGGCTGCTTTTCATTGGCTAGGGCCTAATGTTCAGAAAAGCATGTTAATAAGAGTAGTGGGTGAAAAGCCAATGTCTCTGTGCCCCTGCATAGGTGGCTGGGACTCCGTGAGCATTCTGAGGTACAGGTTCATTGTGCAGCCTAATTCTTGGTTAGTCCATGGTTGTCTGCACCAATTAAATTCATAATCTTTTAGTTGTTCACATTTCTTCTTCAGTGTTGAGAATTCTGTGGAAAGTGTTCTCATTTTTTCCTTTCTGAAGTATATGTCATCTTCAGTTCAAGCTTACTTTTAAGTGAGATTGACTTGTGCTTCTTTTCCTTTGTTGATTTTATCGCAATTTTGTGATACAAAGGGATTTTGCTGATGAACACAGTCATTTCCCAGCATTCTTCACTGACACAGTATAACTCTTACTACAAAATATGAAAAGCATGTTTAATCTGTATTGTGGACACTTTTCACTACAAGATTGGGTGAGCTGGTATTTAAAAGGGTATGTCCAAAGGCATGCAAGGAAATTTAGTTTAATAGCTGGTTTCCGTAAGTATATTGCCTTAAATCTTTGTCTGATTTTAATTGCTGCTGAAGGTTATACTTTTTAAAATAAGTCATAAGGCTTTCATTAGAAAATGAAACTATGTTTCCAGAAATTTACTGAAATATGTTCTTATCCTAGGTGGCCTCATGGGACCCGTGAGAATGATTTCATCTGGGCATGAACTGACAACTGATTATGATGAAAAAACTCTTCATGAGCTGGGTTTTAAGGATATGCAGGTATTATCAGTATATAGATAACAGCCACCACTTGGTATGTTGCTTTTGTCTTGTGCAACTGATAAATGTAGGTGGCAGTGGAAGGTATGTTTTTTTTTGGGGGGGGGGGGGGAAACATCCTATAGTTTTCTGAAACTAGTTGTTTTGTGCTTCCCAGCATCTACCTCTAAGCTCAGAGAAATACTCTTAGTCCTTGCTGCTGTTGTCAGTCTTGAAAATAATTAATAATTTTAAAAGCCAAATTCTAGTTACGTTAGCAGATTTGAAACCTCAAGGACCAAATAAAAATTTTCAATTTTTTACGTTCATCAAGGAAAATGTGGGACCAGTGAAAAAACAGAATCAAGTAGTCAGATTTTGTCTAAATTATTGAACACAACTCCATAGCAGCAGTGGTTAGCTCTCTCCTTTCATTGCTTAAATCTGAAGCATTTTATAATGTTTATTTGTAATTTTTTATCTCAGTTCAGAGTCCCTGGTAGAGTGATCTACTCACAGGTTTACTGAAGTTTACAGTATGGAAAAGCCTAGTTTGATTTTGTATAAGTGTGAATGATGTTATGACTCTCTTAGAGAGGTGGGACTATGACAGAACTTTCCAGGTGATCATCACATACCTGTCTCCATCTAAAGGAAAAGTAAATTCATACCAGACACCTTCAAAGATCTATTAACACACTTTTAGAAAGATTATTGCAGGCTGGTATGCTTACGTCTGCCATTTCTGGCTGGTTTGTAGCAGTTAAGAGTCTGTCTCAACTGTTGCTGTTACAGATCAGAAGTTTTCTGGACTAAGTGTTTAATGGTTTATTAGCCCATTTTGCTACATGAATTGCATTAATTCAAAAGAAAAAAAACAAAATTTAAAGGAATTTTTTCTAGTTAACATAAATCATTCTATAGAATTGAGCTATGGAGCAATCAGGTGAATTCTTACACTTGCAGAACTGTAGGGAGCCATTCGGTTTGAACGGCTGGATGTCATGGACGTGATAATTAGTCAGCAGGAGCAGTTCTTCTGAGAATGGGTTTCCACAAAGTGGTTAAGCCAATACAACAAATCCCCACTTTCTCCAACCACACTGCTATTTGTGCAACCACACCATAACTGCCTTAGGTGAAAGCAGAACCAACCTTGAATTATGACAGTTGCTTGAAATGCTGCTCAGTAAAGATTTGACAGCAAAGATATTTATGTAACTTTAAGTTCTTAATTCTGATCCTGTTGAAAACATGTCCGTGACTTCAGAATATGCTTTATTAAAGTTGTCTCTCTCCTTCCTGTTGTTTCTCTCTCTTTCTAGATGGTGTTTGTGTCACTGGGTGCACCAAGGAGAGAACGCAAAGGTGAAGGCGTTCAGCTTCCAGCATCTTGCCTACCTCCTCCTCAAAAGGACAACATTCCAATGCTTTTACTTTTGCAAGAACCTCATCTTACAACCCTTTTTGATTTGTTAGAGATGCTTGCCTCTTTTAAGCCACCTTCTGGAGAGGTGGTTATGGAAGACAGTGAGGTAATTTAAAGTAATTCTATTAGAATAATTACATAGCAGTCTAATTTAATTAGGTCTGTTTTTCCTATCTGGCCTGTTTCTTGTGTTCCATCCAAATGTCAGATATATCTGCGTATTTAATTTCATATATGGTATCATTATCATGATTTGCAGCTTTTCATAATTACATTGTTCTGATATCACTTATAATGTCCTGAATATTATAGATGCTCTAAAAAAGTAATTCCCTGCAGAGAATATCAGTTATTTAAATAGGTATGCTGATTAATGATGGGAATTGGTTTAAAGAAGTGTTTGCAAAGGTATTATTGTAAAAACTTATGATTTATCGCTTATATGCCAACACTAGCTTGTGTGAAGTTAAATAACCACTAGTATGTTTGAACTGGTAGATTCTTTTTAAGTTTTGTTTACACTCAAATATTTCCATATATGTGATATGCTATGAAGATGGTGTAACAGTTTCTTGCAGCTTCAACAAGACTTCAACCATCACATTCTATTTTTGTTTTTACATTGAAGAGGAAACAAATAGCTTGTCAATTAAGAATAAATATATTTTTGGCCTCTGAAATCTTAATGAGGTTATTTTCACAAAATCAAATTTTAATAAGAATATTTGTTTTATGGTTTGTCAGAGTGCAAGATGTGAAGAGCTCCACCTCCATGCAGAAAACTTATCCAGACGTGTCTGGGAACTGTTAATGCTTCTTCCAACGTGCCCTAATATGTTACAGGCATTCCAAAGTATTTCGGATGAGCAGGTAAACAAAGAATGTTTATTTTAACTGTTTATCTTTATTATGCATGGGTGTTTTAGTGCTGAATTTTCCCTAAAGAGGAATGTTAAAGAGGAAGTATGTTAAACACACTGAGAAACAAGAGGGGATGGGACTGGGGGTTTTTTGTTCTAAGATGTCAGTTTAGTTTCCAATGTTTGTTTTTATGATTTCTTTAAAAAAAAAAGAATTTAATGAATGAAACAATTAGCAAATGCTACTTATCAGTCTTTTTGTTTCAATTGCAACAGCAGTTTCTTCACCTGTAGCCTAGTGTGTTTAAAATATTTCAGACTTACAGTTTTGCTTTAATATTATAGCTGTTGTGGTAGCAATACTTTCTTATGTTTTTTTCTGCAAGCTCAAAACATGGCATTTACCTAGTGGTTTCCTTGCCCAATCGATAAAAAGTATGCATGTTTTAAGTTCTTGAAGTTACATATTACGGTTCTTTATAGACACACACATCAAAATTCAGGTGGAAATTATAATTCACAGTATATTTGTCTTCCTCTACTTCAAAATTGCATACACCTTAAATTTTAATAATGTTGGAGGTTTATTGAAATTTCACTGCAGTTTTCACATTATTCAGATCGTTATTCATGAATAGAAATATGCTTGAAATTGTTTGATTTCAAATAGTAGATGAAACTAAAAAACAAATAATTTGTCCATGTCCCTTTAAAAACCTTCCAATTGCTTTTCTTAGATAGGTCAATGTTAGCTGTAATTATTTAATTGTTCTTTGTCTTCTTTATTTTTTAAGGGTAATGATGGCTTTAGTTGGAAGGATCTTCTGCGAATAAAAAGTGCACATAAACTTTTATACGCACTTGAAATTATTGAAGCTCTGGGAAAGCCCAATAGAAGAATAAGGCGTGAATCTACGGTAATAGGGTTTATTGCACAGACTGTATCTTTTTCTCTCTGAATCAAAGTATATATTGATGAATTGTTTTATCGTATTTTAATTCTTGAGCTGTTTTTATAGTTATTTCTTCTTGTCTATCTTTAGGGAAGTTACAGTGATCTTTACCCAGATTCAGATGATTCAAGTGAAGATCAAATAGAAAACAGTAAAAACACGTGGAGCTGCAAGGTTTGATATTTCTGTAGTATTCTGCAATATGTAATGTAGTTTTTTAATAATAGTATAAAATGAAAATCAATTTAAAAATCATATATCTAAGAGTTTTTGATCTCAAATATAAGCGTAACATTGTGAAGTTTTGCATAGGTTTTCTGTGTTATTGGGCCTGTAAATTTGTCGTACTTAATTGCAAGTATTTCTTTTTTCCTTCTTAAAAAAGCCAGCTGCATAGTTTATCAGATTTTTGTTTTATAAAGCTTAGATTGGTATCTAACTAAGATTAGTGATATTTATATATCTGCTTTTTTTCTCACATTGGTTCCAAAATATATTTACAGTTTGTTGCTGCTGGAGGGCTCCAACAGTTGCTAGAAATTTTTAATTCTGGAATCTTAGAACCTAAAGAACAGGAATCGTGGACTGTGGTAAGTGATTATTCACCCTTTTTTTTCCAGAATAACATAGCTGTCATTTATAGAGACTTCCATTACTATCAGCCTTTGTTTTATTTACTTTTCTGTAGTAAGTGGAAAGTATTGATGTCCATAAAATAAACTTCAGAAGGCTCAGCTGATCAACTGTGAAGTGCTATTTTTTAGTTAAATGCTCTTGTCATTCATCCATACAGAAGTGCTACAGAATGTGATGTCAGTAACCACAGAATCTACACAAGACAAAGGAAAATGGAAATTTGAATTTCCTGGAAGAATTTATTCTTTTAAAATTTCTTTTTATTTCAGACTTTTCATATTTTAAAGCCAGTCTTTGTATTTTTTCTTGGTATTTTTGTTGTGCTTTTTTCTCTAGTCTTAAAAATTCTTTGTTTGCAGAATGAAAGTACAACTTAGGCACTTCTAGAGAAGAAGCCTGGGTTCCATCTTTAGGAATATTTTCAACAGCATTGATCAAAAATCAAAATTTGCCAAATAAAAAGGGCATACTTTGTTTTTGCTGGTTTTTTTGTTTTAGGGAAGATTGCTAATTTGGAAGCTTTTATTATAGTCTGTTTTAAAAGCAATAATCTGTTAATTATCCTCCTCTTTGAAGAGGCCAAGGAACGTCATTCCTTGGAATGTTTCCAGTTGTTGGCATTGACACAAGCTGCTAGCATTGTGGCCTTGGGGTTAATAAAGACATTTCCCAATAATGATCATTAGTATTAATTGTTCTTATATCATTTATTTTTTTCATCATTACGCTCTTACTAGTCTGAGGTAAATTCATATTTTTTATTAGATAAAATTTTCCTCTCTTATATTTTCAATTCTTAGGCATTTGATAAATAAGAATTGAAATATCCCAAGCTCTGAGTCATGTATATATGAAAATAAGAAAGAAACATGCACATATATGTATAAAATTGGTGACAAAGCATCTCACATGCTGAAAAGAAAACAGTTGTACTTTTTTATTAAAAGGTTGATAGTAGTTTTTAACAGATTTAAGTATTTGTTCTAAAACTATTTAAGTATTAGAAACAAATTGGCATTCTTCTTATTCAGTCTCTAAGCCAAAGATAGTCCGATTGCTTTTGCTGACCTGTCCGGAAAGCCTGCACAGCACTGTGCAAATAACGCAAAGGCTGGTGCTGCAACTAGATGCGTTAGTGCGGTGTCCTGAGGTCGTGCCGAATCTTGCGGGCTTCTGTGCACGGGTGGGAGGCAGCTGATCTCCTGCACACGTTGCTGTGGCGCGGCGGTGCGCTGCTGTTGATTTGACTCTCACAGTGCCTCTTTTGCGGGTGGAGCTGACCGCGTGCTGCGGTTGGGCATAGCCGCCTGGCTGAGGGCCGTGAAGACTCATCTCCAAAGTCACTAAATGAAGCAGTGGTTTTCATCTCTGACGAGAGGTGTTACAATACCAAGTGGTATTTTTAAAGTAGTACCTACTTGACTCTACGTGGTTAAATGTATTCTCATTCAAAGCACTTCTGTATACCATGTGCCTGTGATATGTTTGAATACAATGCAGGGAAAGCTATCGACTGTAGGACTTAATCTCTTATACTATTTCCTCTGTGTTATTTCATGCACTGTATAATAAATCATGTCCTGAATGCACCTGTTAATAGGTCTAGATCATGAAAATATCCTCAAGTAACTTTTGTTTAATACCCTTCCTCTTTAGTGTCTGTTTTTGTTAGGGCTTGCCGCTTAAGAGTTCTAGGTGTTTATAGTTCACTTAAGCTTTTTATTTCAAATTCCAGAATAGACAAAGAATTATTTTGTAAAATAAATCTCTGAAAAAAGGAAAATTGCATTTTTCTTCTTATTCACAGTGGCAGCTAGATTGTCTTGCTTGCTTGCTGAAGCTGATATGCCAGTTTGCAGTTGATCCTTCGGATCTGGATTTAGCCTACCATGATGTCTTTGCCTGGTCTGGTGTAGCAGAGAGTCACAGAAAAAGAACGTGGCCCGGCAAATCAAGGAAGACTGCAAGTGACCATGCAAAGGGCCTTCATATACCTCGTTTAACAGAGGTAAGAGATAAACAGTATGTCTATTTTGTGAACTTTAGAAAGGTCACAAAAAAATAAAGGCTCATTTGTTGTGTGAAGCCTTTGGTTTGGTAATAAAATAAAAAACATAGTGAAAAAATTATTAATATTGATATAAATCCTAGAAGTTATTCTCTAAAGAGTTATCCAATTTTAATTGCTTAAAACCTACCAGATGTAGAAGCTGGAACAAAAAGGATTTTTTGATGAGTTGTCCAAGGAAACAGTGTAAATGGGAATTTGAGCATGTGAAACAGGAATTTCAGAATTACAGGGCTTTATCCCTATTTCTTGCATTTCGTTTTCCAAATTAATTACTCCTGTTTTTATGGTAGGCTGTCATTATGTGCTGTCACCATCCTCACCAAATCCTTCTTAGATTCCCCCTAAGAATATCTGAGTGTATGGTACATTCACCCAAACCTGTAAACTTTTCTCCCAGATTTTTGCGTCCTCATTTCTCGAGGTAGAGCAAGCTTGATATTTAATCCATAGTCTTTTGGCTTTGGATGGCTAGAGATATGTTCCCTGAAAATAGGTTGGTTTTGGGCACGGGAGCAGTTGCGATCGCCAGAAAGGGTAGATCTGAACTCTGCGCTAAAGCCAAACTTCCCATTTGTTGTTCTTAAAAACTTATTTGTGTGGCCAGACCCTAACTCTTCTCTAAGTATTATATATTGGACAAAATAGATTCCTAAATTTCAAAAGCTGCTGTGAATTAGGCAAATGATCAAATACTAACTCTTCTGTTATTATATTAATTTTTTTATAAGGGAGGGACAGTAATTAATGCTGTTACTGGTAGTAATAACTGGCTTTAGATTTTTAATCGTCATTGACGTGTATTTTTGATTGCATTGGATTTGCTAGATAAATATTCTAAAAGATTTTCTTCAGACTTAGATTTTGTAAATTCTGTGTAGCCCAACAGAGGTTCTGTAAAGATTAATAATTTAAATGAATGGATAGTCAGTAATACATGTTGATCACAAAGAAACCAGATAAATTTGCATACACAACCTCATGCTCAGCCTTCTCCCCTCACGCCTGAGGTATTTAAAAGAAAGTTAACAGTTTATGCTTTAAAAAACAATTTTCTTTCAGTGAAAGGATTGAATAGATCATTACTTTCTCTTTTCAGTTAAACTGTTTCTCAAAGAGTAGCAGAATAAAATTTTAGCAGCTAAACTTACTCAATAAACCACAGGATTTTAGACATGCTTTTATAAAAATCAGAATATAACTTTTAACTATGGAGTTGGTATCATTTCTCTTTTGCTCCTCCTCCCTCTACACAGGTGGGTTTGTTTTAGATTCATACAGTATGAATAATTTAAAAACAGATCAAAAAGCTTGTTGTTATATTAACTGTTTTTTTCTTTTGACTTCAATTTTTAAAGGTGTTTCTTGTACTTGTCCAGGGAACCAGTTTGATTCAGCGACTTATGTCAGTTGCTTATACATATGACAACTTGGCACCTAGGTACAATATCTTTTTATTCTTGTAATAAAGCCATTAAAGTGTGCACATTTTCCTTGACTGTTTTAAATTAAGTGAATAGCTCTTTCTGTTTTAATTGCCATTAACACCCATATCAGAAATTTAAGTCTATGGACGTAAGACTTGCTCTTCTTAGCCCCCTTTTTTTGTAGTAACTTACCCTTATAAGTATTGGAGGGAACTCCCAGAGGTTATCAGTGATAGAAAATCACCGAACTAAACAAATTGCCAGAATTGAATAAAAAGAGAATGTGTAAAATAGGTAATCATCTTGTTGTTTAACTAGTTGGTCTTCAGGATATATGACATGGAGCACAAAATATGCAAGATATGCTCTCGTATAAATTCTCATGACAAAGCTATTTCTTTGTTATCTCTGTAGCAATTAACGTTCTCAATTTCAAGGCAATATAAAGGAGAAATCGTGAAAATAAATTTGCTTATAAGCAAAAGCTTGTTGATGTGCCTGTTTGCATTTATTATTCACAACCAAAATAACATTAGCTTGTTGCTTCTGAAATTCCACATATTGTTTTAGTGGGCGTGCATGTATTGAAGGCAAAATTTTACCTTCAGAAACTAGGTGTTAGTGATTTTTTTGTCCTTTTTGCCATTTGTCCATCCTGAGAAAAGCAATTCTGCATAGGACTGGATAGTGACAGAATTGGACTGGTGCTGGGGAAGTCATGGTTTTTTGTTACATTTGATGTAGAATTACTTGATTGCAAGTAATAGATAGTGTGTTTTACCATATTTTTAAAAGATTGTTAAAGATGCTCAGAGCATTTCCAGCCAGGTCTACACACATGCCTAGCTTTAACCTCTAGCATAATTACAGTAACAATTTTAAGTATATACAATATGTTTTCAAGTTCATAGAGCCTTTACTGCAGTTTATAAAAAAAAAAAAAGTAAGTAAATAAATAAATGACGTGTTTAAAATTTAAAAGGCTTGTTCAAAGTGTAGTTCACTATGAAGAATGCCATCTTTCTCCTTTATGGATCTGTCGTGGTTCCATTTTACATCTTCTCTTTCTTGGCTAAAATAAAGATGTTGGGGGTTATGGTCTTTTTTTTTTCTTTCTTAACTTGTTAGCTTGCAGTCAGTAAAAATGTAAGAGAGTGATTTGAAGATGTAATAGTTATTTACTGTTGCTGATTTTGAATACTGCAAGAAATGAACCCTTTTAAGATTAAAATTTTAGTTTTCTTAGTTAGTACTTAAGAGTAACTGTGCTGTTATTTGCAGTCACTTGTATGTACTTGTATTTCTAAATGGTAATCTGTTATGTTCTGTGATAAAGTTCAAATGGTTTTATCTTCTTCCTGCTCAGGGTGTTGAAAGCTCAGTCTGATCACAGATCAAGACATGAAGGTCAGTGCTGCAAATGGTTATATTTTATGAACTAATAATAATGAAAACCTATTAAAGATAGCAAAGTCTATGTTTCTTTTATTCCACCATTAAAGTTCTGTAAAAATGCATTCTTAGGTGGCATGAGGATTGTTGTAGTCTAGATGGGAATACACGGAGAAGCTCCAGGGGACTTGCCCTGCTTTCCTTCTTTGGAAATTGTTTTAGATGTACTGAAATTTTGTACTGTAGCTGTGTCTTCTTCTCCAGAAGGGCTGTTTTGGGTAGGAAAAACAGCTGTATTCTTGTCTTCTGAAGAGCAGCAGTCCACAGAAAAGTCTGTGTTAAGAGCTGATGCAGCCCATTAGCAAAGTTCCAGCTTGCTTTTTAAGAAGTAGAGGTGAAGGGGAGAAATTGTGCCCCACATTGGTAATACTTTGGGTAACATAATTGGGATCAGTAATGCGATGGTCAGTATGTGGTAACCAAACTGGTAAAATGCTCAGCTTTGGTAGTATCGTAAGTGCCAATAAAGATTTAGTCTTATATGTTAGTGTGATTGAAATGAATGCTGTATGTGCCAGAACTATGCAACTCTTCAACCTAAAAAGCCTATTTTATTTCAGAGTTATAGCGTGATGTACTCTCGTCTCATTTTTTCTTAGTTACTCATTATTCGATGTGGCTCTTGGTGAGCTGGGCTCACTGCTGTTCCTTGGTGAAATCCAGTCTGGCGGACAGCGATCATTTGCAAGACTGGCTAAAGAAACTTACCCTTCTTATTCCCGAGGTATGTTAAAGGAGAGGTTATCGTATTACTGATTAGTGCATAGTATGGAACAAGATTAACTCTGGTTTCAAGAGGGTGCTCTTCCATTAAATTCAAAACATGTTTCCTGATGAAAGCAGGCAGGATCTGACTCAGTACTTAGAGTCCTGTTTAAGAAGCAATCATTCTGTAGTTAAAATATAGCGTAAGATGGCATATCTGTGGTTGATTGCAAACCAGTTACTGTTACAAACTCCAGTCTTCATTCTTGGCTTCCATTTAAAGGTAATTTTTTAATTGAAATTTCTAGCTGATGACCTCTAACGTGGATTAGTCTAACTCTACTTTCCCTATTGTAATATTTTTCCAGCTATACCTTTCATCATAAAATGAGGTGAAAGTTGGTATTAAAATTTGTCATTAATGAATAATATCTTTGCTTAGTTTTAAGTGGTTTGTTCTGATGTAAGAAATAAAACCTTGAAAATAGCATAATTATGCATAGTAGGAAATTTTCCTATTTACTAGTGATTGCTTAAAGATGCAATATGGACATGATGGGGTGATTGTTATTATTGTGTTTTATTACCTAATCACAGAAAAAGCCTACACGCTCCCCCCCGTAATGTAATATTTTCTCTTTCAGTAGCTGGCTGTAATCTTCAATGTAGAAAATACATAATAGAAGAGGCAAGAGGCACAGACAAATCAGTTATTTTGTTAAATGTGTGTCTTTTGCATTTTTCTATAACTAATTTAAGTGTGTATTATTTGTAACTATATTTCTAGAAAGGCACACTCTGCCTTAATAACTTAATAGGTATTATGAGAGGAATTGAATTAGATATATATATGAAAGACAAATCAAAAAAAGAAAAAAATGTCTTCTAAGTAATATGTGTCATCTTTTCGTTTATTTATTTGTTTTTCATGAAGACTGCCGTTCGCCATGAGTCTTGTAATGGTTTATACAAATTGTCTCTCTCTGGTCTGGATGGGGGAGACTCAATTAATCGATCCTTTCTGCTGCTAGCTGCATCCACATTATTAAAATTTCTTCCTGATGCTCAGGCTCTAAAACCTATCCGGGTAAGAATTTAACAGATTACAAGATTTTGTCAAAGATGTGTTTAAGCTTACTCTTGTCAGTAGAAAAAGATAAAAAAGAAAAAGAAAGCAAATACTGTCTAACTGTTTCTGAAACACTCAGATATTAAGACCTTTGGTTTATATTTTTCCAAAAACTTCCCAGAAGTAGTTAAAGCTGTGGCACTGCACTAATTTCGGGTTGTCCATACTTGAAAGAATATAGAATAATGTTTCGGGAGAGCTCTCCTTCAGGAATTTTAGTGTCCATGCAACACACCATTAGGGAATAATAGTTGTATTTTCAATTTATGCCCGGACTACCCTTTTAAAAGTAGATAAGTCTGTAAATAAATAAGCGCATAGTTGTATGTGTGCATCGGTGCTCTCTGTTGAGGCTGAAAGTTATTGTTCCCAGCTGATTGCTGCTGTTTTTCTGTTCAAGGATTATTGTCCTCACAGCTTTACTAAGTAGAGGAGAGTCTATGAATGCTGCCAAGCCTACTTCAGGGGGAGTTCTCAGTGTTAATGTATGCAGATTAATAGAGGTGGTTTGAACTAACCTGGATGATTTTGCCTGAAGTCAGTTAGGGACTAGAGCAGTCTGCTTTAGTTCTAAACCATGTCGACATAAACAGCATTTAATTTAAAACAATTTGCAGAAGATTTGCCCAATTTGAGTAGCTTTCAAAAATGTTTACAGTTAGAGTCGTACTAACTAACATCAAGTTCCTGTTCACTTGAAGTTTCTCATGTTTCCCTTTAATACTAAAAATTTTGCCATTTGCAGTGTGGAGGACAGAGCCAATACTATTCCAGATTTTTTTTTATGTTACGGTAGATCAGTTTGAGAATCTTTCAGCAAAATTAGTAACAATTTCAGAAGAAAAACAGTAGATAACATGCGCTGTTACCATTGTAGAATACATTGTTCTTGTACTTGGCTTATCTTAAGTAGGATTCTGTAGAAAATAATATTTTCATAAAGTGGATTTACTACTTTCTTTTAATACATAATTATTTTCCCTGGTGTACTTTGGAACAAAAGCAATTTCTTTCCACAGATAGAGGATTATGAGGAAGAACCAGTGTTACGACCAGGTTGTAAAGAATATTTTTGGCTGCTGTGCAAACTGATCGATAACATACATGTGAAAGATGCAAGTCAGGTAGGTTTTGCTTTGCATTCCTTTAAATGTGTGCCTTTTCTTATTTTTATTATTCAGACCACTTTTACTTCAATACAAAGCATTTTCACTTAAGATGCAATGAACTGGTATGAATTGCTCTTGGATTTCTCCCTTCTCCCAGCTATCCCTACTCTCTGGTGTGTATTTAGTAGCTCTTGGCCAAGGGAAGATTTTGTTACAGAGACTGTAGAGTAAAGAAGATGGGGATGGGTATAACACACAAGCCGGGTGGACTACATGAAAGTAAGAGATACTGTGAATACCCTAATTATTTAGGGGAGATTCACTTTTGATAGGAGAAATAATTTCAATGTGATCTAAGGAGGAAGTAAGCAAGTATTCGAGCAAAGCTGATAAGAGAAGTCAGTCAGCACAAGTCAGAAAAATTATTCACAGTCTTTGGAACAGCTCTAAATGGTTAAAGTTGCCTTTTGGGGCATCTTCTGCAACTGCTTCTGCTGGAGGCTCTATGTAAATCTCCTTAGTTTATTCTCTGTGCTGTGACAGGAGTGTGGGAAGGGAAAGAAGATAAAGCTTTAATCCTAGTTTCTCCACAGTGGAGAAAATCTAATCCTCTCCTAACTCTGGATGTTCCCAATAGAGGCAAAAAAATTGGCTGCTCCTCCTCCTTTCTGCCATTCGGTTTTCTTCTAAGTCCATTTTATTGATTGAATCTCGTAGCCAGGTTACAGTTCCGCTTGCCTCTCCTGCATGTTGCCCAAGCAGAGAATGCTAGCGGGGCTTTTCAGCCCTCTGATGACAAACTACATGTTGTACTTGGAAGAACTATCATTTAACCATTTCCCTTTAAAATAATATCGCTCCATTTTCTTTCGGTCTAGTAGAGATAGTATTTTTGTGGGATCTGGAAATGAAAGAAAAAGTGTTACTTCATTTGAACTGTGCAGCATAGATATAAAAAAGCAAACAGTTTTACCACATTTGTGAAAATGTATTAAAATATTATTGCAAGAGCATGTTTGAAAAATGAGTTTTAGTTGTCCCTTTTTCTGTGTGCAGTAGGAAATTTTCATCCAAAAAATATAACCATAGTTTCAAACTGGGCTTATTAATTGTAAATCATGAAATAAAAAATTATTTTTCATGTATATTCCATTTTCTTCATTTTTAATCAGACCACACTGCTTGATTTAGATGCACTCGCAAGACATCTTGCTGACTGCATTCGGAGGTAAGATTTGGTAAAGGTAGTTTTACTTGTGAGTTGCATTTTATTTATTGCTGCAGGGATAAACACAGTTTTAACATTTCTTTTATATATATATATATATCTAGCAGAGAAATCCTTGACCATCAAGATGGTAATATAGAAGATGATGGACTTACAGGACTACTTCGTCTTGCAACAAGTGTTATTAAACACAAACCACCCTTTAAATTTTCTCGGGAAGGGCAGGTAAGAAAAGGACCCTGAAGAGGTCAAGGCAGTGCCATCTCTGCTGCTGTGCTTTATTCCTTTCACCTTTTTTCCTCTATTTTGACTGCAAGGTTCAATGTATGAGAATGTCATATATCTAGCCTTAGGATAACTGATAGAAACAAACATCTCATTCCTTTATTAAAAAACAGCACATACAGCCCTTGCCCTTTCTAAGTATATTTAACTTCAGGATGCAGTTCTTACATCCTAGAAATCTGATTTATTTTCATTCATGATCTCTAAATGTTTTCCGAGTTGATCAGCATTAACTAGTTTACTAGAAGTCATTAACAACTGCTGCTTTTTGACCATATCCTGAAACACTTGTGATCTGAAAGCAGCTTTTAAGCTCTACACATGTGCAGCAGGAGACATCCATTACAAGAATATTACTACAATCCATCTGTCCTTCTTGTGGTTAGATGGGAGAGTAGGTAGGCAAGCGAAGCTCCCAAAAAGTTTCTGCTCCGTATTGTCAGGCCATGTTGTAGTAATGGTTGAGGGAGAATTGGGCTTGTATTTCTGGTCTTCCCTTGGCCCTCGAGGTATTTGTCATGGTCATGCTGCATGGCGACTTGGTGGACTGTGACTGAAATGTCTCCTTCTTGAATGCTCCTGCTGCCACAGCCTGGTATGCTCTGTTTCTTAGTGCTTTCTTGAGATTTGTTGTCTGTCTAAGGAAGTGATTTTTCCCTTGGATAAATTGATACTTGCACAAAAGGCCTGGTCTAAGAGCTGACTTAAACTGGCATTTCTTTCTGTAGACTATACTGAGCTTGTGCTTGGACCTTTAGTGAAGTTTCACCAGGAAAATAGACCCATATATGCAGTTATGTTGCATGTGTCCTGTCTGTTTACTCTGTCCGTTATCATAAAATGGTTCTGAAGGCAATTTTACTCTAGAAAAGTTTTAGTAGTGTCTGCCTCATTTGTGCACTACCTAACATTAAGTAACACTGTTGGCAGTATTTTGAAAGACTACTGCTATGTAATTCTCTCAGAATAAGTGTATTTTAAGTATGGAGATGTTTGAGATTAAATAAGAGCAAGAATTCAAGCTACAGAGTGCATTGTGGAAGATGATGTAGAAATTAGAATAGAAGAGGAAGGTCAGGTTTAAGTAGCTTGGACATGTGAAGAGTATGAAAAGAATAAAATGGAAGCTAAAATAGAGAGGAGTGATACTGTGCAGAATGTCAAAATATGTTACATGTATGTAATATATCACAAGGAAGCCATTAATATCATTGGAAGAATGGATGAAGGTGAACAGAGCAGTAGCAGCAACAGACTTCCCAAAAAGAATGTGGCTTCACTGAGAGACAGGGACTTAAGAGATTATCTGAGACTAAGTCTTGATCTAGTATTAATTTTTTCATTATATGTACAATTAAAAAAAGATATTTGGACTGCTCATTATAAAGTGCATTGTCTGTTAGTGCACTGGACTAACATACCACTAGTGAGGAGTTCAGCGTCACAGGATTGTGAAGGCACACGCCTCCATCCGAGCAAAGGTTGGTGACAAAATATCTTGGAAAATACATTATACTGGCAAAGTACTGCAGGTAGTTTAGACTTGCCCAGAGAACTCCAATGCTTGGCATGTGCCCTTTCTTCACTACAGATTCCTGTTCTTACTAAGCAAAATGATGTTTTGGCAAATATTGTCAGACTTTAAAGGTCACGTTTTGTGACAGCAGTGAGTACTTGTTCCACCTTCTTTGTTGTCCTTTACAGATAATCGCTGCCTACCGTATTCTACTCTAGGTGGACAAAAATACGTTTTTAACATGTACTAGCCAACACACCTTCACTAGGAAGGTATATCTTAAGGTCACTTGCATGATAAAAAGGTGCATTTTTACAAGGTTGGGTTTTTGTATTTGTCCTCTGAACAAAACCACCTTCTGAGTTTTTTTCTTCCCTGCTCCAGCATGTCTGAGTACGATCAGATGGTGCAAATACAAGGTTAAGAGTGTAAATTGGAAAAAGATAGAACCAGATATCTGAAGTTGCTTCTTTTCTGGTTTGTAAGACTGCACTTTGAGACGGCTGGTGTGTTGGGACACCTGTTTGAAAAAGGCTGGGAAATGAGGCCGCAGCTGAAAGTACAGACCATAACTCCACGTACCAGATGCAGCTGGTCTGCTGGTGAGCTGTAACCAGCTACACCTGGCAAATATGGTTAAGGAGGGAAAGGAACTGGGGTGCTGCCCCAGGAGCATGTGTGATACAGGTTTAGCTGACAGGAGTGCAGGTTGGGAATGGTCTGGGAGCTTGGCATTTAATATATACAGCTCGATAGGCCCATACGTTTTCCCCATCTGTGGTGTTCTGCACACCTTGGTTATCTCATGGGAGGGGAAGCTGGTGCTTGACAGCTGCTGCGTGCATTAGATATCTGCATGTATCAACATAACTCTTTGGTCAGGGCAAACCCGTCCTCTTCGACAGATAGGCTCGGCGGGTGTCATTTTTCTTCAGAATTCTTTTGTGGTTAAAAAAAAAAATGTCCGCAGTCCACCTGTTTATTGCAGTTCATAGGGTGAAAAAATCTAGTCCTCTTTTAAGGTCTTAAATACATGGGGGAGAGGATTTCTTAGCTTGTAAACTCTTTACTGCTTTGCTTAAGCTCCTGACAGTATGGCCCTTGACTGATAGGACAGTGTATTTATCCTTCTACCTCCTTCAGGCCTCTGCAGTCTCTCAGCTTATTTAAAAGTTGGAAAATTTTCCTGCTGGTGCAAAGAAAGAGAGGTTTACTCTCCAGAAACTAGGCATTCCAGTTCTTTTGAATTTCACATGTAATGAGAGAAAAATGCATCTCCAAAGCATGAAAAGAGTCTGCAAGAACTTTGGTGAACTGTATTGGCCAGGAGGAGACTTCTCCGTAGTATTCAGGCACAAACATCTGACCTTTGTTATAAGATTTCGTATTACTGCTGCACAAATTTCCCTACACAGTGGAATAAGGCTTTTTATGGTGATTTTCCCGTGTGTGGTGGCAGATGCCATCTTTGGAAATATTTAAAATTCAGTAAGATTTTAGAGCAGGAGTCTGGCCTTTTAACCTCAAAAGGCTGCTTAACTGAATATACATGAATAGGGAAATTCAGGAACAGGATTTCTTTTAATTACAGTCTAGAAATTGTAGAATTAAGTATAATAGTTACATCGGTATCCCTTGTGCTACTTTCAAATGAGAGAGACTTCTGTCCCTGGAAAAAATTGAAGAAGGTATCTTTGGGGAAGAAACATTCAAAAATTTTGCAGATGTAGAGGGTTTACTGTCAGATTATTTAGAGAACTAAAATGATAAACTTTTAGAATGATGTAATATTTAAATGTGGTTTGTTAAGATTGCAGCCATTTCACTGAAGCAGCTAAATGTAAGCTTTGGATCGTGTCATCTGCCCTGGACATAAAGTCTGCCTGTGATGGCCACTTCTGAGGGAATGTGCTGAAATACTGCTTTCTAAATTCTGTAACATTTTCTTCTTTCATGGTCACTTGTAATACCACTTACATGGCTACTTAGTAACACTTCCTTTTGTACATTAGTAATGTTTAATTTTGTTTAAATTAGTAATGTTTAGTAATGGAAGATGGAGGAAAGCCTCTCACCATTCTACACTTCTTTAAAGGTGGTATAGTTCTGGAAGGGTGTGACCACATTTTCTTACAGATCTATAAATCTTGGGGTTATTATTGCCTTTTTAGTGCTTTACTTTTATTCTAATGTTATTGAATTAAATTGACTTAAGGGAAGGTATTGAAGTTTGGGCATATTTCCATCTCAGTTTGTTAGTGTATTAAACTGGGAAGGTAAACATAATTAATGATACATGTTATGTATTTGTCATCCAAGTCAACCTGGCTTGGCACAGCTATGCTTTTTGCCTCTTACAGTCCAATCAATATTCCAAGCAGGTAAACTGAAGTGATAACATTTGAACTTTTACAGTCAACCTTATTCAGTGAACAATGTAAAACAGACTTAGTACACACGGTACATAATATAAGTGCGTGTTTTGTGAGTAATTAGTGATTCATAAAACCCAAACTAGAAGCATCATTAAAGTCATGTGCTGTCTTTCACTGAGTGAAACTAGTCTTAAAGTTATTAAAAAATTACATATGAATAGTTTGTCAGAATAAATTATCATTCATGAAATCCAGACCCCCTATTAAAGGCCACTAACTTCCCTTACTGATTTCAGTAGCACCAGGATTTTATGCTGTCTTTACACATCAAAATTCTGTTTTTCATTGTTCGCACAATTTACTTTTATCACATATAACAAAAGGACATGTTTATTATACATGTGCTTTTATATACAAAGGAAAATGAAAGCGTATATAGGTCTGCGAGGTTGGATTTCTTAGTGTTTTTTATGATAAAATATGTATGATACATTTCTACATTATTGACTATTTCTACAAATTATGCCATTGTCAATTTTTCATGTTGCGTATCTTCGTTAATCAAAAAAAGTCTTTGTTCTTAAGTTGTATCCATGCATTTTCAAGTTGCAGATGTCTGGCAGACTGAATTTAATTTTTCTCTTTTTTCTGTGATCTTTTGCCACATGCTGGAGATAGCATTAGGAGAGGATAATTTGGCATTCTTTTTCAGCAGACTTGTTTCTCTTTAGCCTGTAATATGTTTACAGTACACTTCCTGTAATATAGAGAAGACTGTTGAAATTCACAGTTCAAAACTTGTATACAAGTCATAGAAAATTCTATAAATGATAGAGGACCAGAAAGTAGAAGTTTCTAAAAGATTGATAATAGATGACTGTCTTCTTTTAAGAATTTGTTCAAACTGATAAACCTGCTCTTTGACTTGTTTTACAGGAGTTTCTAAGAGACATCTTCAATCTTCTGTTCTTGCTGCCCAGTCTAAAAGATAGACAACAGCCAAAATGCAAGTCACATTCTTCAAGGGCTGCTGCTTATGACTTACTGGTAGAAATGGTAAAGGGGTCCGTGGAAAACTACAGGCTGCTCCACAACTGGGTTATGGCACAACATATGCAGTGTAAGAACCTTTATTCATGTATTATTCATGTACTTAGATGTCTACATACAGTGCTAGCAGCATGTTTTCATGCCTCTTGGCTTCTATGCTTCCTGTGTTTTAGAAACTCAATTCCTATGTATCTTTTGTAAATTACCAAACTTTTAAGTTAGTTAATATTTTATCTTTGATTTTCAAATTCTTATTATGCATTTTTTAGCTCGATAGATTTTCTTTCTTATGCCCAGTTTGAATTTCTGTAACCTGAGGATCTGTAATTTATTATAATCTATGGAATTGATTTAGTACCTTACAATTCAGGAAGGAAATTAGAAATCTGATCTAATACTTTATTTTGTGTTCTGTACTCCTTTTCTGGAAACCTTCTAAAAAGCCTCCAAAATGCCCTATGTTTAGGGAAAGTGCACAGAATATGTTTTATGAAAATATCTGGTATTTCTGTTTGCTGTGAGTACATCTTCAGCTACTGAGCTAGTTTGCATCTCTCCAGGTGCAGTCATCCATTTTCTACAGCTAGTGTTTTTCTCCTTTCAAATCCCAATTATTCATGGTTGCTGCAGTTTTTGTAACATTTTCTGCAGTTCTTGCTTTCTTCCAAATATTCTTCTCTAGATTGTTTGTTCCTTCCTACTTGAGTTCTCCAGAGCCATCTGGCCCGTGGTCCTAATCCATATTCAGTGTATCTCAGGTCCATGAATGTGAATTTTATTGCAACTGGCAGTGGGCAGTCGTCTCTTTCTGAGATGCTACTGTTCTCTTGGACTGCTGATGCTGCACTTGTTTAAAGTCTTGTCATTCCATTGATGTGATCCAAAGACTCTTAAAATTGGAATTTTTCACTTTGCTTATCTTTGTAATCTGATTGCTCTTTAAAAATCTTAGTCTTAGTCCTGTCTCTCCCTTCTTCTTAGGAGAAACATTAAGGAAAACATTATAAATTTCCATCCTGTCTTTGGTGGTAATATTCTGGTTCTGTGGTTCGTTGGAGACATTTTCAATCCTGCCACTTGTACAATTCCTGTCCTCTAATCTGACCAATTGCCATATCTGCTGTTCTACCATTTTTTCTCACACACTATTGATTGAAGCCAGGATGTTTATGTCGGTTCTTAAGGGGTTGTTTTAATTGAATGCAGCAAAATAAGGTATGGTTTTCATAATGAAAACATCTTCTTGAAGGTTCTCTAGTGTATTTTCTTCAAGGAAAAAAAAAGATTTAAGGCTTCTAATTAAAAAAGAGATGTTAAAAGGACTCTATCCTGGCAGTCATTAAAATGTTTAACTGTATACTGTTCTTTATACTTAAACAAGTATGAATAATATAAAGTAGTTGTAGTAAAGTCTTAACTGCAGCAGCATTTTTCTTAAAAGTTTCCACTACCATAGCTCCCTTCACCGGTGGATGGAAGGAATGATGTGCATGCTTTTTTCTGCTTTGCATTTTGCTGTACTGAACCAGGTGGGATTTACCAATATGTATGTCATTCCCAAATTGTACTACTCCAAATATATTTTTTTTAAATCTGTGACTTCTGTTTCTGTAGAAGATTTGATCTCTTCTGTTTAGTACTCTGATCTGGTTCTGAGTGAGGAAGATCGTCTTACCCACTACAGTTATTGGCTTAAATATCTTTGTGGATAAGGTGCACAGTTGCATTGCCGTGTTGTACACAGGTAGAAGATGAGAGGAAATTTTCTATCAGAGATGTCCCTGTCCTCAGTATGGGTGAATTGGCCTAGTTGGTAAGAGACCATATCCAGGAAAAAAAAAGAGGTTGGAATAAATAAATTGAATGGAAGTAAGGAGATGAGGAAATTTGACAGTATAAAATGGGGAGGAAATTGTCTGGAACTCATTAAAATTAATGGGCTTCCCTTCTAAAGCAGCAGTCCTAAAGGATAAAGTGAAAATACACAGCATTTTTAACCGGAGACATAGCAATGTCTTCATGCATTTTAAATAAGTGATACCTCAGGAAATTAACTGCTAAGTATCAAGTAATATTCTGATTGATGTCCCCAACCTTTTTCCATGTATTTCTCAATAAGGAGGGCCTACATTGAATGCAGACTCTGATCTTAACTGGTGGAGGGGTTAGATACCCTCTATTGTTCATAAAATCTCTTGTAATTTATTATTATTATTATTATTTTAAGATCAAGACTAATAAAAATGTTAAGTTCAAAGGAGGAGGAAAAAAAACTTAGGTGGCTTGGTTTCTAGAAAGTTCTTTAAGATAGTGGCTGCTGTTATGTTTGGAGCAGAAGCATGATCAGAAGGTGAAATACAGAGAAATGCAAGTTCTCTTGAGGGGAGAAATTAGTTTTACTGTACTTAAAACAGGATGTGAATATTGCAAGTTCTATGTCTCCCGTCCTGAGAAAAGGCTGTTGTCTGTAATGACAGAGAGGAGTAATGAAGATAGACCTAAATGAGGCCAAATTTGCCTTTCGAATTAAAATCCATAAGGAAGAAGGAAGGTTTTTATCAAAATGAAGACAGATGCTTAAAAATTGCAGGGGTCAGAAAATAGGATCCTTCTGAGAACAGAATTCCTAAAAGCCCTTTGTCAGATTTTTTTCTTGCATATTAAAAAAATCTATCTTCTTTGCCAAAATATATCTACACTAAAAGGAAAAAATATTATGTAGAAGATCTGATCTGATCATCCTTTCACTTTTAAATTGCTCAGTTTTGGGGTGGGGATGAAGTGAGGTACAGATAAATCTTTGCCTGTAGATATTCTAGAATACAGACATTTTTCACTCAGCCAGTTGTCTTGGTGATTCAGATAACCAAACTCCTATAAAACTTAAAAAAAAATAAAATTAAAAAAAAATCATAGTCTTTCGTCAGTATAGTAGGATGCTGGGTTGTATTTAAAAGAGTGCGGTTTGATAACGGTTTGCTCTGTAATTCAGGTAGAGTGGATCAGCTCTTGTTTAATCTGGTTAAACATGGCTGAGAGGTGGATCTTGAAGGACACGAGAAATAGCCTGATATCTTTGAAATGTAACTCTGTTCCTGAAGCAGCTGCTGGACTTTGGGACCTTTTGATGAATTTTTGAGTCTTCCATTTGTGGTACCTGGGCTTCTGAGGGCAAAGACCTCAACTGGTCCTGAAATAAGAGTGCCTTTGTTCAGAAGCATGGCTTGCTGTCTCTTCAAAGAAGAACTGTTATTAGTTAAGGCAGAGGAAGATGCTCCAAATGTTCTTGTAACATACTAATTCACCTTTTGTGATGTAGTGAGTCAACATCTATTACTCTACTTATAGCTCATCCAGTTGTAATTACAGAGGAATCAGATGCCTTCTTTTTACTTTACAAGAACATCTTCCCCGCTGAACTGAGGAGAGCTTTGTTTCAGTTGGCCAACCAGGCCAAGCAACCGGGTAGCATTAGGTCATGCTACTGAAATTTCTTGAAATAGTAGAATTAAAACACTTGTTCTGTGCTTGAAGCTGCAGGGCTAATAGTTGTTTTGATGCCAATGCCAAAGTGAAGATTAGAACAAGTAATTGTGCAGCAGAATATCCTGTGGGTCTGGTATTTGAAGATTTGAGTATCTGTTCAGTGGATGCCAGACTTTTATTAGCTGAATTTATAGCTGGTCGTATGGATGGAGAGGAAACTGTGATGAGCCTTTAATATTTGTCAAAATAATTAAGAATTTAAAATTGAAATCTTGAACCTCCCTGGCTTTCGTGGATTGTAAAATGACTAGACTACTTTTTTGCTTTTGTCTGATAGCTGGACATACACTCTAGTAGAGGTACTGAATTATTTGTAGGACATTCTACCTTTCAGGAGAAGCACAGCAGAGGGCCCCTGGGGATGGATACCAAAGCTAGATGCATTGGCAGTTTTGGGGTCAAGCTCCTTACATACCGAGGAAGGTAGGCTGGAGTCAGCATCTGCGGACACTGGAGTAGTTCTTCCATAATTTAGAAAGAACTGTGCTTGTGTCATCTAGTTGTCTCTGCAGCTCACATAATTACTTTTCCATGCCTTTCTCCTGCGTGGGATGCTAGGAAGAGAAGTGTGTCAGTGCCTGGAAGCACTAATCACTTACGATCACTTACATTAGAATCACTAATTACTTACAAATAGTTTGTCTAGTCTGGCTACCGGCTTCTTGACCAGCAGAAGAGGAGAGCTTTCCCTTTCTTCTCATTTCTTGGCAGCCAAATTAGAACAAAGTTTATTAAGAAGAGTCTGTCAGACTTGTCTAACTTGTCTAGTTTCCTACTATGTAAGAATACTATATATATACTATATATGGTTGATATAGCTGGTATGAAATATAGAGGAAAAAATTACAGGAACAGAAAATCTTTTTAGTCTGATTCTTCAAGCAATTCACTTCTTGCTTCCCCCTTCTCTTCTCATAGATTTCAGATTTCTTTGGTATGTATGGCTTTGAAGTACAGTAAAAAACATTCCTTCTCTTCCTATAAAAACTCTTCCCAAGTTCATTCATGTTTGTGTATAGCCTTACAGCTAAGCACTTTGTTCCATTGCACTCTTATGTCTTATTTCTGATAAGCATCTACTTATTTCTGATAAGCATCTATCCATCTTTCATACTGATCAATAAGATCTTTTGCTAGTATGGCATTCATTGTAGTGGATGTCGTTCTGAAACCAGCTTCTCTTTTAAAGGAAGGGTCTCACTTCTTGTATGGTATCTCTAACACCAAACCTGTGTGTTTTGTTTCGAGAAGAGAAGACTCCCCAGCTTGAGACTCTAGGCGCAGAGACTCCATTTGGCTTTCTCTCAGTGTGACACGGGGCTCACGTGAATGGGTGGTGTGAATTTTGGAACGAGTAGTTTGTGTGCTGGGGGAGTGACCTGTGTGTGTTTGGGAGCTTGTTAAGTGCTGTATGTGTGATCAGCTGAGGCTGTGTAACTGCTGTGTGTGTGTGACAGAGAGAGGGCATACACTGTGGTTATCCAACAAGTAGCTGATTTGCTTCCATTTTAATTAAAACTTTTGCACTTAATTCTCTAACATTAGCACTTATTCATAATTCAATGCACCTTATGGGAAAATACAGAGAAAGCAAAGAGAATAAGTGGATGAAGGATGTGGGAAGGCAATAAGAATGGAGGAAATAAGAGCTAATGGTCAGAGGACTGGGAGGACAGCATTCCAGAGGCTGAGCCTCTTTCTCTGTGCTCTTTCCAGAGAAAATCAGGCAACGGTGAATGATAGAAGTTTAGAAAGAGCAAGGCTTAACTTAGCTCAAATTCAGCAGAAAACCTACCTTTTTAAAACATAGCCCTTATTTTTCACATCGCCTAGTTGTTGTCACTGTTCAGAATTCTGCACTGTACTATAGATGGCAGCATCACCATGAGGCTGCTGTGAACAAGAGGTACAAATACTGGTTAATCTCCAAAAATACGTCTTAGGATCAAATATTATAAAAGACTTCCTTATGTTTAAAAATGCATGGCAACCGATGTTTATAATTTATGAATGCCTTTGATATATGGTGAAAACATTATATGATTTTACAAAATTTTAGTTCAAAGGTAGAGGCTAGAAGATCATGACATATAATAATACCCCACTGCAGAGCACTACACAATACTACAGAACAGCTGTAAGAGATGATGCTTGCCATGAGTAACGCGTGAGAACTGCCTTCCTATAAAAGTGGCAAATCACTTGCAGCCCAAAGTAGTGTGTTCTGCTGTGCTTTCTGTTACCCAGGGAGTAGAGGTGAGGATAAGATGTATGGAACCATGTCTCTGTGCACCACCTCTCTTTCTAGGTGGCCTCTTGCTTTTCTAGAGGTAACTGGAGAGGATGGTTCTTGTATCAAGACATAAAGTGATCTCCCTGACATACCCATCATGCATTTGCTTAAAAAACAGGTAGTCTTGCTCGTGTCTGTACATTTAGAATGAGAAACAGGATGTATTTTATTAATGTAAGCATAAAGTTTTCAAATTTATTTGTGTCATCTTGGTAAATTATACTTTGAATTGTTTTTTTTTTAATTTTTTTTGGTGATTTATACTTTTTCCAGCTTCCCATGCACCTTACAAGTGGGATTATTGGCCACATGATGATGTTCGAGCTGAATGTAGGTTTGTGGGTCTAACTAATCTCGGAGCAACTTGTTACTTGGCATCCACTATTCAGCAACTGTATATGATTCCAGAGGCCAGGCAAGCAATCTTTACTGCAAAGGTATGGTTTGGGGTCTTCCATTCCTTGGGTGGATTTTGGTAGAAGTTTAAATTTAGAGTCAGTGTAAAGGCTGATAGAGTATAGACTTACTTTTAAGATTTACTTCTTGCTGTAATATATTTCTTCAGGATTGTTAGTTTGCTTTTTGTTTGGTTGGATTCTTTTGCTGATGTCTAAAGCGAAGAGAGATTTTTGTAAATATATTTGTAATGCAATATGTTTCTAAGGTGAAGGTCTAATAAAGCATATTCTCAAATTCATATTTATGTTGCTATCAACTACATTGATTCAAGTTTGTTTTTATGTGTATTGTGTTGTTCCGAACTCCAAGTTTGTCATCTTGTTAGAAAAAATGTTATTCTTGAATGTTTATAAAGTCCCTGAGCATGTATCTTGTGCTCCCAGAAATATTGCAAATCCTATAAATTATTATACATTGGGTAACTTTCAGAAATATGATATTATTAGTTCTAGCTATTTATTGTAACAAAGAAAGCTTCGTTTTGATCCCTGATGTGAACAGGGCATATATAATGTGTGAAACACCCTAATTGACAGTGTCCTCATCGTTTTTTATTATCATTAAGTTGTTAGTTGCCACTTAACTTCATCTAGAATTAAACATTTATAAATAAAAGTAAAAAATAAAATTAAAAAAGGAAGCTGCTGATCTGTAGCTGAATGCCTTTCTAATACTTACCAAAAGCTCTTAGCTGGAATAAGTTTTTAGAAAATAAAGTTGCTTTTTGACATAGGTTTAGTGTTAATGTGCCAAAATATGAGCAGTAGTGATATATAAGTGTAAAATAGTGTACTATGTGTTCATGTGCACAATCTTTTTTCTTAATTGTCCATAATAAAGTTATATTTTTTTATTTAAAAAGATGATTATTTCATCTTTTTAAATACTGTTTTTGGAAAGTAATAAACAAAAAGATAAAGTCGTCTTTTATGAATTTCTTTTAGTATTCAGAAGATATGAAACACAAGACCACTCTACTAGAACTCCAGAAAATGTTTACATACTTAATGGTAGGTGCGAAAGAGGATATTTTATAAAGTATCCCATTTTCCTTAAAAGAAAAAAGAAAAATGTAGCTACCATTCTATATGTGAATTCTTGGCAGCTTAAGTCTGTTGCGCCTAAGCTGTAAATGAGGGTCTTGGCTGAAATAGTTTTTACCCACTTTAAAGCTGTAGTTCAGCAAATCAGTTAAGGAAATATTGGCATAATTTATGATACTGCACAGGTTTTCATGAAGAAGCAATGTAAATCTTAATCTAAAATAGAGTTTAATGTTGGACACCAGCTATAATTAACCGGCCCAAGCTCCCAAACACTAGTGACTGTCTACTGTGTTCTTGAAAAATGGTTGTGAAGTGAATGGATGGGAACATCAAGCTCAGGTTCCATAGTTGGAGAATGCTTCATCTATTGAAACCCTTCTGCCCAGCATGCTAATGCTCAGGCAAGCATAGTGTGTTTGCTGTTGTGCCAAGAGCTCGGGGAGTTAAGTTGCGAGTGAGTTATAGGTATGAAAATGAAGCCTGCTCTTCAGTTACAGTCATGGTGTAGCTGGACATCAGGGCTGTGCCTGTAGGCATGCCCTGTCCCCTTGAGCTGGTAATTCCCTGGGTGGTCCAGGAGCTCCCTGGCCAGGCATCTCCGTAGATGAAATAGCGGAGTGGTTTGAGACAGTGAACCAGTGTGGAAGCAGGAGATTGTCTCCTGCCTTCACAAGTAAGTATTTGAGTGATTGCTAAAGGAGCCCTCCAGGAGGGAATTTGGGGGAGTTTGAGAAATCCCTGTGCCAGGCCTAGTACAGTTCGTAAAATGAGGTTTGTAAATTGTCAGTAGAAACTGTTCACACAGGACAGTCTTCTGTATGGAGCTAAAGATACTTAAGCAATGCTTTGTCTGTAGTTAAGGGGTGTCAGTAGTGATGACTTACGCATATGCTGGGGTGGTCGTGTAAGACCATGGCCAGCTGGATGATAGGAACTGAGCAAAACAGTGGTTCAAGGAGTCAGTCCAGATCTAGCTGAAGACCCCACTGCAAGGATCCCTGCTACAGACTCCTGTCACTGCCAAACAGTGACTCACTGCCCTGTTAGGGAGTTTTGATTCCCTTTGTGAGCATGACCCTCTGCCAAGATCCCGATAAATTGTTTTTCCTCTGACATGGATGTCTGTGCAACACCGTTGTCATTCATCTTGTTGTAGAGGGTTGAACTAGATTCTTAGTTCAATCATGGAGCAATTTGGGGAAGTTGCCTTCTCTCTTGTTTGCCCTAGTTTCCTTCTGTGTAAAATAAAATATATTATTTTTGTTCATTGCATTTTCCTTGCTCCAGTGTTTGAAAGAGCAATCTGTTAAAACAAATCATTAAAAACAACTAATACTTTTGAAATTCTAACAGCCTGAGTAATAAATATGAAGCATTACATAGGTGTTTGCTGTTGTTAAAATAGTGAAACACTGCCTGAAATAGTGAAAGTATTTTTAATAGGATATAGAAAACTAAAAGGAGGACTGAGGAGAGCTGAGTAATTTTTCTTCTTTGCAATAGCTTCTGCGAAAGAAATTCATAAGCTCTTTGGAGACAAAAAGAGAAGAGGAATGTAGGCATCTACTGCCTGCCATGAATCACAGAAAAAAACAGATCTAAGTATTTGTGTAGGTGTAAAATAATTTAAGAACATAAAATCATATAAAGATTTATTAAAAGCTTGAAGAAAAACTTTGTTCCAAAACAGATAATATTTACAGGAAGCACTGTCTCACCACACATCCTTAAAAGAAAGAAGTGCATATTTAGAGTATCCTCTTACTATAACACCTTCAGGTCATTTTCATCATTTACGATGACAGATTCAGCTGTAAATAAATTCTACATTCCCAGTGTGTACAGTATTGAAATTGGATGATGTGTTCTTCAGAATTGCTTTATATGAAAACCCTTTTCTCTGATTGAACACTTGCAGTGGAGAACTAGGTGATGCAGTTTTATCCCACAGAGAAGTCTGAATAAGAATTAAGCAGTTCTCAAGATCAAAGTCAGTAACGTCCAGAAATGCATAAAGATACTCTGATGTTCCTCATACTGTATTTTGTGGCAGAACAGATATGCAAAAAGTGAATATGTCACATCTTTGGCAAAATACTTTTATTTTGATAATGGTTCTCTTGTGATCAGTTAGGTAAAAACTGCTTTCCATTTTATCATAAACATTTAAACACTTACCAAACTTTATCACCAAGTAGGCATATTATATTATTATATACTGTATATAATTGCATATATCGTATATAAAATAGGTGCATTTTTGAATACAATTTTGTACACGTATGTTCAGTATATCTGTGTGACTTAAAAATATAAGGATTTTGTGTTGATTTGTTTTGCTTGTTTTTTTGCCTAAAGGAGAGTGAATGTAAGGCATACAATCCAAGGCCTTTCTGTAAAACCTATACCATGGATAAGCAGCCACTCAACACGGGAGAGCAGAAGGATATGACTGAATTCTTCACTGACCTAATAACAAAAATAGAAGAAATGTCTCCAGAACTGGTGAGTTATTAAAGGGGAGCAAAAGGAAGCTTGAAAAATTATGGATTTGCTCAAGTTTTCTTGACAGAATTTATTAATTCATTCACAGAAAAATACAGTGAAAAGCTTGTTTGGAGGTGTTATTACAAACAATGTTGTTTCTTTGGTAAGTATTCTTTTTCCTATCCATATCTTTTCAATATATATTTTTTAATTTACAATATAGTTATTTCATTGCTTTTCTTTTTCATTGCCGTGATTTAGGACTGTGAGCATGTTAGTCAGACTGCTGAAGAGTTCTATACAGTAAGATGCCAGGTGGCAGATATGAAGAATATTTATGTAAGTAATGCGAAGCTGCGATGCATAGATCACAGTTGTGTAAATGTAATAAATGCAGTTGAGTGTAAGAGATTTGTCCGTTATTGTATTGAATATGTTAATGCTTTTTGTATCTGCACTGTAAGCTTGGTGTATTTCTAGGTTGCTATTACTAGTTGCTAGTACTAGGTAATCTGGTCGAGTTGTTTCATCTTTTCAATGCAACATGCTATCAGCTGGTGCCATTTGACATTGATTTACAGTATTTCACTAAAGATTGTGTTACAATCAGTACTTACTACATACTCGTTTCTTGGTTTTGAAAAAGCCATGGTCACATTTTAAATGAGAGATTTGTAAATATCAAAAGATTTTATGTGCCCACATGAGCTATTGCTTATTAAGTTAATTTAGAACGTACATCAGGATCATTTTAGGTTGATTTTTTTTTTTCAAACAATTATTAATCCACACACTTTGAATTTGGTTTTAGAGCACTTCAATTGTTTGGAATAGCTTGGAATATAGAGTACCGTTTTTCTAAACTGATTCCTTAATTTTGTGTCTTGGTTCTAGGCACCAGTCCTTCTATTACAACGTCAAACCAATCTTACAGTACAGATGTATGTTCTTGTTGCAAACTCTTTGGTGACTTTAACCAACTTTGTTTCATAATTCATGGAAGTGTTGCTGATTAAACTTATTAAAAGATCGAGAGAGGGTCCTGTAAAGTAGTAAAGCAGGGCATGTAAGCACAAGATATAAATACCCAGTATAAACACAAGCTCCTCCTTTTTTATAGGAATCTCTTGATGAAGTAACCATTAAAGACACCTTGGAAGGTGACAACATGTATACATGTTCTCATTGTGGGAAGAAAGTGCGGGCTGAAAAAAGGTATGATTAAGAAGAAATTTAACATTCCTAATGTTTCTTATCAGTAAATTACTGAGTTTACTATTTGAATTAGAGCAGTCCTTGAGATGAAACAGGATCATGCCCTCATTGAGACAAAGGCCTTTGAGGATGTGATCCTTATGCAAATGGGCATATAAAAAGATAGATTTCTAAAAGGAAGAACGCAAGACATTTTAGAAAAAGATAACCTATTCAGTAAAGTGTTCAAGACCTGTTTTATGTAAATTAGAAGACATTTGTACCTGGAATTAGTACCTTTTGAAATTTGTTACTTTTCCTGTTTTTGAAAAATGAAATTCTTTTGGCATTTGTTCAGTATTTGTATTATTCATTATGGAAGATAATTGCTTAGGCTTCATATCTAATCCCAAATTTCTCCTTCTAAATTTGGTAACTTTTAAAATCTTTCCATACTTGAAAATGTCTACTAAAGCACAGAAAAATAAAACTACCAATTTTGCATTATCTTTTTACTGCGGTTAACAAAATTTTATTCTTAAGAGGAAAAACTTCGTAGCTGTTTTTTGTAGGTATTATAAACGACATGGGTGTAAGAGTACACCATTTGAAAATCATTAATGTGCAGTTTATGAGATTGAACACAAGATATGTTCTGCATTGAGATTTGTCAGTCACAAAATAGTAACTCCTTCTAATGATGGGCGTTGCATTGCTGAATGCCTTCAGTGTTCATTTTACTACATCTGTTTAGTAAACTATTATTCTTGCCCTACCAGTAAATTTGATGTCCATTCCAAGGCAAGATGATAGCCTAAATGGAATTGTTCAATAAGCTAAATTTGACTTTTATGCCATCAGTCTGCCCTACTCTAAGGCATTGTGATTGCTGAATTCTACGTTTTAGGTGACTTTGTAACTGATTTTCAATTTTATGCTTGAAATAAATGGCTTGAACATCTTTGTGAAAATATCATTTAACCAACTAAGGTTTCTTAAATCTTTATTATTTTTAATCTTTCAGGGCATGTTTTAAGAAACTACCTCGTATCTTAAGCTTCAACACAATGAGATATACATTTAATATGGTAACCATGATGAAGGAGAAAGTCAATACACATTTTTCATTCCCTTTGCGTTTGGATATGACACCTTACACTGAAGATTTCCTCATGGGAAAAAATGACAGAAAAGAAGGTATGCCTCATAAAATGAATTCAGCATTCTTTGTCTCTTTCATGTTTCTGCCATCTGTATATGTCACCTGCAAACAATTAGTGATTTTTTAAAGAAAATAGAATCAAAGAAAGTTTTAATCAATCTGTATTTCCAAAGAAATTATGCATTTTATTTAATATGAGAAAATTGACCAAGTATTTTCAAATTATGCCTAAAACTGTTTATGAAATATGAAAGAAATTGCAAGTAGTTACATACAGTTAGTTATTGGTCTACTTTGGTTTTGTAGAGCAATACTTGAACTTCAGAAAATGGCTGACCAACTGCCATGATAAATAAGATTTGCTAATTTGGAATAACTTAGTTATTAATTCTAACTTCTTCAGTAGTGGTGCCTTGCAAAAAACTGCAAATGTTTCACAAGAGTAGAGATCTGTGCTGCTTCTGTTGGGTGTGGATTTTCTGGCTGTCTTCGTTGTGCAGTGCTGAAAGAAAAGGAAAAATTTTAAGTGTAACTGCAGGAAATGTGTATGTAAGACACACCAACGCTGAAGTTCAGATGTTCAGGAAATAACTGGCTAAATGTTGTATTAAATTATTTAAGGTTTTAAGGAAGATGGTGAATATTTGAAAGAGACTGAGAGTTACGAGTATGATTTGATAGGCGTGACAGTTCATACGGGAACAGCAGACGGTGGACATTACTACAGTTTTATCAGAGATATAGTCAACCCCCATGCTTACAAAAACAACAAATGGTGAGTTATACAAAGCAAAATTCTATCATTTCTTATGTTTAAGTTAATAAAAATTGCTGACTCTGTCCGACCCAGTCATATAGGAGATACATGCTGTAGGTCCCTTTCAAGAGCCCAAGGTGTTGGGGTTTGATAGTTGTAAGTATATTAACGTCTTAGCATGCATGATCGTGGGCTGCAGCTGTAATAGTCGTGGAGCGCCCTGGAGCCAGGGGCAGCAGCAGAGTGCCTTGCTAGCGTTACATTACAGCCAATGCTTGTTTCCTGACACAAATATTGATGACTATATCATAAATACTTCAGTGTATATAAACGGTAAGATTTAATGTTGTCCTTCATCATAAAAGGTGGTTCTTACCTTTGAAGAGCATACAGCTACATTTATGAATTTGAAATTCAGTTCTTTTCATTTTGTCAGGTTTCAGTGAACCAAATTTTCTTCTTTGTAAACTCACTGAACTCTGTGTGGAGGAAATGCTGTTACAATACTTAGGTTATTAAAATCTGTTCTTAGTGTGCTTTTTATATGTGGAATATATTGTTTTCACATTTCATTTTTAAGTTTATTTAGCTAGTGATTTTTGCCTATTGGTCAGTTCCACCCGGATGCAATTTACAGTGATATGCTGGACTATTTGACAGTATTTATATTTCTATTACTTGTTTCTAAAGATTAAAAAAGTGGGGATAGATGCCTTCCTAGGCATAGGTGATGAGCAGAGACCTACTGATAGAAACATGACCAAACACTGTGCAATATTTTCTTTCTTTCTAAAAAGAATTATAGTATTTTGTTGCCTATGACATCTGACTTTAATTTGGGAACTTCTGTATACATTGGCCATATCATGGTGATGAAGAGGGAAAAAATAGTTGGAAGAGGGAGCCCTCGGGACAGGATGACAGGCAGGCATGGAAAGGGGGGAGTTCTTGCAAGGTGACACAGAGCAAGGAACAGAGCACCAGCCATTTCTGGAAGTCATATCTCAGTTTCTCAGCTAAGACACTGAAATAAGAGACAAGATTTCCTCTCTTCCTCTTCTCTATCCTAGCTGGCTGGAGCATTTTTGAAATGGTTCCCACTGGCCACCCAATCTCTGCTCCAAAGGCAGTGCAAAAAGTAGACCATCTTTCTCTGAGCCCTGCTGTTACATGAAATGGTTCTCTGCTTTTTAATTTTGATTTCCGCTTCACTCAAATTGAAAAGAGATAGGCAAATCTCCTTGGCTACATCAGAACTCTGTCTCCACCAGAGGCAGGGTAGAGAAATGGGAAAAATAATGTGTGTCTCAATTGAAAAAAGATATCTGTTGAAATCCTAACTTCCTGTGATCTTATTGAAAGTCACTTTTGGGATCACTTTTTACTTTGCCAATGTTTAAAACAAGATTTTAGTAATTAATAGGAATACTTAATCTGAAGAATCCTCTTATGTGTTTGTTGTGCGTTTACCTGCCTGGAGCCACGTAGGGCAGTTGTGTCAAAAGCTTACTCTCTTACAGGTATCTTTTCAATGATGCTGAAGTAAAACCATTTGATTCTGCCCAGCTTGCTTCTGAATGTTTTGGTGGAGAAATGACTGTAAGTTAAGGCTTTTATTTTTCTCATGTTCGACTATTATAATCTCTGCTCTGAAGACCCTTTCATGAAGGGTTTCATAGTGTTCACCTTTGGTATATCACCTGTTGTGAATGTATGTGAAATGGTTGGAAGAGTTAGCTGAGTTGTATTATATTTTAGACATTTTTGTTATGTAGGTGATGCTTAATCCTATGTTCCTGTTGATCAGCTGTTCCTCCCACTGTTGGTCTCCTCAAGTGATCTTTTGGGGGATGAAAGACTTTGCAGAGCGAGACTGTTTCTGCAGATGATGCAATTTCTATTTTTTCTTCACTTTCTCTAAGACACCATGCTTTGAACAGAGGTTAAGCTGATAAAGAAGAATGATTTTAATTCCTCCTGTACCAACTATCATATTAATTTAATTTGTGGATATTGATCCAAGTATTTTTTTTATGTGTTTTTAAAAGACAGGTATCAAAAATACAGCCTAGATATTACTAATGAATCAAAATAAATTAGTGAAGTCAGTCTCTAAAAGTTTAGGTATTTCTTTTACTCTTCACTATATCTATCATCATATCATTTATTTACTTACAAGAAGTGAGGATGCTGCTGCTTCAGGAAGAAATCAGGAGCAGGAGCTTCAGGAAGCCGGAGAAGGAACCATTCTCTTGGATGGCCTTCTTGCTCAGACTGTTGACTGAAGAAATAATTATTTCAAATCTATATCTATACCTACTATACCTATTTCTGAAGAACAAGGCTTTTTGATCTCTGCCTAGACTTTATGCCAGTAATTGCTGGGTTCTGGTCCGAGAACCTCTTGTGGTCAGATCCTTGTTAATTGGTGACAACTGAATGGTGTCAGTTCCACGTACAGCTATGCTGTTGTTCAGCAGGACAGGACTTTGAGCTCTGATATCAGTCAGTAATTTTCAAGCTTGGAGATCCACAGGCTTAAAGAGTTTTGCTTGTTCTTTTTAAAGTAAGAAGATAAAATTTCTCAAGTTGGTAAGATGTTTGTTTGCATTTGGAAGTGCAAGGTTTCTTAATCGGCTTTATCTTTTGGGTCACCTCAGCGTCTTTTGCCATTGGTGTGAATGTTTTTACGCAGTGTTAATACAAACAACTGTAAAATGACTCTCAAACGTACTCAGGGTATGCCTGAATTGGTCATTGTTAAAAATTATATAGGTATATATCATTTTATAAAACACATTATTAATAATGCAGTATCATATTAAAGCAGTTATGTGAATAAGTGATAAAGACAATATGCTGAAATAAAACAGAAACGGTTGTTTGGCAAATAGGTAAAATATCTTTAGGTTCCAAAAAAAGAGGAGGTATCTGTGTGATGAGGCAAGGAGCTGGATAACAAGCAAGGTCTAAATACTGCATAGCAGCTTTGAAAAATTGGAGTGGGCCACTGCAGAAGAAAGAAGGACAAGACTATTTGTAATGCTTTGAGCAAGAAATAAATTGTCAGTAGCCTCTCTGTAAATGCCATGAAGTAGTCCACTTGCACATTTACCTCAAATTATCAATAACAGACTATTTAAAAAAAGGTTTGTCATTAATTCTTTTATTTTCTTCTTGACAGACAAAAACATATGATTCGGTGACTGATAAATTTATGGACTTCTCCTTTGAAAAGGTATTTTTCTCCAAACACTTGTTATATGGACATATTTCTACTTTCATGATTTATCCCTCAAAGCAAAAATTATACAGATTTTTTTTTCTTAAAGACACACAGTGCTTACATGCTGTTTTATAAGCGGATGGAACCAGAGGAGGAAAATGGCAAAGACTACAAATTTGATGTTTCATCAGAATTGCTGGAGGTACAAGTTGATTTGTTTTAACACCAATTTAAAAATACTGTAGGAAATCCTAAATAAATCAGTGGAATCTGAATAAATGCAGGAAAACAAATATAATTTTAAACAACAAGATGGCAGTCCTTTCATTTAGCTATTTTTCTCAGGCGAATGTTGTCTAATAGAGTATCAGCCTTTATTCTGTTAAAATAATCATTATTTTAGTATCAATTGCTTTTAATTGCTTGAAACAAAATTCATTGTGAAAATTAGCTGAAACGTACAATAGCTTCCAAAAAAGACAAGTGCATTTTTTAAGACTGTTGCTAAAACTTAGGGGGAAAGATCAAGATCAGAGGATACAAAATACCTTTCCCAGCACTGGCGGTGTCCCTGGGAGAGGGTCTAGTTAAGAGGTGAGACACTGTAACCCTGGACAATAGCGTCCTTTAGATTACGCCATCGTTGTGAGGGAGGGCAGCTGTATCTCTGAGCTTAGCAGTAAGACCCAAATTCAGAAAATAATGGTAATTGCTTCAGGTCAGTAACTGAGGCGGTTGAAATAACCCCAGCTTGGAGATACATAATGCTCTTCAAGCAGTAGAACGTGAGTATGTGTATTTAAAAAAAAGAGAGAGAGAACAACATTTCTGGACTACTTGCAAGTTCATTATAAGAAGACCAGTGTAAATTCTGAGAAATTGTGTTACTTCACTTTGGTTCAGGGTTCTTAATTATAGAAATTGTTTCCAGCAAAAACATGTACTTTAACTGGTCACGGTCTTCAGTATCCAAGTCATTTAAATAGCGCTGTAGTGGAGAGTGGATAAAAATGTCTTGCTGGGTGCAGAGAAACACGGCTGTAATTTTACAGCAATTCTCACTTTCAGTGGTTACTTTCTCAATTGTTAGGTCTAGGTGAAACCGAGCCAACCTGTCTGGAAAACATTTTGCAGCTCTCGTTGTACTGGTCAGTGGCTTTTCGATAGGAAATAAATTAAGGTGATTGCCATTGCTTATAAATTTGAGACATGTTTTCTCATTCTGTCCCATAATTTTTAATTCAAATACCTGAATCATTCTGCTTCATATCTGGAAAAAATGCGAGAGCACTGTTTTCCTAGGAGTTTTTTTTACCAGCTGCAGTATTACAGGAAGCGTTCTGATCAACCACCACCCTTGTCTCCGCTTCCGTTACTCCGCAGCCGCCTGCTTTGAGGGGGGCATAACAAGAGAATAGTGTCTCCACTTCTCCAGTTGTTTCTTTGCACTTTTCCGAGTAGATTATGACATTCTCAGGGAAAGCAAGATAAGAACACAACTCCACGTGCTTGCAATAGGGAGCAACAGTCCGAAAAGGACCCCTTGCTCCACGTAGGCCTGGAGGGCATAGCCCAGGTGTTAGTGAAAGGGGTAGGTGAAACACGAACCGGCAACAGCTGCTTCTCTCTGCCCTCCTCAGTGTTGAGGGCTGCTCTAACTTGTGACACCTGGCTATTTCTATGAAGGTGCTGCTTAGGCTCTGCATGGTCTGAGGAACTGCAGAAGAAAAAGCACAGGAGCACTGAGTGTGTTGGTAGGGACCTCCCTGTACTAGACACATCCCCCGCGTGGGATTTACAAGTGGTTCTTCTCCCTTTTTATCTACTGAAAGGCCAGTGTCTCTGCTCCTTCTGGCCAAAAGCATTGCGTTAGTAAATCTCTCAAGTGTTTGGCTCTTAACTTAAAAGGGCTGCTCCTTCTTAGCCAGCAAATCAGGTTGCACTTTCTAGCCTTCTCAGTTTTTGAAAATAAAAGTTTTGAAACTTTAAAATTGTTTTTATATGAAAAATACTACAAACAGGTTTGGTCAAAACCATGATTTTAGGAAGAGGAGCAGAGGGACCTGGCATGAAATTCTGTTCTGGGTGATGATGGAAAGTCCAATCTTACTCTTCAAGAATTCATCAAAAGCTCACAGAGGCTGTTGAGCTTTGGGTCAGAACTTCAGCCTTTAGCTATACCAAGCCAGGCTGTCTGAAGGCCTAAGTGATCTGAGTCAGAGACTAAGTGCTTAGAGGGTTTTTAAGCTATTATACTATTGCAGACATTGAAGTATGGTCTTGACCTCACTTTTTTTTTTTAAAGATGTTGGACCAATTCTGAAAAACCTCAGCCTAAAAATGGGAGTAATTAAGATGTAAAAAGGAGATCATAGAAGAAGGAAAGGATACTGAGGTCTGTTCTGAAGTTGTATGGCAGGCCAAGCTAGCATCTGCTGTAATAAGAATAAACCAAATTTGAACCAATCCTTTCAAATAAAGGGATTAATTTTCCTAGGAAAAAATATTTTCTTTGCCATGGCAAATGTTTAAATATTCTTAAAATCATGCTTATGTAGTGAAATAAACTGCTTTCTTGTATCTGATGTTAGCATTTTTTCTTCAGTGGATATGGCATGATAACATGCAATTTCTTCAAGACAAGAACATTTTTGAGCATACGTATTTTGGGTAAGTTTTTCATTAAAAATGTGATTTTAAGATGTCTTTTCTTTATGCAGATTTTCATTATTTATTTTAATTAACAAATAAAATTACTGACTCTAGGTTTATGTGGCAGCTGTGTAGTAGCATCCCGAGTACACTACCAGATCCAAAAGCTGTATCCCTGATGACAGCAAAGGTAAACACTTCAAAAGTGTATAATGCTTATTTTAAATGGAAGCTGTTTATGTTTTAACTCAGGCATTTTATAATTAATGGTGCAATTTTTTTTTTCAGTTAAGCACTTCCTTTGTACTAGAGACATTTATCCATTCAAAGGAAAAGGTATTCTCCTTACTTGTAAATTCTCATTAAATAGCTGCATGAATATAGTAAAAGTAAATGTCTGTACTTATTCATTAAAGAGATATGATTTTGAGATGTAATAAGTACAGCAGTTGATATGAAATTAAAAAGGCATTTTAATAAATTTATAGTAAACTGCACAATAGAAAAATTGTGGATTTCAGTTTTAGCTTACCTTGTTCTCAGCAAAACAGCAGGAACAGCAAAACTTGTGTTCATTTTGTTAGAAAATTCTTGGGTGATTCAGAGATGAGAACTGTAATTTTAACAAGCACTTGTTGAAGTTTGGCTTAGAAGAGATTGTTTACCATTGAGCAACAGTGGTGCTCATGAATTTTTAAGTTTTAAATATTAGCTTAAACAAAGAGAAAGTTTTTTTCCATCCGAACTATCTTTATTTTCAGTCAGATTTTACTTCCTTCTTGTCTGGCATAATACTACTAATTCTAGATGCATCCAGGATTAGTAAGAATATGATTGCAATTACAGTTGGACAGAATGGCATGAATGATAACTACATGTTATATATGACTTGCATTAGTTTCAAAGCACATACTACTGTTTTTGTGTAGATGCAAATCATTACTAGTTTGTAAAACATTTAGTGGTTTTGAACTATGTTTGTTCTTAATATTCAGTAATTTAACTGACCATTTAAAGATGTTTAAAGATTAGGTTTTAATTTATTATTTTAAGTTACAGCTTTTTCTCTATTTCTTTTACAGCCTACAATGCTTCAGTGGATTGAACTGTTAACGAAACAATTTAATAACAGTCAGGCAGCTTGTGAGGTAAGTGACTTAGGAACTCAACAAAGTACAAACCAACTTCCTATATATTGTTTTACTTTTCTAGAGGCTCATATCCCTGGAATATTCTGGGATGTGAGCTACTGTGTTTGGCATATTTGTGCACTGTGAGATAAAATTCATCATTTCTGACCATTGCAGATGCTGGGGAATAACTTGGCTTTTATTTTCAGAAACCTGTGGTGAGGCCACAGGCCAAAAACATTTTGTAACTGGAATAAAAGCCTGGTCGTGTCACCTCCCCTTTATTTGATTGATTATTTCATATTGATTTGTGCTATGTTACAGAGCAGTTTAAATGAGATCATGCAAAATAAATAGACAAATTTGTGCTGAAGGAATAGAGAGGAAGGGAATGGAAGAGAGAACAGCGAGATAAAAGGCTGTGGTGCCATGAAGGGACTTAGAAAAGGAGTAAGAATGGACAGTGCCAGAGTTAGCTGGAAACAAATTCATACAGAGTCTTGCTAGTGAAGCTAAGGATCTAGAACCCAGTGTGTATAAAAATTGAAAGCTGCTAGAAGAAAGAAGAAAAAATGGAGTAATGGTTTCATATAAAAACCTTCAGGAAACTCCTTGAAAGGAGTCAGGGAAAAAGTGGAGAGGGAATGAGAAACCATGGGCAAAGAATTCACTGTGGTGTTGGTGAAAACACAGTTTTTAGATATCGAAGAGAAAATTGTGATAGACTTTCTGGGATAATTGGACTGTACAAGGACCCTTATTACCTACTGTATCCTGCAATAGACTTTATTCAATACAAATGAATTCGATTCATTGTTCATTTATAAATTCTAGGTTGTTAAATCATTATCTAATATTCAGTAATTGGGTGACACAGTTTCACTGGTATGGGGTAGTCCTAAGGTGCTTAAAACAAGTAAAGACATTTAAAATAGAAAAGAACACTAAGGTACAATTAAAAGGAATAACAACTTGGATTATTTATTTTCAACTGTCTGTCTTTTCTGGTGAATAAAACAAAATTCTGGGAAAGAGAAGACTCATCTGAATTATTTGCTGAGTCTAACTTTGTATGAATCATTCTCTGTTACTGTTGCACATTTTCTCTTTTGGGAGATGGTAAAGCTTTTTCACATTTAAAATCAGAAGGGATCTAATTCAGGAACTATGTTCGTCTTTAGGCCTATCCCTACTCTGCAAGATTCTTCAGTTTATGCTTCACTGTGAGCATCATTTTGAATTCTGTTGACATCATTCTTCAGGATAAACATATAGGGATAAGAAGATACTGAATGTAAATTTATATTAATGTTTATTGCTCTTGATCTTTATTCCTTCCTTCTCATGCACCAAGGACATTCAGATTTCCATTGAATTAATATTTGCTTTCTCCTTAATAATTGCAATATTAATATCTCTTTAAACTTTAATACCATGCAAAATGAAAGTTAGACTAGAATGTATTTTTGTGTTTGTTGATTTGGAACAAAACTAACAAAGTATATATCTTCTGCAGTGGTTTTTGGACCGTATGGCTGATGACGATTGGTGGCCAATGCAGATTCTAATAAAGTGTCCCAATCAGATTGTGAGACAGGTAAGAAAAAAAAACATTATTATATAGATCAAGTGACTACTTCACCCATGAACAGAAATGGCTAATTATTATGACGCATATAGTGATTCTGAGAGTTTTTATTGATACCTTTAATTGTCCTATTCTTTCCCATTCTTGCTTATGATTGAGAGAATATGTTTGGCTATGGGATCGTTACTATTCAAAATGAAATCTGTATTAATATAGTGCTGTGGTTGTACAATTAGGGTCACAAAATATCACAATAGATATAATTCAAGGTTCCTGCAACTCCCACGTGATCTCCACAAATTTGGAGATCCTACGTAAAATATTTTTTTTTCTGAACTGGCTCAGCAATAATGTGTCAAAAAATGTGTCATGTTTGGAAAATAAAATAGAATAAATTACATACATTTGGTAGTCCTAGTGAAAGCTTCTAATCAAAATTTCCCTTCTGCCTTTGTTTTTTAGGGGTAGATTTAATTTTATTATGTTGGCTTATTATGCCATAAAGTTACATTAATACTTTTTCCTGGAAATGCTATAAAAGTGAAAAAACTATATTAATAGCATTTGAATATTCACAGTTATTAGTAAGATATGAATATTATTAATAGTTTCACTTATATGTATACTTTCTTTGCAAGTTGTTTATGTAAAAACTTATTATCAGCAATTACTTCCTCTCACCTGAACCTCCATTTAGGTTAAGTCATGTGATTATTATAGTAATATTTCCACAGAGAGACATGCATAGTTTCTGTATGCAACACCTCATTAAAGGAATATATTTCATGGGAAAACTCTATGCTAGTTCCTAGGTAAAACTCTAATCCTTTGAATGCTTTATAAATGAGTGGCTTTTTCATTTATAAATGAAAATAACCTGAAAAAATCTCCTTAAATTTTTCACAAAAGTCCCGCTTATAGACAGAGGCAAAATAGAAAAGAGTTTGCCAAAAATATTTCAGAAACATTTCAGAAAATGGGGATAGAAGAAAAAAACTTTTATAGCCAGCAGTCTTGAGGACATGCTTCAGTGCTATACAGTGCACGCTAATATGAAAAGCTGGTTCTAGGCTCCCTCCATAAGAACTGTTTATAAAAACCAGGTTTGACTATTCCTTTAAAATTCGACACGTCAATATGCTTATAATCCAAGCGTGGTCATCTCAGTCTCAGCTTTAATTATGAATCACATAGAGCTGGAAATAGTGTTTGGAGACTGAATAGTCTTTGTTGCAAAAGCAGGTGTTGTCATATATTTAAAAAAAAGAACACTCAGAATTTATTTGCTTATGCCTTTGCAGATGTTCCAGCGTTTGTGTATTCACGTGATACAGAGACTGAGGCCAGTGCATGCACATCTTTATCTCCAGCCAGGAATGGAAGACTGGTAAAATCATAGCACTGGAAAATTTCTTTCTATTCCATGAGTTCCAGCAGCCGCTTTGGTTTACTGAAATACTTTAAACAGTCTTGTAAAAACAAAACTGTACTTTCAATTGTTCTTTATTATTCTACACTAAATACGCTCATTCATTTAAAAATGCTGTTGTGATTGGAGAAGTCGGTGTATATAGATACATTAATTGAAGCGTTTGTTCCCTTAGGCTAGATTTTCAGCGTGGCCTTTCTTTTCAGTGTCAGTCACCAGCTGCAGGTGTAAATATGGCTACTTATACGTGACAGTGTGATTGTAAGTTGGATCCAGAGCTACACAGGAGTCATTTTTTGTTTTTAAATCCAATATAAGAGGTTGGAGGTTAGAATCCAGTCCTGTGCCATGTAACTAAATCACAGTTTTAGCCACAAAGTAGAAAAAAATATTGGATTCTGTTTTTTCTGCTAATTATCAAGAAAACTGTCACTTCATCTCCAGCTGTAAAATATTTGTTGTTGTTGATACTGATGTAATCAGAAGAAGAAAAAAAGTGCTTTTTTTTTCCTAATGCGCTGGGTTACACTTGTGATCCTTTTCCCAAGCAAAAATGGCAGAGTTTGTGATAACTGTAATACCATAACAAAATTCAGGGCATGAAGACACAGTTTTCATAACAGAAAATAGAATTTAATTTTCTCTGGATGCCTTATTTTAAAATACCATGCCACTTACTTTGTTCAGTGTTGATATCCAACTTTTAGGGCATGAATAAGGTTGAACATTTGTGTTTTCTGTCTTGTCAGGATGCTTTCCCTGTGCTTAGGAGACTGCCTTTCCCTAGTGCCACACCATAGCCAGACGTAACACCGTTCTTTCTTGAAACTCAGGAAATTTGACATGCAAATCAAGGAGATGATATAAGTAGGAGATCCCATAGTCCAATTATTTTAAGAGTTCTTTTTCTCATTAGAATCTTGGTTCAAAATACTAATTTTAATAACCATTCAGAATTTTGAGTGATGGATGCTACTTTAATTTAAGCAATGTTGGTATCTAGTTGGCATAAGTGACAGTGTCAGAGATCTGAGCGTTACAGTAGGACAGAGTGGAAAACTGTTGTTGTTTTTCTGAAAAGTTGTTTGGACTGGTTCAGGATCGTTTTATGGTTTGTCTGTCATGTGAAGTATCTAAACTGGGTTATGTTTTCAGTTCGGATGACATGGATGGTCCTGTGGAAGACATTGGCAGCCGCTCCTGTGTAACTCGCTTTGTGAAGACTCTCCTGTCAATTATGGAGCATGGTGTTAAGCCTCACAGTAAACATCTCACAGAATACTTTGCCTTTCTTTACGAATTTGCCAAAATGGGAGAAGAGGAAGTGAGTATAGCCTTTAATTTTTACAAATTGTGAAGTACATACATGTATGTATTTTCCAAGTAATTCAATATCTACGTATTTCAGAGCCAGTTCTTGCTTTCACTGCAAGCCATATCCACAATGGTCCATTTCTATATGGGAACTAAAGGACCTGAAAATGTAAGTTTGAGTATCTTTCACAATGAGAACTAGTCTTTCATATTTTACTTATGTGATCGTTGCCACTTTGTCTCTTGAACTGTTTTTCAGCTGCTAAATTGCTTCACTCTCATAAAATTTTTTATTTTACTGTTTAAGTGAATGTAATATTTATAAAAGATGCTGAATTGACTGTGCTATAAACCACAGTTTTCTATTTAGCAAAAGATAGATATTAAGTAGAAGCCACTTAAGTCACTCTTATGATGCTATTAGTGATATCAATTGGATTGTTTACTTCTTTTGTGCAACTTAGACTTTTAAATTTGCTTGCAATTTTTTGGTTAAATAGATCACCAGATCAGGCTGTATAGTGACCTCAGTCCAGCTTTTGCATTTGGAAATACAATTTAGCTTGTGCAAAATGAATGTTTGAATGTGAAAATGAAGTAATTAGATATTTACCTGATTTGCATCAGGCAAGTTTATTAAGGTGTTTTGAATAAAAAAAGATTACAGAATATATGCAACATCTACAGGTTCTTTGAAATTAAGGTACATAATGTCCACATGGAAGTTATCCTTTTTCTCCTTCAGCCACAGGTTGAAGTACTTTCTGAAGAGGAAGGGGAGGAAGAGGAGGAAGAGGAAGATATACTTTCTTTAGCAGAAGAAAAATATAGGCCTGCTGCACTTGAAAAGATGATTGCCCTGATTGCTCTTCTAGTTGAACAATCTCGCTCAGAAAGGCAAGAGCTTCTGAAAAATTAAAAATCAAAAGCAAAGTCTAATCTAAGTTAGTTTGGCATGAAATTAGGGGTTTTCTGGGTTTTGGTTTTTGGGTTTTTTTTTAACAAGCATAAATGAGCTTGTATGAGGGTAAGCTGTATTATTGATGATTTTAAAGTAAATATTCTGTCATTGTTGACCAAATAAAAGATCAAGCTAAATCCTTGAACACATTCAGTTACCCTCATTTGTTTTTTTTTAATTTGATCTAATTATAAAATATTTATTATTGTTCAGTTTTATTTCAATACCTTTATTTTCTCTTACGTATTTTGATACTGAGGATTATCAGCTAATACTCGTAGTCTTGTATGTCTCCTTAAACCTAACTTAATAGTTTCCAAAGTAAAGTGATAAAGGTTTTCTTGTATTTTAGGCATTTAACTTTGTCGCAAAATGACATGGCAGCATTAACAGGAGGAAAGGTAATTCATTTAAATATAAATGCATAAGCCTTAAAAGATGTACACATGTATGTGTGTATGTGTGTGTACATATGTAATTATAAAGGTTGTAGTAATATCTTGTTATTTTTTACAGGGTTTTCCTTTTTTGTTTCAACATATCCGCGATGGTATCAACATTAGGCAAACTTGCAATCTCATTTTCAGTTTGTGCCGGTACAATAATCGACTCGCAGAACATGTAAGTATTAGAAGCTATAGCTATTTGTTGAAGATCTTTTCTAAAAGGTGTAATGGGGTGATTTATTATTTCAACTGAATAAGCATAAGTCTAAGTGAGTTTTGTTTGTTTTGTTTTTAAGATTGTGTCCATGCTTTTCACATCTATAGCAAAGTTGACTCCTGAGGTATGTAAACATACTGCCTGTCTATTAAATAATTTGTATTAATATTTTTCTGTTTTAAATTACTTAATCCTTTGCTAATCAAAAGTTCTGCATGGAAAATGATCCATGAAAGTTTCTGTGACAGAAAATAAAGTCTAACTGCACTGTATATTAAGTTTTCTAAAGCAGAAATCTGGTTCGCAGTTTCAGCTAAAAGTTTTCTTCAAAGCCAAATAACATATTTCTAGATTCTCCACGTATCTTTATTATCTGGTTGTTCAAGTTTTGGGGCATTATTTTGCAGTTCTGTGCATGCAAACACATCTTTTAGTCGGAATAAATTCCTGCCCTGATGATAACAAAAATACTGAGAGTTCCAAATGGATTCCACGTGAAAAATATATGCAGAGTGGAGAAGTGTATGTTCACACAAGGACATTCTTGTATGCTGCTGTCAGAAAAGAAAAAAAAAATCGGGAAAAATTGAGGGCATGTCAAGCAGAGGAGACATGATCATGGTTGGGAAAGAAGCACATGCTACCTGATTCTCATGACAGCTTTGCTTTGTGTGATAGAATGGGCACTATCGGATGACAATCTATTCCCTCCTTCATGCTAACATTTGCTACATTTTTATGCGTTTTTGCTTTGCACATATACACATGCACAACAGGCACCCTTGGTGAGGTGCAAGATATAAAATAATAATAGTAACCATTTTATCAAAGCATTTTTAAAAGCTGTATGAGCCTTAGCAAACTTTAAAAAAATTTTTTTTTAATTAGAGCTAACATGGTAGAGTAGAAATGTTGATGGTTTCAGAAGGAAACCGTATGCCAATAATAATGATCAGTGTAAACCCTCAATAATTATGTGATGCTTTTGGATAAACTTTTCAGGATGCATGTTACATGTTATGCAAACACATGAAAATAATAGTTTATCTGAGACAGTGATACCTTCTATGTATATAAAAGGGTAAATTGGTAAAGTCACCACTGTGCAGCTTAATATTTGCCCTTTGAGAATAATGTCTGGCTTACAAATGTATGCTGTTATTTTCTTGTAGCTGTATACTTCTACTACTGGTCATATCTAGTATGATCATGGTGCCATGCACTAGCTATAACCAGTGGCTTAATTATACTGTATACGTGTGTGGATTGTTTACAGATGAAATAGTAAAGGATTAAAAGTATTTAAATTTTTCATGTCTGAAGTTCGTAGGAATATATTTTTGTGCAAATATTTGGAGTTTTTTTTAAGAAAAGTCAAAAAATTACTGGGTGAAATGAATTAGATCAAAATAGATATTTTTATTTTTATGCATTACAGGCAGCCAATCCTTTTTTCAAATTGCTGACGATGCTAATGGAATTTGCTGGTGGACCCCCAGGAATGCCACCCTTTGCTTCTTACATTCTGCAGAGGATATGGGAGGTAAAATATGTAAAAGCAAACAGAAGCTAAAATGCCTTTTCCTTTGTCACTCTTTTCCACTAACGTATTTGGAAGGGTTCTACACTACCCTATCATCCTTGCTATATCAATTCATGATCTTTTTTTTGTGACCGTTTCTCTTCCAAATAAACAGCAGCAGTTAATAGACATGAAAAGTTCCGTTGTAATTTATGTTATTTTAACATCATTCTGGTTAAGTGGTACTTCCATTTAACTTTAAATTTTAGTTTAAGGAGAAATCAGTTGATTCATAATAAGGATCTAGAATTCCTCTTCTGGGCAAATTCCTCTAGTTTTTCTCAGTTACCGTTTCTCAAGGTCTAAAATGTTTCAAGGCCCATCCTTTGTCAGTGTTTTTGCCCATTATGTACTGATTCTTTGAATATCAGTTACATGGTTTTTGCTTTCTGTATTCATTAACACTTTAACGATTAAAATGAGTACTAATTCAAATCTGGTAATTGCTGTGGTGCAGAAGAATTCTTGCTTGCATTTCTAAAGAGAGGGAGGAAGGCTGCCTAACAAAGTGGCACGAGCATAAATTCCTTGATCTGAGGAATGCATCAGGGATTAAAGCTTTTACTTTAACTGCAGTTTGAATTTCCAGTTCAATTTGTTTTTCTTTGTTACTGTCTAAGAACAGTGTATCCAGCTGAAAGACTATTGAGAACAAGCTGCTGAACGTTCATTCCCTTTAGCACCCTTTTTTTTCCTCCCTTTTTTTTTTTTTTTTAATAACTTAACAGAGAGGGGTTGTGAAAGATTATTACTGTGCAGAATTCAGGCCTGTGATGAAACATAAACCTGTCTTATCCACTGAAATGGTCTGGGGTAGAATATGGTTTCTTGATCATGAGTATCCTACTACTGGTTAAGAGTAGTTATAGGGATAAGAACAGTTAAGTAATATGCTAAAGCGTATACCAAGCTGTTGTTAGGTGTCTGATCTGAATATGAACTAGCTCTAACTCCTGTAGCTCAAGTAAGAAGAGTTCAAACAGTGGATCTCAAAGTCAAGAATTAATCTAACTGCCTTCTGTGTAAGGGGAAGTGGTAGGTTATGGCTTTCTCTTAACAATAAGGAAACCTTTGCAAAAGAGTTTTAGAAATTAAGCTTCCTATGACAATATGGAAGTTGTGGCATAAAGTACATGTGCCTCCTGTTTCAGTCGCTAGCTACAGATTTTATGTATATAATTTGCCATGGAATGGTCTTTTTTCTTTCCCTCCTTGTTCCCGCTATACATGCTGAACCTGCAGAGGAAGCAAGTTGGTGGCAGGTTTCTGATGGAAAGCCAAGCTTTTAGCAGTAGAAGTCATCAGTTCGGTGTGTGGTGTTGCTAGCATGATGATCCTCACGTTGTTGACGTGTTTGAAGGTTTAGATACAAATTACGTAGGCATGGATGGGAGGCCCAGAAGTTAATGCATAGACAGACTGATTTAAGGCATACAGCCCACTTTTGCAAGCATTCCAGTTTCTAGAAGTCATTAAGAAGTGATGGAGTGATGAAGGTGGTGAACAATTAGTCTCTTTCTTGGAGATTTTCTCCAGCTATTATGCAGAAAACTTGACAGATCAAACTGTTATTTCTAAAAAGGGAGGAGATTGCTCTTGATGTATTTATTTTTAAATGGAGATTAAAATTTATAAGCTGGTCATTTCAGCCTCTCATATTCTTCAGGTAGGTTATGGTATTTGGGAATGTCTTCACCACGGCAGTTATTTCCTATGGGTCCTTAGATAGAGTTCATTTTTCCTTATCTAGGTACATAGATCTTAAGGTAAAGAGCAAACTGTTTTGAAAAAGTAGCAAATTAAAGAATACATTTATTAGCCTGATAGTATGTCAACAAATTTCCATCCACACAGAACCAGAAAGGCACAGGAAGGTACATCGTCTCCTTACATCTGTAAAGCTTTCATGACTGTACAGCAGCGCTCCACAGGCTTTTCATAGCTTTGAAAAGCATTAGATGAATGTATTCCTTGAAACTGCGTATTCAAAAAAAATCATAGTTACCCTCTGCATGAAGCTAAATGAACATATTTGCATACCATTTATGCTCTTTTGATATAACTTGTTCAAAAAGTATTGATTCACTGTTAAGGTTGTGCGTTAACTATTTGGAAAAAAAGATTTATTTGTTTATAAAGAAAAGATTATTCAGTTTTCTCTTTCTACATTTCAACTCTTAAATATGTCAAACAGAAAATGTACAGAAAAGGATATGTAGAGCAACTTCCTGGATTAAATGACAGATTGTGCTTTTCAAAAGCTCCAAACAAGATTTAGAATCACAGACCCCACTGAAATTTAATAAGGCTTTTATTGGTCTGCTACAAAACCTAACTCCTGTAGGTGCTTCGAAAGCTCTACGTGATTTTGAAAAAAGTCTTAATAGTTGGTTTTAGTTCCTTGGTACGATCAGTAAATAGTCTCAAGGTTCTCTTTGCTTATTCTTCTTTCAGGTCATTGAATACAACCCGTCTCAGTGCCTGGATTGGCTGGCTGTGCAAACACCTCGCAACAAACTGGCTCACAGCTGGGTGCTGCAAAATATGGAAAACTGGGTTGAACGTTTTCTTCTGGCACATAACTATCCTAGAGTGAGAACTTGTAAGTTAATTTAAATGAAAGAAATTGCTTCTTTTGTTGTGGCAGGTTGTTATGCATGTGCTATTCCTATCATGAATGAAACAAATGCCCTTGTGCTTGCCTTTGCTTCCTTATCCAATTGTTTTAGGATTGCTTTATTTTAAAATATTAATACAACTCTGGTTCCTCATCAAGACATCTTACCCGTAGCTGATGAAAGGCATATTTTCGTTTATTAACTTGACTGATACATCAGTAAGTTCTTTATCCTACATGGTTAATCTACATGATTCAGGACAACTCAAAAGAAGAAAAAGGACTAATCCAACAAGTTCTGTATTGAGTTTTCATCACATAGTTGCACTGTGGGTAGGAATAGGAGTTGCTGGTTTTTCACTCAGCACAGACAAGGTCTTTTTTGGAGTCCTTTGACCTTGTGGATCCAGGAGAAGCCTGTGCTTCTCCCCAAATCCAGGGTGTCCTGGCTCCCTAGTTTGTTCTGCCAGGAATCACACTGCCAGGTCATTGCCAAGATCACTATAAGTGTGATGTCTCTGTAAGTGTTTTTATGAAGGGAATTCCACAGTAAGAGAATATATTAAACTTCAACAAATTTTCTGGACTGTGGTTGAGAGACATATGGAAACCAGAGATACAGCTTTGCAACTGTAGAGATCTTTAGACAGGTAATGATGTCTTGATGAGGCAGTAGACAATTTACTCGTAAAAAAACATCGTCTTGTTTCGTGTGTATGCGACAGGATGCATCATGTTACAATAGTTAGAGCAAAGCAGTAGGCAGGAATGTAGGGTAAGGAGGCCTGAATGCCATTCTAAATGCCTCTTTTAACCTGCTTTGTTCAAGCCTTACTCCCTGTTTTTTTTCATCACTGTAGTAAATATAGTAATACTTGCCAACATTTGTAAAATGCTTTGAAATCTGTAAAGGAAATGCAGTATAATTTAACTTGTTTAAATGGCTGTTAAGCATGTGTGCCCTTTTCCGTGGTATAACAAATTTGTTTTTATTTGAAGCTGCAGCCTATCTCTTGGTGTCACTTATTCCAAGCAATTCGTTCCGTCAGATGTTCCGATCCACCCGCTCCTTGCACATCCCTACGCGCGATCTGCCTCTCAGTCCAGATACTACAGTAGTTCTTCATCAAGTCTACAATGTGCTTCTTGGCCTTCTTTCAAGAGCTAAGCTGTATGTTGATGCTGCTGTTCATGGCACTACAAAACTGGTGCCCTACTTCAGTTTCATGACGTACTGTTTGATCTCAAAAACTGAGAAACTCATGTTTTCTACGTACTTCATGGACTTATGGAATCTTTTCCAGCCTAAACTTTCTGAGCCGGCTATAGCCACCAACCACAATAAACAGGCTTTGCTGTCTTTTTGGTATAACGTGTGTGTGGATTGTCCGGAGAACGTCCGCCTTATTGTACAGAATCCGGTGGTGACAAAGAACATTGCCTTCAATTACATCCTCGCAGACCATGACGATCAGGATGTGGTGCTCTTCAACCGCGGGATGCTGCCTGCCTACTACGGCATCCTGCGCCTCTGCTGTGAGCAGTCCCCTGCGTTCACGAGGCAGCTGGCTTCTCACCAGAATATCCAGTGGGCCTTTAAGAATCTCACACCGCACGCCAGTCAGTACCCAGGAGTAAGTGGATTGGTGCTGAAGAATGTGGTTTCTTTTTTAATATTTCCTCCCTTAGTGAACTTCTCTTCCCATGAGACATGAGAAGACTTATTTAATGTATCCAGTGGTAAAAGTATGATATTTGATTTCCTGTATAAGTCATTAGAATGTGTTTAGATGCAGTTGCTGTTCTTTGGGGGAGAGTGTTTGGGATTTTTTCCCTTTTTGTGCAGCCACTGGAGAGCATCTGCTTTTTGGGGATGCAGACACCGATGTTTCTGTACACCAGTTTATGAGGAGCAGGGAAGGAGCCTTTAGCGGTGGTCTCCAGAAAGCGCGTAGCACTCTAGCAAGCAGACTTGGAGGAATTCCCAGTTAGTTTCCTCTTTGCTTTCAGTTTTTTGAATAGGGCCAAGATTTAGCCTATTTCATATCAACAGGGGGTGGCCTGTCGTTCGCTTTGGGAACACTTGTGTGCTTTTGCAAGGTGCTGGGACACGGAGAGTTTCACAGTACTGTGACACTTGCAATAGAAAAATAGGTGCTAGTTAAAATATTCAATGTGTAGTGGTGAGCAAACAGGTTTACAAAACTTCTAAGAAGCAAAGCATGCAGTTCTGCAAGATTACTCAGTGAATCTTGCTTTCAGGTCCCTTATGCGTGTGCGAGGAAAGAATACAGAGATTTCTTCACTAGGTAGAGTAGGAGGATATATGGAATCTTCTGGGTTAAACTTCTGTCTAGTTCAGCTCATGGAGTGAATTTACATTCTGGCTGTCTGGAAATAGTCCTGCTGCTTTCCTTGCTTGCATCTCCCCACTGAAGTCTCCGCTTGTATCGCAGGCAGCCCTGCTTACTCCGCTGTGTTTAGAGTCTCCATGTGTATAGGCTTCGCTGAGCTTTAGCACAAGCAGCTTTCCGGATTGTGTTATTTAGAATATAAAGATTATCCTCGGAGAATATGCGTACCTGTGCTGCAGAAAATGACCCTAAATTCCTCTAGGAAAGCCAGGAACTTTGATCGCTTGGAGCAGGATGTCCCAGGTTCTTCTGTCTGTCCATACATAGCAATGCATGTACTTACTGTACTTACACAATACCTTACTGTTAGTAAGTGTCCAAACATCCTTTTAAGGTTCTAAAGGGCTATCTCAAATATCTGTACAAGTTCAGAATGTTATTTTTAAATCTGCTGCCAACTTCTTCAGAAAAATAGGATATATGGTGAGCATCACCAGGTAATTTGTGTCCTAATCCACACAATAAATAGTAACGGCTAAAGTAAAACTGCACTGGAGATAGAAAAGAAATAGCCACAACTTTTACGTTTGATTTTTCTGGCTTTTGGGAACCATTTAGTTTAAATTATTTCAGTTTCAAGTGTTGTCTGCTGATTTTATAACATTGTTATAAAGCTTAAAATATATTCACTTCTAAAGTTGCTTATGTATATGTCTTCTATGTATTGCTTAGTAGAATTAATACAGAGGAATAAATAAGAAGATATAAATGATAACATATTGGGAGAGATTATGCTAACCTAATATTTTTGTGTATTCTAGGCAGTAGAAGAGCTGTTTAACCTCATGCAACTATTTGTAGCTCAGAGACCAGACATGAGAGAGGAAGAGATAGAAGATATAAAGCAATTTAAGAAAACAACCATAAGCTGTTACTTGCGCTGCTTGGATGGACGGTCTTGTTGGACTACTTTAATAAGGTACGTTAGTAGTGAAGTTGTAGTATAGCAACCTAATCCTGTTTGAATAAGAACCATATTTTATGGAATGTGAAGTTCCATAAAAAATATGGTTGTTCATTTGATATTCTTTTTGAAAATTTTGTAAGAATATTTTTCTTCAGAAGTCAACAAACAGAACAGTAGAATTATAACTTTTTTCCAAAGTCTATCATTTGTGAAAATAATTTATTTTAGAAGGTTTCATCATCTAAAAATTAATACAACTAAACAAATGTTGTACCATAAGCAGCTGTAAAACAAATTGTATTTTGTTACTGCTCAAAAAGAAAAACCGTGGCAAAATGGTATTAGTAGAGTCCCTGACAAAAACTAAAAACTATCAAATCTGCAAATTCAGCATTTAAGCCAAAATTCTGTTCTCCTACTCCAGCCCTACCATGATTGGTCTAGATCGGCAAAGCAGTAATTTCCTCTGCTGTTGCTGACATTTGTTCTTGGGCAGAAGTGTTATTTAGAAATTATGCCGGTGGGACAGAGTTTTCCTGTATCAGATCTTCAATATATATTTATTTTTTTTTGAGTATGTCTTAGTAGTCTATCTGACACAGGTGATTTGTTGTTCTTATTTTATTTTATTTTATTTTATTTTGAGTATAACTAGAAGTAGCCTGAGCACATAGGCCAGGCATTAGAGTTTCAAATGCTGCTGTTGAGGGACAGAAACGCTCTTGTGAAAAGGAGCAGTGGCCTCTGGTACTCGAGGGGTTGTGCCTAATTACCCATCACGGAGTGCAGCCTGGTGTTCCCAAATGTGCTGGAAGAATTGCTGTCTTGAGATGAATGGTTAATTAGCTATTAGCTAATCCTTCCATTTTCTGCTATACTGTGTCAGATGTTCTCACAGAAATATTTTTATACGTTTACAAGTCCAAGCATATGCTTAACTGGACCTCCTATTTAAACACAGTATTTAAGGAGCATGAACTTTTGAAGTACGTTGTTCTCCTCAGTTTTTAACATCGTTGCAGACATTATTTGGATAATACCTCTGTAAAGTTTATTTATAAATTACCTTGGATAACAGGCTGTTTAAAAAGGAAGCTGACATGAGAGGCATGTTTTAATAAAAAAGTGAAAAAAGTAAAGAACAGTTACATTTGGGGTTTTCTTCTTCTGTGACTATTTTCAAACACACAACATTTGTATGAAACATGAAGGGTGATAATCAGCTTTTAGTTCTAAATGTTTGGACTTTTTTTCCTAGTGCCTTCAGAATATTATTAGAATCTGATGAAGACAGACTTCTTGTTGTGTTTAACAGAGGATTGATTCTGATGACCGAGGTAAATATTTTGCTTTGTAATTTAAATAAACATCTTGCTTTCTCAACTCATCACTTCCTTCCTTACAAAAATGTTGGCATATGATGTTTTAATATGATATCATTTAAAATAAAGATGTGGAATAATATGAGATATCTTAAGGGTCATAGGAAGGCCAAAAAAGATTGCCAGACATTTTACATTTCTAAGCAGTAATGTAGGAAGTCTAATGAGTAAATTTGAGGCAATAAAAATCTTAATACTGGATAAAGGCAATGGTTTAATTGATAACAGTCACTTGGTAGAATAACTATGAGAGGATGTAGCTTAAATAGGAAGGATGAGCAAGAAGTAAAAGGTGATGGGTTGTCTCATATATCAAGGATAGATGCGCTTGCTCTGAGGTCCATTATGGAGAGCAAATTAGGTTCATGGAAAGCTTATAAATTATGAAGAAAGGGCAAAAGATTATGGGAGTTCTTGTGGCATGGTCTACTACAGACCACCAAACCAGGAAGGTGGCTGGATGAGGGCTTTTATGACTTGGGAACAGTATGAAATTGTCCCACCCGCAGGTTCCTTTGGGAAGGGTGTACAGCACAGTAAAATTAGTCCATTAGGTTTGGGGTGTGTTGATGACAGTTTCTCGATGCAGCAAGCGGAGAAGATGCCTGGGGAGTCGTAACGGGTCCTAGCTGTCGCGTAGGCACTGACTGAGAAAGCGAAGCTGGGAGGCAGGTTGGAGGAGCGTGAACAGCAAGCGAGAAGCCGTGGTTCTTAGGAATGGGAGGCGGGAAAGTGCTCTCAACTTTTTGCTGTCTTGGTTTGTGTTTTCTGCAGCAAAGTGCGATAGAAAAAGCTGGAATTACACAGTCAAATAGAAAAGATAAAAATGAAGACACTGCAGTACTATTTGAAAATGAAAATTTCACAAGCTTGTTACAAATTTAAGCCTGTTGGGTAACTATAGGTAGTTACTCCAGAATATCTGATCCTTCTTGTCTTTTAAATGCTTATATACAATAAACTTGGGCTAAAAAGTTAGGAACCGAGCTGTAACTTTATTCACATGTGAAACTCAAAAGTAGACTAACGTGCAAACATGCCGGTGCACCAAGAACTGTTGTTTACCAACTTAGTTAACTTTGATCCGTACTAACCGTTGATAATTAAGATTATAAAGAATGCCTGACATGAGATGCAATTCATCGTCAGGTAAAACCTTGCTAGAAATTAGATAAAACTGATGTTCAGCTCCTAGCTGAATTGCTTTACAACTCGATGCTACCAGGCCTTATGTTTTCACTTGGTCGCTGAAAGCATTTTGTGTGGTGAAAAAGAGTGTAGCAAAGAGTTGTCACATCCAGAAAACAGTTTTCCACTTAGCAGTGTTGTCCATATATCTTTCATCTTCTTTGTAATATAAAAATGACATATCAAGATTTTGCATTATAGGGAATGAGCTTATTGTTTCTTTAAGCTTGAAATATCCCAGCAGATTAAATACCTTTTCTTACATCTCGTGCTCAAATTTTTGTGACGTTGGGAAATGACTTGCTTCTTCCTTCCCAATATTTCTATAAATCCGAGATGCCCGAAGATGTATTAGGTAGAAACAGAAAAGTAATTTGTCTGACACAGAATCGTGTATTGTATGTCCTTAAGCAGCATTTTGAAACGTGATTAGCATCTATATCAATCTTACATTTGTTCCCCAAATTCACATATGAATCTTTCTTTATGCATCTCTAATATCACTTCGTATCTAGGCAAAAAGATTGGGATTAGAGGGAGAGAAAAATACAGTATCTCCAGTTATGCTTTGCTTACTGGTTTTAGATAAATGTTATGTATGAAAACTTTGTAATTGTGTTGAGTCAAAGGTAACCGGCCATCTGCCTGCCTATCGCACTAATGTTCAAAGCGTTTAGCTTGAAGTAAAGTTCAGGGTGTTTTTTAATGTATATCTTTATAAGCCGTATTGGATGTGTTCGCAAGATGCTCATTTCTTGAGTAGAGGTAGGTAGCTACTCGTGTAGAGGTTATTGTTGTACTAAGTTTTACAAATTCAGTTTCCCTCTGGCACGTACATGGGAAAAAATTGATGTAGCCCTAGTTTTGGGGTTAGGTGAGAAGAACAAAAATCAGCCTTATGACCAAAAGCAAGTTTCAGTTTAACTCAGGGACAAGCCTACCTCTTTTTCATTATTGCCAAAGCAATGTACACAGGTCAAGAATTGTATCAGAGTGTTATGTAAAATGCCTGTTCATTCGTTCTTTCCTTCTCTCTCTCTCCTTCCTTCCTTCCTTCCTAGTAAATATTCTAATTGTGTATATAAACTTAGGCTCTTCCTAAATGTTGGCATCTTTGAGTAATTTTGTATCTAGCACAATACACTTCGATGCATCTTTTTGAGCATAAAATAAATGTAAAAACGGTGTTTTTAGGATAGAGTTAGAAATGATAACGAGTGTATTAATTTGGCAATATAAAGCTGTGCTTTCTTTTTCCATAGTCCTTTAACACATTGCACATGATGTACCACGAGGCCACGGCCTGCCACGTGACCGGAGATCTGGTAGAACTGCTGTCTATATTCCTTTCAGTGCTGAAGTCAACACGTCCCTATCTTCAAAGAAAAGGTTTGATTATAACTCTTTTAAAGGATTTTGCCCGTTGTTTGCTAATTAAGTTTTCATGACCCCAAAACTATACTTCATCTTGCTTGTTATCTGGTTTTAATAACAGACATAATTTCCATATGGTAACAAAGATGAGATTATTACCAGTTATTAAGTTATTAAATTAATAATTAAATTGCTTATTGACATGATGTAAAACTAGATGAAGTAAATTTGATAGCAGTAGACCAGTGACACGTCATAGATTTCTAAACTGATTAAAATCATGTTAGAGGAAAAAAAAACCAACAGATTTTTGAAGCAGTTCAGCAGTAAAATTCTCTGCTTTATTTCAAGAGCTGTTGAGAAATTAAACACACACATTTATATATTTTTTGCATTTGCAGATGTGAAGCAAGCTCTAATTCAGTGGCAGGAGCGAATTGAATTTGCCCATAAGCTCTTAACTCTGCTGAATTCGTACAGTCCTCCAGAACTCAGAAATGCTTGTATTGGTAAGTCATAATAGTATAACTGCAGTCAGGAAGGACCGGCTCTGTGTAGTTACCTGTGTTGAACTTTAAATTCTGGCTTTGCAATTGCAGATGTTCGTTAGATACTATATAGACTAGGATTGTTTATTAGTAGTATCGTCCACAAAGTTGCTATTCTAACTAATTTTATTTTCATCAGGTTGAAATTAATATTTATACTTTGCTAGGCACGCAGATTGTGTGCACAAAAAGTTGGCGTTCATTTTGAGAGGCCAGTTTGCTACCAAACTTATTTAAAAAGCAGGTTACATGATTAAGGAGTGACTCCTGAATTCAGGCGTTAGTGAGTTTAGAATCAAGTCCCAACTCTTGCATTGCAATTCCAAGCAGTTACTAAAGCTCCTTTCAGAAGGATGCATGGCAACCAAGTTACTCGGAGTAACAGCTCTTAATGTCCATTTTTATGATCCATTTACTGGAAAATATAATAATTAAAGTAAAACTTAAATAGCTTGTAGAAGTGAATGGATTTGCTTTTTAAAATGTAGGCATAGGCATTATATAAAAAGTGTCTTTCTTGCATTAGAAGACCTATTTGAAAAGTTTTTCTTATTTAGATTTTTAAATATTTAATGGGTAGAATCTGCATTTTTATGTGTGCTGATGAAGGCCTAAAACATTGTCCACATTAAACCTTCTTTTTTGTGATTTGTATGCATTCTCCCCTTATTTTGAGTGCCTTTCTCATTGCCCTCCTGACTGCTGCTGGTTGACATTTTCCAGGCATCAAACCAGATATGGTAAAGAAGAAGGAAAGAGGGTAATTTTACTGAGCTTCTACTTTCTACAACCTGGCACCACTCTCATTGGTTGTTGATATACCACTGAGCAGATTTTCTCCTAGTGGAAGAGGTGAAGGGAAGCTTGACTGACTTAGGTGTATTCACTTTACGTGTTATTCACAGTATGGCCTACCTCCACGATGCGCACTAGCGAAAGTGATGTGAAAGAGCCTAGGTTTGCAAATGCATGAGCCATAAGTTAAACTGTTTGCTGTTAAGAAATAACAATGTGTAATAGCAAAACCAACTTTTTGTTTGTAGATGTCCTCAAGGAGCTTGTACTTTTAAGTCCTCATGATTTCCTACATACTCTGGTTCCATTTCTACAGCACAATCATTGTACATACCACCACAGTAACATCCCAAGTAGGTATTTCAGTGATTGTATTTTGAAGTTATATTACGCTATTATTGATCTATCATGTGCCCTGCTGATTTCAAATATTGACCTTTTTTAATATATCCCTATTTTATCCTAACTTATACTACAGTGTCTCTTGGACCTTATTTTCCATGTCGTGAAAATTTGAAATTAATAGGGGGAAAAAGCAATATTCGTCCTCCTCGTCCTGAACTTAATATGTGCCTCTTGCCTACCATGGTGGAAGCCAGCAAGGTATGTAAATATATTATCATCTGAATATCTATTTCTCTGCTGTTTTCCCTCTTTTTAAAAGTATTAAAAGAATCCAGTAGCATAATATATTTACTTATTCTTTGTTAACAAAGCATAATTCTTCTTCAAGATGTGTTGTCCTCATATACTCCATTCTAGATGTGCACTCCAGAAGCACCATTTCCCTGCCCTTGGTGATACACAGCTTCGTATTCTAGATGTAATGAGAGTTTGAACCTTGTATTTAGAAAAAAAAATCATTTTAATAATTTCCCAATCTGTTTGTGGCATTTATTAAGAAGATTCAGGAGCAGCCCAGGGATTGTCCAAATGGGTTTCAAACTATGTTCAGATTTATTAACAGACAGTTGAATAGATCCTCCGGGTTTCGTTAGAGTCCATTCCACCAGGACTGAAGCAGAATCTACTCTTTGTTTGGGTAAAATACCGATACCTGAAGCGTGCAGGGCTATTGTATAGGGCTTTAAGTCTTTTACTTTCTATTTTCCCTTCTGTGGGCTTCCTGATGGGACGCCAGCTTTGGTGGGGCTACTTTGTAGTCACTTGCCATGTCCCATTACTACAGTTGCAGCAATGGTTTTTTAGTTATCTGAGGTGGGATTCAGCTCACATAACTTTGCCTATCTAAAAGGTCAGTGTCCAGCTCTTTCTATGGTTAATGGAGAGAAATAGTTACTACCCTCAGAAGGAGATTCATCCTTCCCATCTCAGACAGCTGAATCTGGATAAGTTGACTCTTCCTCTGGAGGAGTCTGTGTCTCTCTCCACTGACTGCAGAGAATACTTAAATGACTAGATTTTAGATAGCTAAAGTCAGGTAAGATGAATCCCACCCTGAAGTGAATATGTATGGACAATCATTTGAAGAAGGAAAACTGGTTACTTGCTGGACAGTAACTGTGGTTCTTCAAGATGTTTTGTCCACACAGATTCTGTGGTCCTCCTCCTGTGCTAACTCAGAGGAGTCCTGTCGTAGGGGATTCTTATCGGGGAAGGAATTGAGTGGTGGTTGAAGCCGCCATACCCCTTATGCCCTCAGGTACAGTGGTCGCAAGGACACACTGGGTGCAGGCACAGCCCCAGTGGACACTGCTATTCAGAAAGAATCCAATCTCCTGCACATGGGGCGTATGTGCACGTAGATGGGAATCTGTGTGGACAACACATTTCGAAGAAGCACGGTTACTGTAGGGTAAGTAACCCTTCTTTTTTAAAGCTTTCAAATGATGCTTTGTATATTTGTGTACCATCAAATTTACTGTATAACCAAGCTTTTAAAAAACTGTATAGAACCAGAAATTATCTGTAGTGGTTTTCCCTTCATGTATCCAGCCATAATGGATGTGACAGAAAATAATGTAAATATTTGAGCTGAAAAGTAATTATATTACATGACACAGTATCTTACATTTTATAATACATTCATATATGTTAGGAACCAGCAGATTTTTAAGCCTTTAAAACCACATCCACAATTACGTGTACCTGTGTTTTTGCATGCTCATTTTTCATTCGTTTTGTTAAGATTGTATTTGTTTGCTTGAATTTCTTTCTGGCTATCTGGTCTACACAATCTGATGCCCTTTTGAGCATGTACGTCCCAAATAGTTTAATGTTCACGTACAAAACCCTTGGCATAAATTTATCATTTGGGTTGAGACATTCCTGAAAATACCGCTTTGAAAGCCTCTGAAGTGTGGTTTTAAGAATATTCTGACTTCTGAAGACAGATAGTAACAGACAAATTACAGTCTAAAAAGCAGTAGTGTGTATTTAGATATCTGTCTGTGATTCAGAACTATTGCCTTCTTGTCTGATCATCTTCAAGATGTGGTTTTCACGCAGCTTCGTGCCTTCTCGGTCTGCTTATTCAGAATCCTGCAATAACGCATTTTTACTGGTAGAGGGGAACTGAATTTGCCATTCCTGCTATGGTCTCAGTATTGTGCTTGCCAAGGACACACTGGTGAGACACAGCTGGCCTGGGCTAGACTTGGAAATGCCCATAGTGTTTTTCTGTAGCATTTGATTAAACATTTTAGGGCAAAAAGTGTGGTAAGATTAAGCTAAATGCTTAGGAAACCTGGTAGCTGTCCAGTTGCTTATGTAGTTTAAATGAAGCTCTCTTAAATCTTCAGGGCAAAGATGATGTTTACGATCGTATGCTGCTAGACTACTTCTTCTCTTATCATCAGTTCATCCATCTACTATGTCGAGTTGCAATCAACTGTGAAAAGTTCACCGAAACTTTAGTTAAAATGAGTAAGTATGAAAATTATACGGCCTAAGTATATTTTCTTTCGCCGCGATAATTGTGCTTCTTCACCGAGTTTTATGTTTAACATTTTTAAGTAAAAGCAGTGTTTGTGAAACTTGCTGTAGTAATAGTTCTAGAATTTAAAGTTTTATTCTTGTATCCACAGAGCTGTACAACAGGTATAGTAGTAGTGCAGTCTTATCTACATGGTTGTCATGCCTCAGGCTTGTCCAGAAAGGACCTGAGACAACCAGTGAGATTTGGTCAGATCCAGAAACCTTAGTATCTCTGCCAATGAACGCCATTTCTGGCAATTATTTCGGGGATTTTACCTGCCCAGGAACACATAGGACCATCTAGACAGCCACTGAATGGTGCCCATCCTATTGTTACCAACCTGGGTTTAATTTACTCTGTTGCTGTGGGAACCACCACAATACTTAACTCAGTTTATTACCATTCAATGAATAGAGTTTGTACCTGAAAACAGACACGGTTTTAGCTGTGCAAGCAGGTAGCACTAGTACTTGGGTTTCTTCCTGTAACAGTGTAAATCTCTTTTTTTCAGTGTGGGAACAAGGCATTGATGACTTTATCTGTATAATTACTCCAGCCATTTTGCCTGGTTCTCTGCAGCAGAGCATCCTGGTCTGAACTGCCCCGTTAAATGCATGTGTTAGTCTGAAGGCCCGTCTTCTTTTTGTTTTTCTTTTTTCCACCAAGGTGCCCTAGGATAAGCACAGTGTGGTAGGTGCAGATGCCCAAACATCAAAGTCCTGCAATTACAATTATCCCATAGACGGGCATGTTGGGAGTCGTCTCGCCTAACTTCCATTGCCTAAAACGTAGGCATCTAGCTAGACTCCCGCTGTAGTCAGTGGACAGAGGCAGATTCCTTCAGATGGAAATTTATCTCCTGATCCTTAAGATACTTGCTTAAACAGCATGAATCACCTTCTGAAGATGCCTGTTTTCCCTGCCTGTACAACCTAGATAGCTAGCTTTGATTAGATATCAAACTTTTAGACAGTTAAAGCTATACAAAATTAATTGTATCCAAGAAAACACTAGTGATAGTAGAGTGGATATTCTTTGGATTGCCCGAATCACCCAGTTCTTCAGTATTTGTCATGTCCTTCCGGTTTTGACTCTAGCATTATTAATGTGTACTATAGGTCTCTTGGGTAAAAAAAGTTTATTGGGGATGTGTATTGTTTGTTACTGTTCAGTGTTTCCCTTAACTGTTTCATTATCTAGGTAGCAATGGTGCTTGGGGTAATAATGAAGATTATCCTTTAAAAATTATATGCTATTTTTAAAAATATATTTAAAACCTTGAGATATTTAAAACCTTTAAGAGCTAGAGTTGACCAGTTAAAAATGTAAGAAAACAGTAATGAGTCTGGTTATAAATCCAGAACTAAAGCCAGCTCTTCTTTTAGTTTTTATATTTTTGCTTTTCACAGAAATACTCATGGGAAATATTTATTAATTATACTGTAAAATTGCACTGTAAAAACTTCACAGACCATAGGTCTTTCTGATCATATCCTTTGAATGTGATCATATAAAATGAAACTGTACTTTGGAATTACATATATCAGCAAATGAATATATCCAACAAAGATCAATTTTAGATCATTCTCACATAATAACTTTTATTTTCTCATAAAATCTCAGGTGTCCTAGTTGCATATGAAGGTTTACCACTTCATCTTGCGTTATTCCCCAAACTTTGGACTGAGCTTTGTCAGACTCAGGTAAGATTCGATTCAGTGGGTTTGAGAACTAATTGAGTGGAAATACAAGCAAATACGGTTGAGCGTGAAACAGCTATTAACCAGTAAATCATAACTAGTAGATATTGTTTACTCTTTCAAAATATTAGCATTTCGAGTAGACAATACCTCTGTTTATGTGGCATGTCATCTAATAAACCCTGATAAATGAGGTATAAACATTTAGCAAATTATATTTGGTCCCAGGATTCCCTAGGTCCTGCAAACTCTTACTCAGTGACTTTACAGAGTACAAAAGAAGAGGGACCTGTGCAGTGTACAGAACTTACTTCTTTCCGCCTCTCTGAATTCTCTGCTGTTTGTATAATGTAAACACTGGTGTGATAGAAATAAAAATTGAGAGATCTCTAAGTCTGGTGTCTTCCTTGTGCAGCAGCTCGTAGTGTAGCCACTGCGAGGAGGGGCCTTTGCACCTCTGCAGCAGGACCCTGTGGTTGGCCCGCAGATTAGGAGAGACTGACCCTTTAAATACATACTGTTGTGATAAACTTGCATTCCCATGGAACAAACTTTATAAACTGAAAATGTGAGATAATAATTGGCAATAATTAATTTGTACAATTTACTAATACTGATGAAAATATTTCAGGACAATCAGGTAAGAATTTTCCAGTATCAGTTAAAACATCAGTGGGCCTGGTTGGATTTCGGGCAGCCGAGACAAACATTGGAGACAGTATTAACAGAGCATTGTACTTCCAGTGATGATTTTGTGGTGTTCTTTCTTTCTTCACTAGTCTGCAATGTCAAAGAACTGTGTTAAGCTCCTCTGTGAAGACCCAGTTTTTGCAGAATACATAAAATGTATTCTAATGGATGAACGGACCTTTCTTAACAACAACATTGTATATACCTTCTTGACCCATTTTCTTCTAAAGGTATGTGGTGTTTTAGTGACGGTTTATACTCCAAGAAATGCAGTCATACATATTATTTCAATTTAGTATACTTTTTTCACAATACCTTTTTTTGTGGTTTTAAAATAGTCTTCTCTTTACAGGTCCAAGGGCAGGTGTTTTCTGAAGCAAACTGTGCCAACCTTATCAATACTCTAATTACCAATCTAATAAATCAATATCAAAGCCTAGAATCTGACTTCAGCAACCAGAGAGTTGAAATTTCCAAAGCAAGCTCTACTTTAAATGGGGTGAGTCTTTTCTAAGCCATTCAGATAGGAGAAACTTTTAGGAGGCAGCTTATTTTCTATGGAAACACTTCAGTGCTGGGTGCCAGGCTCTGATTAAAGAGGTGGGCATCTCAGCTGAACCTAGTGCATAGGTGGACTCTCTGGGGTCAGAGCATTAGGTGCTCACTGCCTGCTAGAAATTTTATCCTCTACTAAAGAGGCAGTCAGGAGTTTACAGAGCACCTGTCTGAGCTCTGCTGAATTCTCCATGCTGGTGGTGGCGATCATAGACCTAGGGGGGCTGCATATTGTAGAAACAAATAAGTAAAAGTAATGCAAAGTGCACTGGAATTACACACTGAAATGTTCTAACCGAGCAAAAGGTTTCATCTTACAGTGAGCAACGCAGTGTTGTCATCTGCTTAGGAACAGATGGATCTGCATGAAAGTCAGCATGTAGCAGTGAGTGAGAAATTTCAGTGGTGTAAATATATTTAGAATCTGATCTTTTGGATGTTCAAAAGTGTTCAGAACGTGTTGGAGCCTCTTCTTATTACACAGATCTCTGTGTATAGTATTAATCAAATAAGACTTTTAAATTAAGCTAGTCATGTTTGTTTACTTCTGTTTTTTCAGGACCTCCGAGCACTTGCCTTGCTGCTTTCAGTGCACACTCCCAAACAGCTCAATTCAGCCCTGATTCCGACTTTACAAGAGCTTTTAAACAAATGTAGAGCTTGTCAGCAACAGAGGAACTCATTACAAGAGCAAGAAGCCAAAGAAAGAAAAACTAAAGGTTTGCCTTTTATAATGCTGGTGTCATTCTAATCCTTTTTACAAACTTTTACAAAATTAACGTAACACATCGCTTTCTTAATGATGAAGGCAGGCTTTCTCTTGATTCTAGTTCCTAACACTACACAAGAAATGATTTTATTATGGAGATAAAGTTTTAAGCAATTACCTGAATTGTCTCTGAGGAAAGAAATATTTTTAATAATTGGTATGTTTACTCTAATATGGAAAAGTTTTCTGAAGGATAAAAATGTGAAATGGCAGACCTATTACTTAGATGTACAGCCTGAGGACAACGCAGTTTCCCTAACGTAGATATCTTTTTTTTTTCTTACAGATGATGAAGGAGCTACTCCTGTAAAAAGAAGACGGGTCAGCAGTGATGAGGAGCACACTGTAGACAGCTGTATCAGTGATATAAAAACTGAACCGCGGGAGGCGTTGACCCCAACAAGCACTTCAGATAACGAGACAAGGGACTCTTCAATCATTGATCCTGGCACTGAGCAAGATCCTCCTTCCCCTGAAAACAGTTCTGTCAAAGAGTACAGAATGGAAGTTCCATCTTCATTTTCAGAAGACATAATGCTAACAACGAGGTCACAACACACAGAGGAGCAGTCGGGAAATGGTAAATTTGAAGAATGCAAGGAATTTAAAGACCTGCAGACTTCGAAGGATTCCATTGTAGCGGAGGAGGACGCAGAATTTCCTTCCACTTCAATTTCAGCAGTTTTATCTGACCTCGCAGATTTGAGAAGCTGTGATGGTCAAGCCTTACCATCCCAGGACCCTGAAACTAGTTTATCAATCAGTTGTGGCCATTCCAGAGGACTTTTTAGTCATATGCAGCAGCATGACATTTTAGACATCCTGTGTAGGACCATTGAGTCTACGATTCATGTGGTCACAAGGATATCTGGAAAAGGAAACCAAGCTGCTTCTTGACATTAGATGGAGCATGTCTGCTTTTAAGTCTTTTTTTCCCCCCAAATGCTGTTTGTATAAGTTTTGCTTATTTCTGTTTTGTGCTTCAGTTTGTCCAGTGCTCTCTGCTTGAATGGCAAGATAGATTTATATGCTTAATTCTTGGTCAGGCAGAACTCCAGTTTTTTTTTTTTTTTTTTTTTTTTTTTTTTTTTGCATCTACCGTACACTTTCTTAAAGGGCAATCAAATAATGGATATGTTTTATGTAATTAAGAGTTCACTGTAGTGGCTTTCATTTAATATGGCTGTCTGGGAGAACAGGGCCTCCTCGCCCTGTATGATGTAATTTAAACTTATGGCATTTTTACTGTGTATAATATGGTGTCCTCTGTGCCAGTTTTGTACCTTATAATAGAGGCAGATTGCCTCAGATCGCTGTGGTTCTTATTATCAAAATTAAGTTTACTTGTATACTAAACAACCACAAGAAATTTGATTCTGTAAAGAATCCTCTTTAGCTGTGGCCTGGCAGTATATATATGGTGCTTTATTTAACAGAATACCTGTGGAGGAAATAAAGCACACTTGATGTAAAATTAATTGTTTTATTTTTATTGACATGATCAATTGCTATTCTGTGCACTTCATTAAACTGATTGTGATGACTTTTCATTTGTTTATATATGTTGCTTCAGTCTTTAGATTTCTCATCAAAGACAACTTGAAAACTGAAACAGGTGCAGAGAGAAATGTTTTTCAAATGCATCTGATTCATGTAAATTTGGTCCTTTCTGGTTTACTTTGCATTGAATGTTCAATGAGACAGTCGAGGGGGGGGTTGTTTACCTTTATTCCAGTAGTTAAGAGCATAAAGTGGTGTAAGAAGCTGGTGGATCCTTTCATTTCTTCCCTTAACGTCAACCTGCCTTAGTCTGTTCTTCCCCACCGCCTCCACTGTTTGCAGCCCTCCTTTCCTTTTCCTGTGCCCCTGCTGCCTCGGAGGCCCGCTCCAGCTCGCGGTGCTCCCTCGCTTTCCTGGCAGCTTCCCCACCTCCCGAAATGCGAAGGTGACTTTGCCCATCCCTTCCTGTCACATTGCCTTGTATGTATTCTCAGTGATATCCATTTTCTGTGTGATCCGATTTTTGATGGTTCTGGTTTTAACCTCTGATTAAACTCCGTTTTCAACTTCATTTTCCAGTTTATCTCATTTGGTTTTCTACTGTCTTTAAAACACATCCATCTTGGCCTTTTCTCTTCTCAATTCCTTCATTCTGTCCGTCACTTCACGCTGTCTAGCATCACTTGTTGAGCCCACGGTTCGGTTGTGCAGTGCTTTTGTGACTTCCTCTCTTTGCATCTCTCAATTATTTTTACTTTCTGTAATTAATAATTTGTCATAAAGCTTACACTGTATGTACCCCTTTGTAACCATATAACAAGCCTTTTTTCCTGCATTTACTACCAATGTAATGATGCTGCTGATTGCTTAAGTTGGTCTCATTATTCAGATTTTAAGTAATTATGTTTTTATGTTAGGCATAATTTTATTAGTATTTCTAATCAGCTTCTCCATAGATTTTAACTTCAGAGAAATCATCCACAGCATCTAGTCAGCATTTCTACATAACGAGCGACAGAATTCATCCATCGACTCTTCTGCCAAGCCTAGTCATTTGTGGCTAAGATCCGTTTAGGAAGATACTCCCTGCACAATCTGCAATCTTCATGTGATAAAGAAGCCATTACATCCCTTTGGTAAGTAGTCGCAGTTATTAATCACTCTTAAAAACGTGCATCTGATTTTTGGTATGCCATCTGACTTCAGCTTCCAGTTACTGCAATTTGTCTGGCTTTATTTTCTCATACAGGTACCTGCTGACCACGATAAGGTCACACCATAACCCTGTTTCTGTAGAGCAGGGCTCTCTGACTTGGGGTGGTTCTTTTTCCTGTTACTTTGAAATCCGTTAAGTGGTGGAACCAAATATAAATACACTATCCTAGTAATTATTTCATAAATGACACACGAGTAACCTCTCTCTTCCTCTTCCATGTTCCAAGATTAACATTAGCGCTTTCGTTTGCAGCACTGCAATGCTCAGCTGGTCACTGACTACATCCTTTAAGTTATTTTCAGGATCTGTGTGTGTGTTTTACAAATGCTATCAGTGGTAATTTCTGTATTTTATATTTGTGACAATAGGTGACAATATAACTGGCCATTTAGAATCCTGCTAGAAATCCATTGATTTGATGATTGTTTTCCATTAACAAGGACTCTTGGAAGTTACAATTTTGTATTACGTTTCAATGATGTGGTATGTTGGGTTGTAATGGCTCTTTAAGCAAAATACCCTTAAATAGTAAGGCATGTATCTTATGTGACCTGAGGTGTGTTATACCAGCAGTTCCCTTTGCAACCTCATCAAAAAGCCAGATCAAATTGTTTGACAACACATTAAGAAACATGTTGATTAGCTTTAATTAAAAGATTATCCTTTGGTTCTAAACTGAACCTAATACTAGCTTTTGTATTATTTTGCTCAAAAATTGTGTCAGGATGAACAGAAATAATAATTCTTACTGCTCTTCCCTGACATTAGCTTCCAGTTTCCCCTGTAAACTGAGTCTTCCTGCCATTTTTTACTGCAAATTTTTTTTTTCAGGCCTTTTGAAACAAAAGTAAGTGGTACCTGCACAAACTTGGTTTTGCTTCCTTATCTTCTTCAAAGCTTTCACCTGTTTCTTTATCTTCCTCTCTGTCCTTCATTTCACATGTTCTGTAGGCCACGGTTTCTTTCATAGTCTCCCCCCTTTTTCTTTCAGTCATTTTCTGGTTTGTATTTCTTTGCCTTCAAGAATGCTGTTTTTCTCCGTTTTTGAAAAACCTCTCTCTGACTAGCTTCCTCACTCTCTTGGATCTTTGTCTCAAAGCTTTTATTCTCTGCCATGGCTTTGTCCTTCCTTCTGCCTGTACTGATTAATGATTCTTTAAAACTGATGAATCCTTTTCCCTGTCTATACTTTCTCGGCGACTTGCTCAGCTCCCGTGACTTCAACTACTGTCTTCTGTCACTGACTTATTTCTGCAGTTAAATCCCACCTCTCATCTAATGCTTAATGTATTTCCTTCTGGAGGTCCCATCACTCATTTAACCCCTTCAAAACTGAGCTTTTACAACACTTCTTCCTTTCACTGTCTTCACTGGGCATACAGTCCATACCAGTCATTCTGGACTTTAAGACCATCCTTTACTCTGATTTTCTGCTACCAGTATTCTCGTACAAAGATCTATTACAAATCTGGTCCTTCGCCCTTAAATATTTTTCCCTTTTGTTTTCTCAGACACCAGGTTCTCCACAATCTTACTACATTCTGAAAGCCGTACATGAGAACAAAATTCCTTCTTCCTCTTCCTGCTGTCACTTCTTTCACAGTGCTTTGCTCTGCCTGTAGTAACTTCTGCACTCATCAGTCTCATTTTAAACACATGGATCCCAAAAAACTTGTGCTTATTTTCCTCAGATTCTCTGTATGCCTCCATTCCTAATGTTTTCTGTTTTGTTATGTTGTGAAACTTTAGGATAGGGAACTCATAGCAGAGATTTGTTCAGAAAACAAACTACATTTACTATGCTAAGTCATTTATCATCATATTGTTACTACATTAGCTGAAATTCCAAACCTTGCTCCATGCAACTCAAGTAGTTTAACATTCTTCAATCTGTTGAACTCTTGCAAAGGCTCTGAGGAACATGAGAAATTTTAACACTTGAGAATAAATTGTTTTGCCTAAGATAGCAATTGTACTTTGTATACCCTGGTTGGCTACCAGTGCTAGAAATCCTTCTGAAGGCTACCTGCTACAAGTAAAATGAACTTTTATTTTCTGCATTCTAAAATAACTCTCCAGAAATGAGCCTTTCAGGTCAGCAACATGATGCTCATGTGAGCTGAGTTCCAGCACATACAGTGAAGACAGAAGAGTCCTGGAATGCTGGTGAAGCAAAACTGGAAGAGATGCCTGCCTTGTCTGCCTGTGCGGACAGAGCCCAGACCAGTCCGCCTGGGGCTCCTTGGTGCTGTGAAAGCAGAATTCATTGCCCGCTTCTGCTGACAGTGGAGGGCCAGCCTACCAGCAGGATGAAAAGGTAGATACTTGTCTTCATGTTTTTAATTTAAGGGAGCTTGTGCATATTATCAAACTTACAGACATGCAGGCATGAAGGAATAAGAGGAACGCTAAAGAAGAAACATCATCTTGAGTTTGCTACACCTTTCACTGAAGAGGAAATGAGGGCTGGCTGGGGCTGTTCTTCCTCTTATAGTCTCAGCTCTTCCAGCAGCAGTTGCAAAGTTTTCGGGGGGATGTGACTGTCCCACAGCGGGAAGTAAGAGTGGCGACACTGGGACCACAAGTAAGTCACATCTACTACTTTAGCCTAGTTTCAATTTAAGGATATCAGTTTAAACCTAGATTTTCCACCTTTATTTAAAGATTGAGCCTTGGTCAGTTAACACTCTGGCTGAAAGTCATTTTTGTGTTTAAAAAAAAAAAAAAGTTTTTTTAATCCTTGAATATTTATGAAAACAGGCACCTGAACTTTAAGCATTCAGGAAAACAAACATAAGCTGGATCTACTAAAAACATGTTACTTCTCAAGGGGTTGTGTTCTTCAGCTTCTATATGGACACTTGAAACATATGCAATGCAATACTTGTACAAAGAATATAAAAATATATATATATATACATATATATATATGTTTGTCCTGTCAGTATTAGGTGTTTCTTCTTTTTACAACAAACTCTTCCTAAGTTCATAGGGGATAGTCTACTGAGAACTTAAGGGAAAACCTCTCCTCTAGGGAAGAGCAGCAAATCTTTGTCTTCTGCCTGATACAAATTTGTCTGCAGGTTGCCATATGTTGATGTTCTGTAAAATAAAATACATAGGACTCAGGTTCTATACATACTCACTTAGTTTGGCAATATCAGTTAGGGAAAAAATACACTGCATGTAAAATCATTTTATTGATGCAACCAACTTTTCCACAGGCGGCTTGCCCTTTCTTGGTCCATTTCATTGTTTCAAATTGCATATTTAATTCATACACTTTTTGTAAAGCATTTGAGAATTACGTTATCCTTGCTAACCTCACTGTGGTTATGATTAAGAGTAATGATTCTTTACTTTAAATATCCCAGCTATTCTCCTGTCAAATTTATCTAATGGTTGTTTGCTTTAATTTGAGCTATGGGATTGCAAAGGGCCATAAATGATTTAAGTGGAAGGTTTACAGAAGTCCGAAAGGAAAGCATTATTACTGTTTGTTTCTGCCAAAGTAAACTTCACGCTGAGGTCAAATAAGGGAGTACAGTGCATGCAGACTTAACAGTGATAACCTTCACACCAACCAGAATCACATGGCACTGTTATCTTTCCCTAAAACTGTCTACAAAGGTGGAAAGAAATTCAGTCTGCAGTTAAAACAATCTCAGAAAATATTTAAAGATGCTGTAAACTGTATCCCCCACATTTCTTGAAAGTTATAATTTATCAGAAGTTTTATAATCTCTTTCAGTGGTGAGCACCCCATTTCCTAGAGGGACAATTCTGCCACTTGATAAACTGACTGTTAAAGAACTGCAACTGCTTTCTACCGATTCATTTAGCTTAGCTACCTAGGATGGTAATACTTACTGCAGCTGACTCATAATTACTCTCTGAAGTTAAACTGTAGGCAAGTAGAACAAAATCCAACTTACAGGCCATCTTATTCACTAAAAATCCATAAATAAGGCTTAAATTATATACAGTATCATAGAAGTGGGTCTTTATTCTTCCCACAAATAAATTATTTCTTTAAAAAACAAATGTTAACAATTTATAAAAAGTAATGCCCTAACAAAACTACAGTGCAGTTATCATTCGGTACTGTCTTTGGATTGTTGCAGTAAAATATGTATTTCTTCAAAATACTGCTTCTTCCAACATTGTCTTGTACTATCTTCATTAGAGACAGGAACTCCTTTGCACTCTAACTGCAGTTCCGTTTGAGCTGCCAGATCCTTGAAATTCAAGGCAACCGTTGCATAATGTTCTGAAGGAAGAAAAGATGACATTCAATAAAGTGTTTGTTAAAAGGGTTAAATTTGTTGCAGCTCATTTCATCTCTTCTTTTCCCTGCATCTGAGTGAAGCCTGTTTTCACAGATGACAACTTCTGTGGGCATCTGGCTATTGTCCAAAGACTACAGAGGAAGCAAGCTTCCAGTTAACTAGTCTGTCAACTGTCATATTTGTTCCTTCTCCATTTAAAGTGTAGCCTCTATTAAAGGTCCTCAAATAGACTCACCATCAGGCCAGTTTCTACATCTCCATTTCAAGACAATTCTTTGGCTTGGAATCTGTAAGAAGATAGAAGGTTTCCCCTCTTCATTAGCATGTTCCTCTACTTTTGGAAAACTCACATTATGACTACTCAAAGCCAACTGCCCCCTTGAAAAATATGAAGAATATTATTTTAGTAAAAGCAGACATACCCACACAAACAATATGAGGTTTTTTTTTTTAATAAACCGTTTTCATCAAGCTCTCAGCTTGCTACATTTTACTGTTATCTTCTCTCTACAGAACATGGCCACGCTGATGACATACTAAACATAAAATAGTGATTCAAAATGGGCAAGAGTAGTAGTGTTTGTGCTGCTATGAAATCTAAGCATGGCATAGAGTATGCCCACAATTTTCTGTTATGCCGTACATCCTACTTACTGTACAAGTTGGGCAGTACTGCTTGAAAAAGATTTACAGCCTGCCCTCAGCTTTTGTGAGAAGTGAAGGTAATGCTTCAGCGTTAGTGCACTCATTAGTCACCTGACCTTGGTCTGAATCAGGCTCAATGCTCGAACTGTAAACTCAGAACTGAAGATTACTAGGACTACAGCACCTTTAAAGCATCATCATGCATTCTCCTATTAAAAACATTTTCTTACCCTCACAACTAATTTCAGTGATCAGAAATGTTCTTACTAAGCCACAGTGCATCCTTTGACTGCTGTTAATCTAAATGGTTCCTTATCTAACTGCAAAGGTTGATGATCAGCAACATAACTAACTGCCCTCAGCTTCAACAGTGGGGTATTACTACTAAAACCTGAACCCAGTCTCAGATATAACAATTCTGCAGTCTTTTTTTGCCCCCCCCCCCCCCCCCCGACTGAAAACTTTCTGGAGTCAACAACAAGTTTTGCTATCAGTGACACTTACACCCTTGTCATCTGGTTAAAAAAGATACCAATTCTAACCTCAGCATCTGTGTCGATGCTTTTTCAGGGGTTTCAAAAATTGAGCTGAACTCTAATTATCATCAAGTTTTTCCTTTGAATTTGCAAGAGCAATTAGTTGGGGGCAGGGTAATGTTTGACCTCAACAGAGCAGAGATCATTTCTCTAGAGTTTCAGTTACAAGAAAAAAGTGACAGATTTGGGAGATAAACTTTAACCTGCTTTTTAACTCCTCCTAGTAAAAAAGGATGGTGCAGAGAGTTTTCTCCCCCGGAGCAGTTCCTTAGGTTTAGCTGATGCCTGCTCTTTTCATGGTTTAAAAAACAAAACAAACAAACAAACAAACAATGGCCATTTGCTGGGTTCATGATATAGAGGAACTGAACATGTATCAGAGAAGCTGAAACATCTGAATCTTGCACTATTTTTTAACTCAGAGAAGAAAGTGCTGCCCCACTTTTCAAGTGCAAAGTAGGAGCTAAGTCCAACTTACCAATTCTGCGTATTCACCACTAACACAACCATCGAACATCTGAAGTTTCCCTCCTTTTTCAGCTTCAATCACAGCAGGACGTTTAGAAAACTTCTGAACCAACTAGCAAAACAAGAACACAGCACAAGAAGTCAAATACAAATTTATATTGATACATAATACACCAAAGCAGGAAACAAAGGAGGTTGCTGAAGAAGTTAGATGGAAGGGCTACCTGAAATTAACACAACTGTAATATAAAACATGATTTTTTAAACACTGATGGAGCTTTTAACTTTATACAGTGCTCCACTGAGATCTTGTCAATGAGGTGACAGAATGAGAATATAAATGCTGAAAAACCTGTGGTAAATATAAAGACCAGTAAAGACTCAAGCAAAGCACATATGTGCAGAAGTGACTGGCTGATGCTTGGTTTGAGAATCAGGGAGGCACAGGAGGAAATAAAGGAAGAGGCAGAAGAACTGCTGAGAACCTTTATTTTTTCCTGTCAGAAGGCTGGTGTTAGGATTCTAAATTAAGTTCTCTCACATAAGCCCAGGTTTTTTTGAAGGACACACAGCCAGAAGTAGTAATATTATATACTGTACCCTATAAGCAACAGTATCATTGCATCCAACAGTTAATCAAATTCAGCTGCAAGCTGTGGATAACAACAGTTATGTTACTGACCACTTTTTAAGATCCTGAATTACAAGTACTTATATAAAGAAGCTAAGCCTTTCTTACTAGCAAGGAGATGACTGAGCTGCATACACATACATAAAGATGCAACCTCACTTTGGTTAGTTGACTTTTCTTCCTGTTAAGGTACCAGACAAGAAGACTAAGCCACCCTAATAACCTCTAGTTAAACAAGTGGAATGATCCTACCACCATGTTATAATGCTTTAGATCAGTATTTCAAAAACCTGACAACTTGTCGAACTAGGCCAGATTCCTATCCTAGGTTCATTATTAGGAGACCATCAAATTGACATACTACCTCAACCACTGTCAGATCCTCTTGCACTTTTACCACTGAAATTCCTCACTGGTTTAAAAGAAAAAAAAATGGTGAAGCTGTTCAGCAAAACTAACAGCAAGTTATCACAATACAAATCCTTAGGTGAAGCTGCAAGAAAGGGGTAGCTCACAATACTTCAGTTTTTGATTGATCTCGTCTCTTACTACATTTAATGTGATCAGGGAATATTAGCTGTACTTGACCCTATGAATATTACCTTTTATTACTCAAACATCTATTCTGATAATAACAACATCCTCCTTTCTTGTACAGTTCTTAAAGTTTATTAACTATTGAAAGTGTCACTTACTTCCTTAGTTGTGAAGATGCCATAAAGTTCATCTGCTGGGGAGTTGAACATTTCCTTCATTAGTATCTTCACTGTCGGAATTTTTACACCAACAATATCCAAGGAATGCGGTGAATCCTGTAAAGCAAACATTCATTCACATGAGTGATCGCAGGATCAAGCATTTAAAAACTTTTGGAATGGCAGGAGTCTTGTTACCTGTACAATCTTAAGCATACTGTGTTGTGAATATACATTAATTATACAACCTACTTCCATATTTATCTGAGCAGATTCTTAATCATTACTCACTAAATTAAGGGACAAAATTGTTAGCATCTAATTCACTCCAAAGAAATCTGAAGCTAATTTTAGCCTGTGGGAAGTGAGCAGTGTAGATGAATTTCATTTCACCTTGTTGAAGCTACAGCTGTTACAGAACAAAACACAAACGGGTAACATCATCAGTAGCCTCTTTCCTGCGCAGAGAACCTGTGCCCAGGTTCTGTGACAGGTCGTTTCTGTATTACAGGCCCTGATCAGAGCGGCAGTTCCACCCCAAAGGCTTCACTTTTGCAGGTAACCACAGAGATACGCAATTGTTACTATAGCAAAATCGGAGGGGACTACATTTATGGTGAAATTAAACGTGTACAACACTTAAAGCTAGCATACTTGCATGATGTTCCCACTTAGTCTTCTCTCAGCTGCCAGTTCCTGACCAACAGGAGCTTTTGTTGGCAGGATCATTCCCAAGGTAAACTCTGTAATGAAGAAAAGCACAATTCAGTATGAAACCAAGCTGTACCACCACCCGACATTTAGATCTGCGTAATGAAAAAGGCTGGCCAAAACTGAAGAGTGTAGAAAGGGCCCTGCAACTCCAACCCTGAGTCCTCCTACTTTACCTGCATCTTTTTATTAGCCATACAACCAAACAGCAATTTCCACTAAAAGCCAGGCTTTTCAAAGGTGTATGAACCAAAATGAATAGCATTTTCCCATTAAGGTGTACACCATCTCCACACTCCATTTCTGTACAACGTATCAGAGAAATGGCAAGTTGGGGGTAGGGCCTTCCTTTGCTAGCCAACTGGTTGGTCCGCAAGTCTTCAACAATGGCCAACATCGCTGTGGTCAGTATGTGTAACAAAATACAGCCTGGGTCTCTACAGAAGCTTCTCAAACTGCCACATTTGACAACAATAAAGGTTTTGACTTCTAGGACTAAAATTTACTTTTATCTTAGCTGGTGACAATTTAAAAAGAAAAATACAAACCCAAGGACCTGTCAGTGTACTGCCAATCTATTCAATCAAGAAGACTGCAGAAAAATGCACCGAACTGTTTGAAATTACCTGTTTTGAGTGCTTTCAGATAATCTCTGAGAGCCTCTCTGACCTTCATGGTTCCTTCAGTTCTCATAAGATCCTTCAGAACATCCCCTTCCCCTTTCTTTTTGCTAACATTTATCTAGAAACAGAAAAAAAATACAGAATCTAAGCGGTATCTTAACACTAGCCTTTTGGATTCTGACAACAAAGGAAAATATTTCGGTTTTGTTTACTATATTCAGAGGACAGCTGCAATTTCAAGTCCATTATCTTCTCAGTTTATCATACCTTACTAAAACTAAGTCCTCTTGGGGTTTCACTTAAATAAATGCAGTATCTCCACAGTAACTTTGTCAAGATCATCAAGTCTAAACAGAGTTGTCTACTACACAGTAAAGTTGAGTAATCTGTAGAAGTCACAATATCAACTACTACACTACCAACAAAGAGATTCTTTTTTTATAAAAGGCTACAAGCAGCGTTCTTCTCAAATTTGTAGTTAATGCATTGTCATAAACTACAATTAGCAAAAAAAAATTGTGCGCATTCTTCCTATTATCTAAGTTTGAGAACAGAGATAAGCCATTATTTAAGTATGGAAAATAAAAAACATGAAGAGCAAAATAAACTATCTGAGTCTTATTATCCCACTTAATCACAGGATAAATCAAAATATGATGCCTATATTTTGATGAATGTTTTATTTAAGAATTCTGGACCTATATAGCCATATCAGTATTTCACACCTACCTCTGTATCATCTACCTCATTTTCTTCTGACAGGTTAGGAATTTCAACAGATCCCTTATGTTTCTCACCAGATTCTTTCACTGTACCTGTATTAACATAATGAATTCTTAAATGTATTATTAAAAACTATTTTCCCCATAGCAGTAGTTTTACACTCGGAAATCAGTTGTACAAGTGTTATTTGAAACAAGTTGCCTAAAACCTAATTTAAAGGAACTAAATCACAACAAAAAAAGTCTCAAAACATGTCAAACTACTTCTGTAATAATAAACTATTCACAGATTCATATTTTCTGGAACTGATGCATTAATGCATGCATTGTGCACACTGATGTATCTTCTAAGCAGGCCTTGCACTGTCATTCTTAGTGCTCTCCTCTTCAGTTGTCAGCTGGTTTAATCCTCTCCTCTTATGACTTATTTCTGCCAACACAGAATGTGAATATAGGGAGGGAAGGAGAAATAACCCCCTCCTTCCCCTGAATTCGTCTGCCCTTTATTTCAGTGCTCGCTAGATGCTAGCTAGTCCTTCTCAAACGTCTGAAAAGCTCCTGACACACAATGCGTCTTACCACAGAACAGACCAAAGCAGACATACGCATGCATAGTGGTGTGTAACAGCAGTTTAGAAAACAGGAGGCTCCACTTCCAAATTCTCTGAGAGCAATCCTTCCTACTTGCAGTAGTTTTACTGACAGTAAAGAGTTTGCGAGATGAGACATTACATTCTGCTTCTGTAGCTTTCCGGCCAAAGGCCGTCACAACTCCACATAGCTCTGCATGCAAGTTCTGGAATATGAACCTGGTACCATACTACTCTGCCTCAAACTTTCCTGTAAATTAGTGTTTTTCATTCACTGAAGACTCTTCTCCCTTACCTTGCAAAAGCATCTAGTTAATTAAATTTACTCTTTAGATCATGTTAAAAATCTCTTTAGAAAACAACAGAAGAAACAAACATACAGTTCTGCCCCAGTTCCAGTTATCTTCATACTGCTATATCAACTTAGTTGTCAAAGCATTGCAACACAACAACAGACTTCATCAGTCTATCAGCAGCACTAAAATACAAGCAATCCACAGTGTTGAGCACAATGGGGAGAAGGAGTTACCATAAATGTCGATGTCGTATTTCTTTGGATTCTCTCACCTTCCCAGGAGCTAGCTAGCTCCAGCTATTACTTAACATCAACTCTCCTTTAATTGTTTTCTTAATTACTACCCTGAAATGACCACCAGGCTCTAGGGGACCACCATGCACAGATGTAATCCAATCTGCTATGGGTCAAGAGCGCAATAAAGTACCTAAGAAAATGCTCAGACATTTCTTACCAAGCAAAAAAGTGAACGGCAAGTTAATGACATTAATACCACAAAGTGGAGTATGGTGTGGAGATCCCATCCTAGTCAAGACGTAAGACACGTTAGCACAGCACGTTAGGCAAAGTCTGGTAGCTGAAGTCCAGAAGTAGACAGCAACGTCCACAGAGCAAAGGGCTAAGCTAAAGACCTGCTTGCTTGGGCTTCCCAAATGCTCCCAGGAGAACTCATTATCTCGAGCACAAAGGCACGTGAACTAGTTGATTATACTGTTATACCACCTCTGGATCGAACATAGGTAAGTGTAGCCATCTCCATTTTCTCTTTACTGCATTCTTCCTGGTTCAGGGTTAGCACAGACAAAACTACCTAACGTTATCTTTGCAGATGTTGAAACAAATCTTAGTTTCAGGTACTATATCCAAAAAGGAAGTGCGAGGATGTAGCAACAACTTTTTGGGGAACAAAACAAACTTGATTTCTATCGATTCAGCTAATTCAATTAGCCATTTTTAGAATTCTTAAGCTAAAGATTCCCAAATACAAATTTGTCATCCTAGTCTTTGTTATCTATAAAAAACAGTAAACAAACAGGCTTTTTTTTTCTTTTGCAAAGCTACAGGAATTGCTTGTCCAAGGAATTAATGCAAATTATATCCGTGCTGGTCAGGAAAGTCCAATCAGTTAACAGAGTTGGTTTGGTTGTTCTACATTATGGAAGTAGAACTTTTAGGTATAACTTTGCATTTTTAGTATCATGGTAATGTAAGCAAAACTATTACCATTTTATTGATAAGACAGTCAAATAATTTGTTTAAAACCCATGGGAGTCCATTAGCAGAGCTAAGAACAGAATGAACTTTTGGTTTCCTGTCAGTCTACTATTTTAGGAAATTAACAGTGAAAGCACATTTCGCAGAAAGACCGACCTATAAAACCACTGTTGAAATACCCGAATTTTAAAAGGAGATGCACCAGTCTTCATAAAGCTCCCATCACATGTAGAATACTCCATTCAAATCCTCAGGACATCTTTTAACAAATAAAAGAGAGGACAGCCATTTTGCTTAATTTTGGTACCATTAAGTACCCTTACATCCTCGCTTTCATGTTCTGTAATCTAAATTGCTAAGGGGAATGTTTTCCTTCCCAAACTGGCTGCAAATTTCAGGCATTATATCATCTTTCCCTTACACATTCATACTTTAACCATAGTTTGGGTTCCTAGTTAGAATTCCCTAGAAGACGTGTAGGAGGACATAGTCACAGCATTATTGTTTTTAGCAGGTAAGTAAGTCTGAACTCTCATTTCTAATTCAGCATTCTCAAAAAATATGCAACATGATTGCTATTAAATTTTTTAAAAAAAGCAACCCTAGCTCTTTTAGGCTTTCACTGTGCAGTAGCAAAATCCTTTAAAATGTAAGTTTACAAAGATATTTTGCACTCAGTACAACACTGAACTGAGCAAAGCAAGTACCTAATGAAGTTCAGATGACAATTACTAGGACTACTTCCTAGTTTATAACACACTTCTAACACACTGATAGGTAACTATCAAGACATACTTAAAAACAAAACACAACAACAGTACTATTTTGAGTCCCCTATTATTACAGGAGCAGAGCTCAGTCCCAAATTTGCTCAAATATGAGCACTGGTCTCAGCATCAAAGTAAACATTAAAAATCGCAGAGAACCTGCATTGGAAAGGATCCATAAACAGGAGAAGTGTAAGACATAGGTAGCCCAGTGGAGCAGTTGACAGCATTACCTGAAGCACAGATCCACAGCCTACAGTCCTGTTTGGGGGCTCCGGAAGTAAAATGGCCCTTGATATTCCTACCTCCCACCGTAACATCAGAGGCCTAAGAAACGAGTAGTGTATTTTGGGGAAGAACAGCCCGTCATTCAGCATTAAAATAGCCGCATACAGCTTCCCAGGCACACACTTTATATCAGCTATTCCTGCTTCTTATTCTAATGCCAGAAACGGTTTACAATTTGCCATCAAGTCTTAGGTGTCTGTTAAAGGGAAACATCTCCTCGATGTAGCTAGTTGCATACAATTCTCCCTCACCAAAAGCTACGTTATCAGGGCTGCAAATGAAGAACTGCCACAGGCCAAGGACAGCTGAGGATGAACCTCCACAAGGAGGGGTCCCGAGCGGAGGCAGCACCACAAGAAAAAGCAGGGACCCACATTACCACTTTCCTTGCTTCACTGGGGACGTCACAGCCCTTATTACCCCAAATAAATAATAGCAAATAAAATCCAGTTTCTTTATTCCCATTAGCCATTTTTTTCTAATACAATTCATATCCTCTAACCTGTGAAGAGTTATAGAAAACAATGTAAATTCCATTAGTTTTTTGGAGATATCTGCACTTTTACACTCCTTTTTAGTTTCTTGTCTCCTGCTATCAGCACGGATGTATTAACCGCATAGTTGCTGTTCAGGCACACTAGAAAAACTTCACTTCGAGCACATCATAATAAGCAACACAGGCCTCACTGCGATTATTTACTTCGGGCAAAGCAAGACCAGTAATGCCCCATTAACGTGCTGCTAAACACTGCCGAGAAACGTGCGTGGCACAAAAATCGGGAGAAGAAGCAATCTTGAAACTCTAGGTTGCTTTATGCGACTCTAAGGATTTGTCACAGTTCAGGTTCACTCATCTCCTGCAGATTTCCCTGAAATGGGGATTCAGGACAGTTAACAAGAACGCTCCTGCTTTCCCAACCCAGACGGGACGGTTTGCTTTCCGAAGTAACACGCGTGTTACCACAGCAAGCACCGCTGATGCTGCAGAGGAGCACCGTAAACCCGAGGGCAATCCCTACTGACACGCCGCCTTCCGCGGGAGCTGCGTCCGCGGTCACCCGGGCGCCGGGAGCGCTGGGCGGGCGCGCCCGAGGGCGTCTGCGGCAGGCAGCTCGCCCTCAGCGGTCCGGGGCGCCTCAGGGCGGCCGTAACGACCGCTA
>NW_020448419.1:1950509-2028828 GCF_003343035.1 Apteryx rowi | reverse complement strand
CCGGGCTGGTCGCCGCCGCCCGCGCGCCCCTCCCCGCGGCGGGTGGCCTGCTGCAGTGCCGGGGCGCAGGTGTCGCCGGCGGGGGCTGCGGCGGGCGGGGAGGACTAGCGGCTCCACTGAACTAAGTATTATTTCCTATGAGAATGAAAGGCACCAGCTGAAGAGGAAGGGCTGTCCAGTCATTTTCAAAAACTGGCAACGATGGTAAACGATCACCTGCAGAAGAATAGGCGATTCTTTGATTGAGAAATACTTGAACTAAAATAAGGAAAAGGCATCACGTTCGAAATTATTTTATTGTGTTGCTATTTTACACATCCTATAAGGAATTAAATACATTTTGAGATACCGCTGCTCCCAGGGAAGTAAGCGTGAAATACAGTCATTCTGCAGCCCCTCTTTTTAGCTCGTATTTTCTTTCCTGTCCATCTCTTACAGCACAAATAACAGGAGCAGCAGGAATTAAAATCTAGATAGCATTCCCGTATTTTTATTACTCACTGAATTCTGTATTGTTCTAATAAGTGTCATTGTGATTTTTCATAAAGAAAAGGTTTCTTCACGCATCTTTTAATTATTGTTGAAAAATAAGTCTTCGTTATCAGGCTCATCTTGTTCAGTCTCTGTATCCAAAATAACTGCCACTTCTGAAAATCTCACGCCTTTCAGTTCTTTGTCCGGAGTGTGTATTATGGGATCAGGTGTTAATGGACGAGCTGGCTCATCATTTTTATCTGTCAAAAAGCCATTCTGCAAGAAAACATGAGTAACACAGATGAGGCAAAAGACTATGAATGGTACAGAGTGCACAAATTCTAAGCAACAGAAGTAGTATAACTTTACGTATATTCTGTCTCTGAAGCTTGCAAAGCATTGTTCGAGGCTGCAGGTTTTAGGGGCAGCAGTAGATGAGAACCCTTTCTGTACATATGGTAGAAGATGCAAGAGAATCATCCTTCTTTTGGGGACAACAAAGTCCTTGTCATCCTCCTCCTGCTTGTAAGCAGAGACGAACAGCCCATCTCAAAGATTTTCATTACTTCAGATAAGATTTTTTCCCCCACAAGTACTTTAAAAAATGGTTGAGTTCAGTTACTGGCTTGCAGCCTTCGATAATTATTTCAGTTATTATTTGATGAATAATGATAAAATATCTTTTACTCCAGTCTTTGCAAATGAAAAGCTAATTACCTGTTTTGTTGTAATTTCTGCAACAGGCTGGGCTCCTACGTTTCCTTCATGTTCACTTTCCAAATCTAATAGCAGTGTCTCAAGATAATCGCATTTTTGTTCCGCCTCAAATACATCTTTATCAGCATCCCCTCCTTGAGTGTCTTCCATGCTGGTAAACGTTGTTATTTCAGTGTTCCTGAAAGAGAGTTAAGAGAATTCATAACACCTTCAGACAGTTAAGTGACCAAGTCTTGGCCTCTCTGAATCTGTGAGCAGTATGTACACTAGTTTCAAAATCACTGGGATTTTACCCAGGTGAACATTATGTAGCTTCTTGTATCCCAAAGGGATTTTTCTGCATAGAGATCAACAATTTGCTAAAGAGTAAGCAGGAATTTGCCCGTGTAATTTATGTTACAAGACTTTAGTAGAAGGTATTAGCTTTCTTCAGGCATAGAGTTTATAACCTACTACAGTAACAGTTCTTACAAATTAAGGTATACATTAGTGAAAGGTACAGGGAACATCCCATATTATCAGAATAAAAAAGCACATCTTTTGATATGCTGTTTTTTTATAGCTTTGTGATATCATCAGCATTTTACTTACACATTATTCGTGTGCTCTGGTTTCTCTATGATTTTTGGACTTCCATTTATGTCAGCTACAGCTGGATTATCAAAACCCTCAATAATTTCAGTTTTCTTCCCAACAAACCACTTTTGCTTCTTACTCCTGAAAATGACAAATACATGAAAATAAAATGGTTCGTTCTTTCTGAAGTTTTAAAAACAAAACATGGAATATTTGTGTCATAAGTTTAACACACAACATGTGTTACCAGTATTATTCCGGGGATTAGTCTGGAGTATTATTTCCTGTTTTTCTGCAAAATTGTTAAGACTACATATTAATGGCAAAAGATTAAATACCCACTGCCCTCTTGGAAATCTAGTCATTTTCCACAAAGATATGGTCCTGTTGCCATTGAAGTCAACAGCAAAACTTCCCTCGACTTCAGCATGCAAATTCATGGGACTAGTGGAGAATTATGTGGGTATGCTATAGCTACTTGTGCCCCCCTTCTTAGTTACAGTTTCTGCTATCCACATTTCTCTGTTTTAAAAGGATTTCTCTTTGCTGTCGCTCTGTGACAAACACAAAAAAGAAACCAACTTTGAGTTGCTGTGGAGTAAAAGAGGTATCTAATATCTACAGGAAAAAAGTCTAGACATTTTAATTTACAGCAAATCTTAGGCAATACTCCATCCAAATATCAGTAATTTATCAGATAGAAAGTATTTTTCAAGCTGACATTTAAAGTAAATTTCCTAGTTGTAAGTTCAATCTAAATGACATTGTTAAAGTAAAAATATTTATACCTTTCTATAGTAATAAATATGTATACCAGGAAGGCTACAAGGGTGCAGCCCAGCAGAACACTTAGAACGATAGTTGCAATGAGTTCAGAGGACACCGAGGCAGCAGGAACCTCTCCTACGTCAGCAGTAACAGACGTTTCAAATATTTTTTCCAGTTCTGACTGAATGATGATCTTCTGCTCTGTAAGTTTTCTGAAGATAGAAAAGTAAAATGCTGGTGATTTCTCAGACCTTCATTTTGGTCTGCAGAGTAGTGAAGAAAAGAAGAAAATGAGAGAAAACTCATCCCAGAGTCTACCAAGAGCAGGCGTCCTTTCCAAAGAGTCAGACGTTTCACATCTTTCACGGAAAAATTCCATTTCTAGCAACCAGCCCAGGGGCTGATGTGAACTAAAATGCTGCAAAGCTTGGAACAGTGAACTTGAGGTACATATCCTCTAAATCCACATATATCGCTTTACAGATGCCAACAGAGCTTTCCGCAGTCAAAAAGCTTCATCAGTGCAGGGTGCTTTCCCTGCCCACAGCCTCCACTGGTATTATCAATCAGCCACAAACAATTCCTAGTGAAACACAGAAGCTGAGTCTAGAAATCACATCATGCATTTTAAATAGCAGCCGCCCTTTATACAGTGTTTTGTGAATATGCGTTCATACCACTGTCATGTTATGAAAGAAATATAAAATACACCTAAAATTAAAATATTTAATCAACATTCTGCAATTCTGAAGTGAAAGCAATATCTATTTTAATTATAATCTTTCTGCTTCAGTTTTCCTAAAAAGTGACTTTTAAGTATGTCTTGCACAATTAAACAGCCATATTCATTTGGTTTTGACAAGCTCTGGAAATTACCTTTGACTAATTAATGAAGACTTTCTGAATTCTAAAAGCTCAGTTTGAGCTTTGAGGCAAGTCTCAGGTAAATTGATATTTGGTCTAAATCCACCCAGTCAAGACATTGATAATTTTAAGGGAAACAAAACCTTCCTGACATGCAGAGGACCAACCGTAAGATACAGACCTTTTTACGTCTTCTGCAGGTATTTCTTGGGCTGCCTCATCAACAGCAATAATTTTTAAGTAGGTTACATCCGTGCTTTCTCTTGCTCTTCTTTCAAACTCATTGGAATAAAAATCAATGATGTATATATTCCATGCAAGTATTTCTTCGAGGACCCTGCCATCATATTAAGAAAATTTTTAATTAACTGGGCAATGACAAATTCTTTTACTTTGGAAGTGATAGAAAAGTAGCATTTACAACATGTTGCACGTACTTAGTGTTTTAGTCTAAGGATGCCAAACTGCAGGATTATCATCAGCAAAGGAGTTAAGCTATTTGCCCAATATCATAAAGTGACTGAGTAGTAGCAGAGAAAAAGAACATCCAGTCCCCAGCTCTGACTACTAAACGAAGGCACTTTTTTCTTTAGTAGATGCTATTAACTTTAGTACATAGCCTAAAAATTCTTAGATAGTTACCATTAGCATAACTGAATACTTAGAGGAATAAGGATTAACAAACCTTTATACATGGATTTCATAACCAATATTGCATAGCATATCGTATATTTAGTCATGCTTTACCAAGTAACATAAGGCTCATTTCATGCTTGACATTATTTTTATAAATACAGGCAGTGATACCTATAGAGTGTTATAAACATTAAAGGTAGGGAGATGGGAATCTGTTCTCGTGATCCTCCATAAAAAGAGGTATTTTCACACTGGATCAGACCATTGGCCCCATTAATCCATCACTGTGACAGGAGTCGGTACCAGCTGCTTCAAAGAAAGGTGTGACAAGTAGCTCTAGGGTTTCCGTCTAATCTTTACCAACGGGAAATAGGTGCTGTGACAGTGTTGATGTTACAAACTCATTTTTCCATCCTTTAAAGTGATCTTCCCTCAAAAGCATAGGACTCAAGGCCTCATATTTCCAGTGAAAATACCTGCTTATATATAGTCAAACAAAATCTTTTGTGCCTCATAAACAATCCAAAAAGGCCAGTGTACATTTTTAACTATACTGTGACCATCCACACGTTGCTAGCTAATCCCCTACTGCTGTAGGGCTGAGACCCCCTTGAGAAACACTGCTGCTGTGCCGCAAGGGGGATTTTTCATTTGTAGCAAAGGTGGTTTTGGTTTGCGGACTCATCTGAGGATACGTGTCAGAGAACGAAAGGTCAGTACATCCTCTATCCTGTCCATCTCCACGTTTGTATCTTGGGGCATTCTGTTCCTTCGGCAGCCAGTTAAAGCATATTTTCCATAGACAGAGCTAGACTTGCATGATTTACAGAAGGAGAGGAAGTTCAAACTAATCCAATAAAATGCCAGTATATTAGCTCTTCTCCTGATGTCATTTAAGTTCATAAAACTGAGGAAACCTCATAAAAATTAAAAGTCATGACAACCCTGTGCAAAGGGCAGAGCATTTGCATGGCAGACCCATAAACCACCTGTTAACTTCTCTGTTTAGAAAAACTAGAGCTAGCAACACGATCATTTCCTTTTAGTCTTACTAGCAATGAAAAGTTTTATGCTAGTCTGTTGAAATTCATAGAACTGTTGAAGTAAGAGGCAACCTCTGGAAATTATCTAGTCCAAAGACTTTTTTGACAGTCTTCAGTGCAGGCCAAAACCTTACCAGGAAAAAACAGGCATATCTTTCAGGTGGATTCCTGTGGACTCCCCGAAATTATCCTGAATTATATCAAATTGAAAGCCCGGCTTTTCACAGACCCAGGCTGTAATACATCCCCTGTAGATTGTCAGACCCCTGTCTCAAAGGGACTCTAAATTTGTCATTAGGTATATCAGAATAAACTTCATAGCTTCAAAAATACCTTTTTACTTCAGCAATATTTCTTTCAACAGCATTGATCATCTGATTAAGAACAATTACCACAATGTTGTCACTGGAACTGGCATCAACGATTACCTACAAAATGAATAAATCACATGTAAGGTTTTCTAAAGCATTTATATATCTCTCTTCATTCCCAAGATTGACTTTCAAAAAAACTCTAATTGTGAGGCTAAAAATGAGAACTCATAACTCTCCATGTCAATAATTTCAATAGAAATAAATGTTAAAATAGTATTACAGGCAATTAAAAAATTGAAGAATTTATTAAGAATTTATTAAGAAATTAAATTAAGAATTTATTAAGAAACAGATTTCTAAAATTAAGTATGAATAAATTTTGAAAACATATAAATTTCTCTGCATGCTCTCCAGTTATACCCATCAGTTACCTGCATGTGCAGTACAAGCAATTTATTATAAATGCAGCACTTAAAGGACTCTATTATCTAACTACAGTTTTATATGTCAAACCTTCACCAGAGTAGCTGGGATTCGGATAGCAGGTTAAAATGTATCTGCTGTGCAGCTACGTGGAGGTCATACACTACTGAAGAGGATATCCTGGGGAAATTGCACCAAGGAGGCTGGAAGGGAAGTGGTATCAAACTTGCAATACCTGATACAGCCCCTGAGTTGAGGTAAATCTTTCCTTGCAAGGAAAGAATAACTCAAAATAACTCAAGAATAACTTCCTCCCAGGAATAAGGTATACTGGGGGGGGGGGGGTCGTGTTTCTGGGCTCACAGTTACTGCCAAGCAGTTCCTTTCAGAATCTTACCCCAAGGCTCCCTAGCTCAAGACAACTTTGTTAAGTTAGTCATGGCCTGAATTATCTAAGAGATTAATGTGGTCCATAAGTGTAATTGTCCTGTAAAAGTCAATTTTCATGTCAATATATTTTTCCTTGTTAATGGAAATGGCAACCTAGTAATTCTGGCCTGAGATTATATACTTTGTATCGGTACATCTAGCAGTCTCACAACATGGCATTCAATATTTCTTTCGTCAGTACCAAACTAGCCCTTCTTGTATACAGATTTTTGACATGGAAGCAAAACAGCACTACACAGTGATCTTCCTTACATTGACAGTTGTCTGGGCTGTAAGTCCTCTCCCACCTTGGTCTGCAGCTTGGACTTGCAGAGAAACTGTTCCAGCCCATCTTCTTACAGAAACTGTAAAAATCTGCCCTGTGTTTTCATCGATGTCAAACTGATTCGTTTCATGATGCACTAAGCTGTACAGCAGAAGGCCGTTCTCTCCTGAGTCTGGATCTGTGGCCTGGGTTCAAAAAAGAAAGGCGATTTGTGAAACTCAGCTTGTGGCTTTGGGCTGTACTTCACTCCTCAAACATAAAGCTCTCCAGCGTCTATTTGTAAGACTGGAATATTCTAGGCTAGTGGCTGTCATATTTTTTCCTGTGCACTAAGCAAAGTGGAGCACAAACGCAGAATCAGACCAGGGCTATACAAGCAGAAATACGTTTCCCATAAAGTCTGGAGGATTCTACTGCTGCAGCCATAAAGGGAGCTCGCTACAGGAACTGAAGGATAACACCAGACTTGGAAAGGACAAGTATGAGAACTGCTCCATTTTGTAACTCATTTCCCCTTTGGGTCTGATAGATAACAAAGCAGTTAACAGTGCCAGAGAGGGAACGGTAGTCTGTGCGGTGTAAAAACCTTTAGGGACCAAACAATAATAGCCCTAAGTCAGAAGAGTCTGCACAGCTCTTCTGACTGACCGACTCGTAGGACAGGTATGGACTGGTTCCCTTCACCCACACTGTGTGAAACCTGGATGATGGGCAGAATCTGGCTCAAGCTTTCAAGAGCAGATTTAACAGTTCCTTTAACCTAGTTTACTTGGGGAGGAAATCCAAGTCTTTCCAAAGCCTTTCCTTATGAAGAGGACAGAAAGATACTCTACCTGAACAGTAATAACTGGGTATTTGTACGGCACAGAGTTCAGTATCCGAACTGAGTAGACGCTATTCGAAAATGCTGGCTCTTCATTTACATCTTGCACTGAGATTTTCAGCATTGCCACATTTTGAGAAAACAGACCTATTAAACAAATGCAGGTTAACTCTGACACTGCTCAGGCTCCTGTCAAACAAACATCAACAAAGCACAGCTTTCAGAGGCTGGACTGGGCTGTGGCCTTACAGCAGCATCTGTGCTGCGCGTGAGGATGAGGGAGGAGGAAGGGAGCCCTCTCCAGCTGGCTATGCTGTAGCAAGCAAGCGACAGGCAGGTGCTCCAGCTGGTGCTCAGGAGCCCAATGCCCAGCTACAACGTTCTCCTCTGAGACCGTGGTAGGGCCCTGTGGGGGCGTGCATTTGCTGAGGAAGACTGCTTCTCTTGTCGGTGCACTGCTGCAAAACCCTGACCTTCAGCTTGTCATCTTTCACACCGGAACTTTCAGTTAAAGAAAATCATGTTTTCTCTAGCTGGTTGCAAATACAGAAGACAAATGTCATGTGTTCATCACCCCTGATTCAAGCTGGAAAGGAAAGTTACCTGAACGCTGGACTTGGGTGGCAGATGAGGGATTTTCGTTTGCTTCAATAAAAATTACATACTGAGAAACTTTCTCATAGTTCAAATTAATTGCTGTTTTCAGCTGACCACTTTTTGGATCCAATCCAAAATGACCTGAAAGGCAAATGTGCACCTGAGTTGTTGTTGTTACCATTTCACTTGCATGCTTCCTACCTTTTGTGTTTTGGTTGTTCTTTGGATGCTTCCATAGGCCCTCTGCTCTTAAGGACGTGAAATGCACCACTACCAAGGACTGAGCAGCGAAGGCATCACAGCTGGGGCCCTATCCTAGACCAAACAGGCTTTAAACATGTAAAGGAGCAATATACTTGGAAAACAGAACTGTAGCTTCTTGTGGCACAAGTCCTTTTTCACTTGATTTGCAATTTTCCCATCAGTTTTTAATTATTCCAATTTTTTTTGTGGCAAACAAAGTCACATCAATGCTGCAAGAGCTGAAGAAAACTAGATGCCCCTAAGTAGGTACAAGTGCAAGGAAATGATAGACTAAGAGTGATTGGCAGGGAGGAAGCTGCTTGCTTACAGCCATTTCTCTTTTGGCTCCCTTAGCCTGTAAATTATTCTAATTTAAGATATAGGAACCCATTTGCTGGCAAGTTACATCACCAACTCTCTAGCCAAAGAATATTAACAAATTCTCATGCTAAAGATTGCTGAAAGAAATAAATTCTTTACATTCTTTCTTTAAAAAAAAAAACACAAATTTTTATCCTTGCTTTCCATCTCCTCATTAAATACAGTAGTATCTGCCACAAAAATGACCGGTTAGTTTATTATCTTAGCTATTTTAAGGCAGAAAGGAAATAATACTCACCTGCTTCATTGCCAGATACAATTGTATAAACAATCTGTTTTCCTAAAGTTTCAGCCACAGCAAAAGTGTAAATTAAATGATCCACTCCCGTGTTTTCCATAACTGAAACACTAATATAGAAAAGAAATGATAAATCATAATGTTAAGTTTCATAACAGTTATCGTGCTGACAGAGTTTGAAATTTAACTCCTTAAGAGCAAGTTTTCTCCCCTCGGGATGTTTGCTAGAGCTCACTGGCCTTCAGAGTGCAGTGTAATTTCACCTTTCCGGCCAGACATTTGTTTATCCTTGAGTAAAGGGCAAGGAGGATTTTCATTTGTGGGCTGACAAGAGAGAAGGTATTAGCATGGACAGCACTTCTTATATTCAATTAACAATGACTGCAATAAAAATCAATACTTTTTTATTAGTGTGCAAGAGGAAAGGGACAAAGAGGATGATGTACACAAGCTGCACACCAAAGAAATGAAAGGTAATGCCCGGCATCATGTACACAGAGCCACTGGAGTAGCAGGATTTCCTAGACTCGTTATTTAAAAACTAATGTCCTTTCTTCTACAAGAAAAGGAAAGGGAATTGCTACGAAACTTAGCTTCAGCTTTACTGGTTTTCCACTACATGGAGAATATGAAGCAGTTATATAACTTAATATGGAAACCTTACCTGATTTCCGTGTTGTTAAACTGAGGAACAAACGGACTGTTGTCAAGCACATTAAGAGTAATCATAGCAGTGCCGTTTAATGACGGAGAACCTTGGTCTTCAGCCATTACTGTTAAATGGATCTCTCCCGATCTGGACAGGTTTCCAGTCGTTATTATTTTCCCCTCACTCCTATCTTCTATCAGGAAGAACTGGCTGAAGTTTAGATCAGGGAGGATGTAATATTCAACAAGGCCATTTTGCCCCTGCCATGAAAGGAACACAACTTCATGTAGGACCATATTATTTCAGTGCTTCAAGTCTTGTAGTACAGACTCACTGGAATCTTAACATTTCCATGCTTAAACGGACAGAATGCCAGAGGCATTTTAAATAACCAGAGGGAACCAGGCTCAGAGTTACTTGGTGTTAAGCTGTAACACAAGAGCAGCAGCATGGGAAAGGGCCAATGGACAGACTTTCCTCCAGAAAATTATTTCTGATGTTCCAAAAGTCATACATATTTATAGCCTTACAAAAATATCTTTGCCTAACAAAGTATTTAGTGTTCTGCCTTAGGTTCATCATGGGCCTTGAGTTCTGCACAAACTTCTAGCCTATTTCAGCTCATACAAAAACATCAACACATTAGTTTTGTGAGCAAAGTTCACAAATTAGAACTTCTAATTCTAGATTTTCAGAAGAGGAGGAGGAGGATGTTAATAAGTCAATACAGGAAGCGAAGATTTCTTTATCTTCTAGACTCCCCATGTGACTTGAGACAATGTGCTTCAAATTCCTCATCTGTTCACTTCCTCAGCTATTCACTTTCCACAGGTTCCATAAAACTTACTGGTTCACACTGTCATATGTCCTGGGACCTATATTTGGGTATCACTGTTAATAGTAATAATTAATTTCCAGGGGAAAAATTCCCATAGCCATACTAAAGAAAACTACACACACTGTGAGTACATTTTGAAGGGTAGGAACAGTTGATATTTCATGCCTAGAGAATGGAGAAAAATATATTTGGGCTGCAGCTTAAAGCAGTCTCAGAATCAAAAACGAGTAGTTACCTGATCTTTGTCTGTGGCGTTCACAGTTATGACATGAGCACCTACAGGATTAATCATGTTTATAGAAGCGGAATAGGAATTCTGAACAAACACTGGAGCATTGTCGTTCACATCAATCACTAGAACCATGACAGTAGCAGTTGCCTAGAAAACAAAATGGTTTCTTGCATTTTAGAATATTTAGAATGTCTTGTTTAGTGATACATTTTTGTTATTTGCATGTGCAACAAAAAGCATTAATTAGACTTTGAAAATGCTGTACTGAAATAACAGGCTAGGTTTCATTTTGTGAACTCAACATCAGAAATCACTACAGGATTTTAATATAAAAGGGACAGTAAATTCCAAGTAGCAGTAGGATTCTACTTTTTGAAAGATTTCTGAATGAGTAAGAACAAGATGTATTCAGGAGGCCAACATGTCATACGGCTGCTGCTAGATGAGGATAAGGGAACTGCCACATGTTCTAGTTTTGTTAAATAAGCTTGTAATAACTTTTCAAATAAAAGAAATACAGCAGAGCTAGAACAATTTTCTGCAAATTACTTTTGCTGCCACAGAAAATTATCAGAGTATTTACAGTATTAACTAACAGCAGCAGGCAAGAATTCTTGTTCTCTGGTGCAGGTTGGTCAAACAATTCAGGATCAAATTCTGCCATGCATAATTATGGAGTATTTGGACTAATTTTGAAGTATAGTACTTCTCAGCATGGGCACAGGTAGCAAAAATATGACCCTAAGTGTTACTGGGTGACTAATTTCTTGTGCACAATAAATGTCTTTCGTAGATCTCTCTCCCACTAGTTCAAATCCACTCTGACTAGGAATGTCACTGTTCAGTACAGTAATGCTCTTTTACCTGATAAAAAGGGGCAGATTTATTGTTGATGGCGTTCACTGTAAGGCTGTATTTATTCATGGTTTCATAGTCTGGAGAGGTCTTTATCTTAATGTCCCCATGTATTTCATCGATTTCAAATATATTTCCTCCACCACCTGAGATACATTCAAAGAAGCATTATCAATTAATGCATCTTAGAAACACATAATTAACTACATTCTTAAATGATATGTTTACCTGTGTCTTGAGCTGATGAAAATCCCTTTTTTAATGTAGTAGGGGTAATATAGAAGAAAAACAGAAAAGATTTTGAGTGGATGAGCATTTGAAATGTGAGCCAACAGAATGGGTCAACAAGTCCTGCCGATATACCTGTTGCACTCAAAAGTTAATAGCACTTATGCTTACAAGGCATGTAAATGATGATGGACAGTATACTGCAGTCTGGGGATGAACCTCTGGAAATGAGTTCCTCCATGCTTGTGTAACTGTAGGATCAGAGGACACAAAGGCCTTTTACAGTCCTCTGACCTTCTGTATGTTCAATCTCAGGTTACTGGTTGCAACAGGCATGAAGCGCTGTGACAAGGTAGTATTCCAGCCAAGACCATTAGGAAGAGATGTCATTACATGTACTCTGGCTCTAATGAGTGACACACAGATCCGCAGAAAAAACAATTTGACTGCCAAAAGACCTGGCAGCGATTTTGACTGTTTTTGGCCACCCTTGTCCAAAGCCATATCAAAAACTGCGCACATATTGGAAATAAAAGACCCTAAAATATATAATACATCTACTCATGATAGTCCAACACCAGAAACAACTATTTTAACTCCTGGAGGCTTCGGTCCGTAGGGTTCTAAATCTCCATCTCTGTCAGGTTTAGGTGTAGGGGCAACTGGGTGCTTTTCCCAGCTGTGATGCCATCAGCTACCACAGTTAAATGTGACAGGAAGCATGAACCAGAGCTCTCGGCCACTGCAATTCACAAGTTGGCACATTAACATAAAACGAAATTGCAGGCAGTTTACATTAGTAGCCTGGGCAGAGATCTGAGGTAGCAGGGTAGGTGACATGGTGCCTGTTGTGCCACTTCCGCTGCAGAGCTAAACATGTCCAGCACTAGGGTGAAGCAGACAGCTCGCCAGCAGCCCTCAACAGTGAATCAGGTCCCTGATGCTCTTGTGATACCATTTACATCTGCTCAAAGTAGCTGTGAAACGCTCATAGTCCACAAGCTGAGGAGAGGCTTAACTTAGTAGCATTTGGTACCTTGTGGCACAGGCACAAACAGTATTACAAGACAGGGCTGAATTAGGCCCTAAGATCTTTATTCGTCATTCAAGAAAGCCATGGCTGTTTTTTCTAATCAAAATTACTCCTGCTGATGGCAGTTAAAGCACTGGAGCAGTTAAAGATTTTTTAGAAATATGACTTTTAATTGTAATTAAGGGTATGATTAAAATTACAAAAACAGTAGTTCCTGCAAGAGAAGTTGCTACTCAACCAGTTCAAAGATTCTGTGAGCATAAATTAGGAAAATGCCAAACCAGACAAAAGTGAACCTTCTTGGCTTATGTGGAAAGCGATTAGCAGATAACCCGCATAATGCTATTTGTGCTCGTAAGAGCGTAGACAACAAAGTGACCGTTGTTTCAGTGCAGTAAGAGAATCCCTTGTTACCTGTAAGGTTATATAGGACAAAGGCGTTGTCTCCCATGTCTCTGTCTGTTGCTGTGACTCTCCCAACTATGAATCCCACCGGCACATTTTCATTTACACTGAATGTATTCACTGGATCAAACACAGGTGGCCAGTCATTAACGTCAATGATCTTCACGACAACTGTGCAATAACCCCTTTTCTTCTCAGGGATTCCATCATCTTCAGCATATACCACAATCTGTAAGTCGCACAATTATTGGTAATGAGAAATCATACAAATAGGTATTTGCATAAAGATTAAAAGATCTGGATGGCTCTTAAATTTTGAAGTATTCTTAGAAATTCAAACTCAAAATCTGAATTCACTTCAAAATAATTTTTGAAAACTTAAGGCATATTTGTTTGATTTAAAAAGTCTTTCCATAAAGAACCAACCAATTCACCAGTATTTTTGCCTGAAGCAAAATAAGATCATAAAGAATATCCAGTAGTGGCAGCAACAATAAAAGAAGTTTAACTGAGGGTCTTATCTCCAAGGTCTCAGTCTAGTAGAGATTCAAGCAAACAGCCAACACTGAATACATGAGCTGTCACCATGAAGTTAGTTATTCATGTGCTCATGTGTCTGAGCGTTTGTAGGACTGGGGGTCTATAAGCCTTGCTTGAATTTCAGGTTAGGCATTATTACAAGTTGTGTCTTGCTTTAATAATGAATCATATCTTGAGATGCATATTAAAACAATGCATAAAATGTTCAAGCCCGATCAAGCTAAACCAAAACAAAAATGTCACCAATTATCCAAGGGAAAGATAAAGAGCTCTGACTTATGAAAAGATGTAAGAAATCTAAAGCAAACCTGATATTCTGTAGCTTCTTCTTCATAATCAAAGGAGGCAGTGGAATAAAGAATTCCTGTAGCTTCATCTATTCTGAATTTTAGTCTGTCTCCGCTGAGAATGCCATATGTTAGGAAACCATTTCTGCCTGCATCATTATCCTGAGCTTTCAGCTGCACAATCTGAGTAGCGGGTGAATTCTGTCAAAAAAGAACAGATTGAGGCTGTCAGAGACTTTGGTTAGCTGCAATTTTTTGATTTATGTGAAGGAGGAGTAGCAGACACCACATACACTTCCAACAGTATAGACACTTTCAATCAAAATTACACAGTTCATTCAGCACAGTAAGAGAATCTTGTTTTCTGGTAATATACAGAGCAGTTATTTCCCCCCCGTCTCTATCTACAGCAGTGATCTTCAAGGATGATCACCGTGTTTTCAAACAGGACCAATGACAAACACAAGTGTCTGGCTTGCCTTTAAGGAATTACTAAAGTTTAAGAGCTTCTAGTCCTCCTTTGAAACTCAATAGACATTCTCAACTTCAAAATCATGTTTCTGTCTGAATACTATTTGGCTAATAATCATGCTTTTCAGCTGTAAGGACAGAAAAAAACTTCTCTATTTCTTCCATTTAAAAAACTGTTATTTGCATTAACATTGACAGTAAATATCAGTGTTTCACCTGTACAGCCATTTGAGACCTGATCTAAAGTTACATGATCCAACAGGGCATCCAACAGTTCCTTCTGTGTAAATATTTCATGTGGAAATTAATTTTTAAGTTTGGGAAATGTGATTCTAACTCTTCTCCATTAAACTAACTGGGAACATAAAAAGATGTGTAATAATTAAATCTATATTTAGCTCAAGGTTACAAATTGACTAGATTTCAAATCAGTTGTGTCTTAAAGAGAATTTATGTGAGCTTGTTGATAATCTCAAAGGCAAGGTATGTGCTATAGAAAATATAAACATGATCAATGTGCTTCTTTTAAAAAAAGTATCTAGCAGATGAAAGTGTGAAAAGTGTTGTTTGAAAATGCAAAACAGTGAAATGTGGGGCTAGATGCTTTTGCATAAATAAATGCTGTGGCCTCCTTTGCAGGCTTCCAAAACATAACAGCAGCAGACTGAAATCTGCCTTGTTTCATGCTACTGATAACTTAGGGGCAGGAAGAGTCATAACAGATCATATTTTATCAAGAGGAGAAATGATGCTACTTTAGAGGAGACTTCTGCCTGCTATTTCTCTGCATGAAGCTCCTTTACAGGTTGATAAAGAGTCTGCAGGATGACAAGTGCATCCCCTAGACTGGAAATGCACATGAAGATGCTCTGTGTACAAATATGCAAGATGGAGTGGCTATTTTTTGCTTCCTGGAGACCGTCATTAGTAAAAGATTCACTTTTCTGTTAATGTGTTCATATTTCTGGACCCTTCTCTTTCTGTATGGGAAGTTTCAGGTTGAAATAAACTGCAGAACATCACACGGCAGAATGGTAAGCCCCTCCCGTTCCAGGATGTTTACTTGTACATTCAACATAAGATATTTTTTATTATTTTGAGGGTTCGTTTTTGTGATTCGGTTTAGGATGACATTTTCTTACCTCTTCCAATTTTTCTTCTACTAGAGAGAATGGGAAAACTGGAGGAAAATTGTTTTCATCAATAACTTCTACAGTCACAGAAACTTGATTATGTATGCTATGGTTAGATGAATCTGTTGCTTGCACATTAAAAGAGACTGGAAAATGTTCCACTGTCAAGTTCTTTCTCGTTCTTATGATACCAGTGGATGGATCAATAATAAAATACCCTGTTAAAAAAAAAAAAAACAACAGAAATTACTCTATTATTTTATTATTTTTAAACTGAAGATGTGGGCCCTTCAATGCAAGCTACATGTTATGTGTATGACTGTCGTCTGTTAGTGTCCTTCAAAGAACAAAATAAAATACAATGTGGATTTGCATGAATGTCAGAAGTATCCAGGCTATAATTAATAAAAACAAATATTTCAGAAAGCCAGGATGGGAACAATAGGGGAGAAGTTCACAATTCTCCAGCAGGAGTCCTCACCTTCCCCTGAAACAGTCAGAGATTATTTGATCCTGATTCAGTCACCAATTTTTGTATTTCCTATGACCTCCTGTTCTTACTGACAAGAGGAATTTGCAGATAACTTTAAGGGGACCACAGCTTCATACAAAACCCTTTACAGAAAAAGGAACACATAGAGGCTATGTTTGATGATACAATATAATCAGTTCTGGGGCTTTTGTTATTAGTAAAAAGAAACATCTGACACAAAGCACTGATCCAGGTGATTCCATGTAAACTTACTCTACGTGTTCAAATTTGTTAAGAGAATGCTGATGAGTTAGTTTTTTACCAGCAAGACTTATGCTGGACTAGGTATTGTCTCTCCACTTCACTGTAACTTTATGCCTGACCAGGCACCACCTGATCTCCTGTAGCAGACATGAAAAAGCATAAAGGCAGTGAATCAGCTCTGGATCACATGGCTCTAGCTAATCTGACAGAAACTCAGTCATGTGCCACACTTGATCCATACCAAATTTGTACCTCTGGATGATACAATAGTTTATACATGCAATATTAACACCTGTAGAACTGAGATAAAAGCAAAAGAAGAGATAGAAGAAATAATCCACAAGCTAAGTGCTCGTAGCAATAGCTCTTTAACACACCTTCTTCCTTGTTATTTCATGTAAACAGCCTACCCTTTTCATAGCTTACCATTTTCATCACCAGATACAATACTGTATATCACGGGGACATTATACAACACACTGATCTGTACTACGAATGTATCTGGCAGTGCCTTCTCACTCAGCGGGGCAGGTTGATAGACTGCTTCAGAGAACACTGGGAATGAAATGCCGATGGGAGCAATCATTACTGACACCTGCAGTGAAAAAAACATAACCACAATGGTCATATAACTATGTTTTCACGTTTAGCAGACTTTTCAGGTTTGCAACAGCAAAAGTCTAGAGCTTTCTCAGAAAGAAAAAGTTTGATGGCTGCATACTGTTTGACACATTCATATCTCAAAGGTAGCAAAGGTTAGCGAAAGATGTCAGCAACCTCATTAGTTTAGGTTCACCAGTATGTTTTCCTAAATGTAGAGAGGGATTGCAGTTCATCACATACAGCACACTTCAGATGACTTGTTTGGCTAAACAGCTCTCAGCAAGAGGTACTAATCTCTGTTTGTAACAAATTTTTCCACCTGGTGTATGTATGACCACAGCAGGAGTTATCAAATAAGTTTGGAAGTACAGAATTTTAAAGTACTATATATATTTAAAACAATTACAACTGATTTATATTTGAAAAATGGTGGCAGTCTATAAATAAATAATGCCTCATGCTTCACAAAAATAATGACAACTTCTTTCTAAAATGATGCCAGCCAGCTGCTGTCCAATGCTCTGAAGAATGAGGGCTCATAATTCAAAATTCAGCTGAATGTAATTTTGTACATGTTTTTATCCATACACATTTCTAGTCCTTTTTCGACTTCTGTGTGAATTTTAAGCTGTGATGTTTAGCAAAAGATCACCAGCCATTTATAAGCAGTGTAAAAACTTTTTCTTTCTTCATATTTAAATATCTCACTCTTCAATTTAAAATTCCTTTTTTCTTCTATTATAGGAGAATAAACAGGAACATCTGATTTGCTGTGTCCTGTTGACCATATCATGTACTTCTATCACATCCCCCTTTACTGTCCCACATTTTTGACCTTGCATAGAAGTCTCCATTCCTCTAATATTCCTCCCTCATGGTCCATAGCTTCTGTCTTTGTTACATCTTTTCTGAAATGGAATGATCAAAACAGTGATGGGTGGTGTGTCAGCAATGGCTACAGTGGACTAACTCTATAAATATTATCATTCTTTGTCCCATTCCTGAAACAGAGTGGACATTCTGACTCCAGTTTTGCAGTTTTGCCTCCTAATGCCCATTCCCTGGAGTACTTACACTCAGCTTAGAATAAAACAATTTGGTGAATAAACTGTGCAAGTAGATACTGAGGCAAAAATTTCAGTACCTTGACAGAAGTTGAAAGAGGTGGCACACCCAAATCTGTAGCAGTGACTGTCAAAGAGTAATACAGGGGAACAGTCTGCTTTGACAAGTCTCTTGTTAAATTGAGTTGTCCTGTGGTACTGGAAAGATTAAAGAGGCCTTCTGAGTTTCCATCTGAAGAGAGAAAAACAGGTGATGGAAATGTTCAACAGAGCCAGCAGAGTCAAGCGACTGAATTATATGCCCAGACTTAAGAGACGTGGGTTGAAATCGCAATCTGTATATGTGATTTGGCACCCGCTCGTGCTCAAAGCAGAGTCATCACTGAATTCAGACCAGGTTGCTCAAGGTTTTGTCCTGTCAGATGTTGAAAACCTCCAAGGATGGCCTCTCTGTGCAACCTGTTCCAGTGTTTAATTATCCTCATAGAGGATTTTTTTTCCCCTTATATCTAGTCAGAACCCCCATTTCAATTTATGACCATTGTCTCTCATCCTCTTGTCATGCATCCCATGCTAGTATAGAGCCTAGCTCCATCTTCTCAGTAGCCTCCTCCTAGGTATTGGAAGAGAGATCCCCGACCCGGCCTTCAGCTATGGCTGGTACTTGTTCTCCTCCTTGAACCTTGCCTCCGGTCACAAAAGCCTGGAATACCTTGTCAGTGAGGACCAAGGCAGAGATGGCACTGAGTATGTCGGTTGTACCTGCATCTGCTATCACTAAATCATGCACCACAATCGGCAGTGGGCCCACAGTTTCCTTTTTTATTCTTTTACTGCTAATGAAGTGGGAGAAACTCTTTCTGTTGCCCCTGACATCAACTGCAAGCGTCAGCTTTGGGTGAGCTTTGACTTTCCTAGCACCATCCCTACACGCCCAGGCAATGTTTTTACAGTCTTCCTTCGTAGCCTGTCCATGCTTCCACCCTGGTATACTGCCTTTTGCACTGGGGCTCAGTCCAAAATTCTCTGTTTAGCCAAGTCAGTCTCCTAATACATCTACTTATTTTCCTGAGCGTCAGGATGGACCAGTCTTGTGCTTGACAGATGCTGGCCTTAAATATCCGCCAACTCTCTTGAGCTCCTTTGCCCGTCAGAGCTGCCTCCCGCAGGATCACACCCACCAGTTCCCTGAATAAGCTGAAGTCTGGGCTCCTGAAGTGCAGGGTCTGTACTCTTCTACTTGCCTTCCTCACTACCCTCAGGATCTTGAACTTCAGTATTTCAGGATCACTACAGCCAAGGCTGCCATTAATTATCACATCTCCAAGCAGTTCATTCTTGTTCATGAGTAAAACACATAAAACAGCACTTCCTTTCATACAGAGATGTCAGGAGCTGTATCGAGGGCTGACAGTTTACAAGCTCCCTATTGTGAAGCTGGGAGCTGAGCATCAATTAAGCACTGAGTCTTCCAGGAGTCTGCTTTAAGGTTATGCTGTCCTTGATGCATGATAGCTATAGAGACCATATATGCTTTGTAGATGCTATTATGTGATATAACTATCAGAGCTTAGAGATATTCAGCCTCCTGGTTTCCCCTGTTCAAATGTACCTGCTGTATCCTGTGTTTTGTTAGATTCTAAATTCAAGGCAATGTTGTAAGTGAAATCTAAAATTCCCAATGACTTCTGTAGGACAAGGATTTCCTACTTTGTTTCTATAGTACTCACTCACTGAAAGCCACCATCGTGACTGGAGCTTTTGGATACTACTATCATCTAATCTCTCCTTAAATTTCAGTTCTGTGCATGGATGATTCACAACACTGGACTTCTATGGCTGACTGCATTAATTTTGAACAGGATTGCTACAGATGTAGAGTTTCATTGTACTTGACTTTTGCAAGTACACTTCATTTTGCAAAAACAGTTTATCAGGATGCAAGTACTCTAATAATAAGCACCCATGAGAGTTTTTCTAACATACCTGTAATACTGTAGAAAATGCCTTCATCATAACTTTTGTTTTCATCTCTTGCGTTGATATCTACTACCAGTGTGCCAGCTGTAGAACTGTCAGGAAGGATCTGGTGATATGAGGGCTTGTCAAATACAGGTCCTTCTTCATTGACATCTTCCACGGTAACTAAGAAAACAAGGTACATGCCTGAGTGCAAATATGAGTTTCACCTAAATGGTTACAGGCTATTTCTTCAGCTAATATAAACCAGCAGAGCTCCTCTGAATTAAGTTGGAGCTCTTTCAGTTTAAACCAGATAGCAACCTTGTTTTCCGTACTTCAAAACTGCTGCCTTTGTGGATTAAATTATTTACAACTCTGGTAATAGTTTTCTCACAATGGCTGAACTGCTAGCATGCTGTCACCACTATCTGTCATGAATAATATCATCGTATTGTTTCTCTGGGCTCCCTTCTATGCCCGTGTTAATCTGATATCTCTTGTCTTAATTAAATTGGCTTAAATTGCAAGAACTGACAGACAGGATTGGTTAGTGCTATGTTTGTACATGACCTGGCACAGTAGGGTCATGGCCCACTGTTAGTGAAGCAGGGCTCTACAGTAACATAAATGACACAGAACAAAAAGTAATGGGATCAACACTTCCAGTCAAACTGACCAAAACTAGGGCTGGCAAAAAAAAACCCAGGATAACATTTTCACAAAAATCATTTATGTTGTTTTCTGTTTTACAGAGTTTGAAAAAAGCCCTATTTTTTGCAAAAGAAATCCAAGATGGTAGTGTTATTTTAACATTATTTTTGTAACATTAAAAAAATTAATAATTTTTCTCACCAACCAATAAGTAGCTTTACAGTAAGCCAGCAGAAAAAGAACTGAATGATGATTTTGTAAATTTTTTCAGTCAAAATGCCAAAGGTACTCTAAAAGTGCCATAGAAAAATTTGTGAAAGCATTGAAGTAAGTAATGTCAGTCTGTGGGAAAAAAAATTCATTTTTGACAAAAAAAACCAAACCTTTTTTGAGAAAAATTTAATCTGGCAATAATTAAAACATCATATCATCAGTTCCAATAGTTTACTTTGGCAGACTATATTACTATTGAAGGCTATCGTTGTGCCTTAAAACTACACATGCTGAAATACTCCCTAAGAGAAACCAAGGTAAATTTTTTGTAGTAAACTAGAGCTACCTGTAATGTTTGCTGTGTCCTGTAAATATGGCTCCCCAGGATTGAAAGCTTTCAGAATAAATGTATGCTGGGCACTACTTTCATAGTCCAGAGGTTGAAGAGATGTAATATTTCCAGAAAGTTCACCGACATAAAATGAAGAAGTCTCTCCAATTATAGTGTAATGAATAATAGCATTGTACCCTATGTCTTTATCCATGGCTGTTGCACTCAGAATCTAAACGAGAAAAAAAGGGTTTAGAGCAGAACCAAGAGAGTGGCAAAACACACACACAAGGTTGGTATTTAACTATATAGTATTTACTGCCTGAATTACTCATCTGGCCATTAATGGCATTGCTAGAATACTGATGCAGCATTTGGCAGTGCAGGTAATGGACATATCTTAGGTCACGCTTCTTTCTTTGATTCCTGTGAACCACTAGTTCACATCTGCAAGGCAGATATGGAGCCAGAAATGGATAGACAGGGGGAAAGACAGGACATTTAAGAATGCGGAAGTCCTGGATACATGCACAATATATAGAGCAGCTTTACAACATGCTGCCCGTAGGTCCTCTGCAAACCTGCGCGGTTTGGCATCATTGGTAAGGGCAGAAGGGGAAGAGAGATGGACATGAAGAGAGCTTGAGGAAGAGTCAGTGTGATGGGCACTCCACTGTCATATAAAACTAGCGCACTGTGCGACTTTACAGACCCCACAAAGTCCAAAACCTATATACCCCACTGCACAGTCATCATGGATTAGTACTGCTTCCAAGCTTACACAGGGAGAACAACCGCAGAAGAACAGGCTATTTTTTCTTAATGCCACATACCACATGTGGAGGCTCATTCTCTTTTACAGCCACGGTATATGATTTTTGGGGGAACTCTGGTGGGTTGTCATTCACATCTTCTACAGCGATGCTTAGAACTAAGCTTGCAGATTGTGATGGTTTGCCAGAATCAGTGGCCTGTGAAGAAGAAAAATTGTCATTAAATACAGCACTTCACTGATACAAACTCACTTTGTCAGTTCAACTTTGTTCCAAAAATTTTGAAAGGAAACTTTGTCTCAGAAGACCAGTTATCACCCAATTACACAGCTGTAACTCCATGCCTGATTTGGTGTTGCATGTCTTCTGCGGCTGGTATCATCACCATATCACGTGCTCTGGCACATTTCATGATCAATTAATGAAATGCTCAAGCCTGATCCAGATCATATGTGCCATTGATCAGACATGGCAATAATCAACATAAAACCATGATCTGAAGATGCCTATCTGTGATGTGGCCTTTAAAAGAATAAGTAAATCCCTTGCATTTTGAAGGCTCGAAATGTATCAGGGCAAGTGGTATAAGGTAGCTAGTATGTGGTAAATTCACAGTGTATTTTACATTGCACTAACATCTGCCACGGAAAACTCCTAACCTACAGGACCCATATATACAATTCTTAATGATTCTTAAGAAGTGCCTACTTTTATTAATTCTAAAATTTTCAGAAGACACTGTTCAGTTTTTAATATGCGTCCTTGTAGTTCTGAATAATTCCTGTGAGTTTCTTGCTGTGTTAAATAATTTAGTCAGGTAATCTAAGTCAGCAGTAAAGATCTCCCTGGAGTACATTTGTACATAATGGTCAATGCTGGAACAGTTATCTGTAGGCTCAAACATCAGTTTAACTGATTAATAGCAATAGCATCAACGGAATCAACTAGAATAGATAGATGCTTACAAAATAAATGGGGTGGGATGAAACTCTATGCTTTTACATTTTGAACAGGGAAATCCCAATTAATTTTATAGATTTTAAAAAAGTCTAAATACATGCCTTTTCAAAAGTGAGAAAAATAAGTGAAAGGGACAAACGATTTGGACTGGCAAAGCAATAAAAGAAATATGGCAGTATGGCAGCTGCGCAGTCTAAAATGGACTCAGGAATTCTTTGCAGGTTTCACAGCAAGATGTCGCGTGGCTTTATGATGTTTAAGATCTGATGTTCCTGGGTCATTTTTTGACTAATAGCAATTAACATAGAGGGAAAAAAAAGCTCCGGGTACAAAACACACAAAAAACAGTCAGAACATGAATGAATTCTAATGCAATAAGATGGATTTTCTTGTGATAGTTCAGTATTCTCTCTCTTTCTCTCTCTCTGTTGAGAATTTTGCAAACTTGCATCAAATTTGTCAACTTACTATTATTTTCAGCTCATAACTGTCCATCATTTCTCTGTCTAAGGATTGTTTTGTCATCAGCTTGCCAGTGGAACTATTGATATGGAACATTCCAGCAAAATCATCTTGCAAAGAATAGCTTATAAGTGCATTAACTCCTATATCCAGATCGGTAGCAGAAAATAAGCCCAAGTCTAGCAGGCCTGCGTTCTCAGGAACTGATAGATTAGTCCGAATCAATGTTGAGAAAACTGGAGGATTGTCATTGATGTCATTCAGCCTGACAGTTACCTGCAATAAAAAAAGAGATATATTTGAGCAATAAAAACAGTTATTTAGGTCTATGGAAGTCTAATGACAAAAAAAACCCAAGGCGATACAAAACAACTTCTGTCTCAGTTTTTTTTTTATTCTTCACTGTTACAGGTAAACCAAACTATATTCTAACTGGAAGAGATGAGCAGGATTAATAATCTGGGGCTTTTTAGCTCATCTACTTCACGCATTTGACAGAACTACACATAGAATCAGTTTCAGTGTTAATGAGTTTCTCTGATTGTGGGTTGTTCACAGAGCAACTCTTTCAGGATGTGATACAATTTTTGATGTTGACAATATTTCAAGATGGTAATGTCCCCTTAAAAAAATCAATAAATAAATACGATAAGCTCTCAGAATACTCAAAACACTCATGCTTGCATAATAGATGACACTATTATCTGGGTATTGTTTTTATATTTTAATGTTACACTCCTTTTTTTTTTAATATTTAAAAATGCAATATACTGTACCAAAGCAACAGCTGTATTGGGTGGCACCGCAGAATCAACTGCCTCTACAATGATGCTGTATAGGTCATCTTCTTCTCGATCTAGCCTGGCAAGAGTCACAATGTCTCCTTGCTCATTAACAGAGAACTTGTCGCTATGTGTTTTCAGCGAGTATACTACTTTTATGGCTAGGCTTCCGGTCAGAGCCCTCACAGTGCCAACAGCAGTCCTGACCGGCTCCTCTTCTGGAATGCTGAACTCATAGCTGGAGCTATCGAAAGTCAGTCCGAAGTCAGTGTCATTTACCAGCAAGTAGATAGTAACAGAGGCTAATGAGAGAAAACAAATTAAAAAGAGTGAAATGACTGCTAAAATAATCATGACCTGTGCTGTATTTCGCTAAGTTTTAAGGAACTAATAGAAAATGACAAAAATTGGCATGTAGTAAAGAGGAATTAAAAGCAAAATATCAATAGTGATAAGGAATAAGATGTAACACATAAAACACAATGACTTTTATACGGAGCTAACGTTACAGAATAACCCAACTTGACTGACTACAGCGATGTTGCTCCGATACAATAGGAGAGCAAGGATCACCAATTTGAAGTCAAGAAGATATGCAATTGCTTTCCACTCCTCAGTTCACATCCTTCTCAGCCTTTTTTCCCTAGGGATCCAAAGTGGTGAAGTCTTAAGCTAAATAGCTTTGTAACAAAAGGGAGAGGATATATATAAAACTGCATAAGTGCAAATTCTACCAGGGCCACTCTTTATTTTTTGAAGAAAATTTTGAGAAAATCAGTTGTTCCTTCTATTCATGAGCAACCAAAACTAACCCCTAAAATTACATGGAAAGTATGGTTATAGAAAATATCGTATGACTGAATATTTTTTGAAGAAGCAGAAACTTGTGCAGAGGGATATTTGCCATTTGCTAATTTGGTTAAATGTTCTAATTCTACGAAAATTAAGAAAATTTGAAAGAGAAACACACTTTACCAATATGATTGTAACACATCTTTTTAGAGTGCCTACTACCACCAAGTCCTGGTTTTTGTAGCAGGAGTACCATTGCGGTAAATATAGAAATCATATTACTAATCAGGATTACTAAACCAAGTTCCTTGTTAATGTGATCAGCTGGGAGGAAATCAAAGAATAAAAAAAGAAACAACCAAATAAATGTTCATCATTGCTGAAATGTAACAGGGATTCTAGCCATAATTCAGTTTGACTTAACTGTGGTGGGATTCATTTAAAATGTCAATGTTTGTAAAGGTTACACAACTATGGAAGTTGCCAATGCATTTGGATACTATGTGGGAAGAAGAAAAGGGTGAGAAGGCATCACTCACCATTTGATGTAAGCTGAGGAACTCCATGGTCAGCAGCAATAACTATCAGTGTAATGACTGTATCAGCTGTAATATGGGCCAAGTTATTGCTGAGAGTGATTTCTCCAGTATGGTTATTTATACGGAAATCATCAGAATGGTTCATGAAACTGTATTAGAGAGAAATCAGTATAACATTCATATTAATGACACAGGAAGTACCATCTACTTACTGTTAAGCTACTGTAACAAGCACCCAACAGGTAGTATTTGCCTCTTTATAAGCAATGGTTAAGCAACATGCTTTAATTGCTGTGTCATTAGCCTAAACATATTAGCCTTTTCTTTTCCAAGCATGCCTTCCATCCTGAAAAAAGACAGCATTCATGCCTTCAGTTTCCATTATATCCCGTGTTTGATCTTCCACGAACAGAAGGCAGGTACTGCACTCTCAGCTGCTCATAGTTCAGTGATATAAGAAATGCAGGTGACATTCATTTGAAGACTGCAGTCCTGCTAATTCCTAGTGTTCTGCAAATTCCTGCAGGTAACTGTACTGCTCATAAGAACAAATAATATATTTAAAGTAGAATGTCATCTCATAGCTGAAAATAATCTCTTTCAATACACTATTTTTAAATATTCACAATTTTCTGACTCATTCATCTATCATTCTCAATCTATATACTTTTAATGTCAGGATACCACAGTATTTTCCATGATATAAGTCTCATCCAAAACCTTCTTCTATTAACTTTTTATGCATAGCCCATTATGAAAGTTAGTATTTCTTGATCTTCCCCTCCTAGCAAGTAAATGATGTGTGAACAGAATGACAGTCATTCTTTGAGATCATCCTACTTGCTACTCGGAAACTCCAACATGTTATACAAAATTTCAGAATTACAAACAAGTCTTGGCATTTGGTTCTTGTTAAGTTTATCATTTGATCGCTTTTGCTTTTTTATGGAATAACCATTATTTGATAAGCTCTAAAACACTGAGTAAAAATAGCACTCCTTTTTCCTAAGTTTAAAAAGGATTAATGATTACATCACTTGTAAAATATCTATGAATAAGTCTTATCTTCTTGTGACCAACTAAGAAATAAAAACGCTCTTCTGTTTCCTTAACAAAAGATACTTATTAACCTCACAGAAATTTACCTGTATGAAATAACAGAATTGTTCCCAAGGTCAAGGTCAGTAGCAGACACTGACAGTACAGAAACTCCTTCTTTTGCCGTTGCTACAAGTACAGTGGCTGAGTACTGTGCTTTCATAAACTGAGGAGGGTTGTCATTTACATCCAGTACTTGAATGCTGACATACGTGAAATTCTGGAGGGATGACAGGAGAAAAACATGAGAGAAAATGCACAGACAATCACATTTATGAATAAAAGGATGCTGATACAAGAATAACGTGATCCTCTCCATTACCTGCCTCTGAGGTACTCCGTTGTCAGATACCACCAACAGCAGCTCATACTTCTCTTTGGTTTCTCGGTCTACATAGCCATTAACCAAAATGGTTCCATCCTAGAGAAGGTAATACAGTTCAGTGCACTGATCATTTCGATAACACTCTTGTACACTGAGTTCTCAAAAGAGAAGAGGGAAATCCTCTGTTCTCCTTTAGACAAATACAGTTCGATTCAGAGCAATGTCTGACCAATATCACTTAGCCTTTGAACCTGGACCTACATTTCCAGACTGGGTTCTAAGTGTTGTTTTTGACTCCATGTGTGCTAGAATGGTTATGACTATTCTTTCTACCTGATGAGAATAATTCTGTCAAGTAACTTTGAGAAAAACAGTATCTAGATATCCTTTTCAGCATATCCAAACCTTTACCTGTTGGATGTCATATGGATTATCCCCATCCTCAGCTGATAAGTAATATGTAATTCGTGCGTTCTCTCCCTCATCCAAATCCGTAGCAGCTACATGTCCAACTACAGCAGAACCATCCAATATGTAATCTCCCTCCAGGACTGCAAAACTGTACGGCAGCATCTGAAACTCAGGGTTGTTATCATTGACATCCAGGACTGTGATATGGAACAAGGCGCTTGAATTAAGCCCATTCGTTTCAGCATCAACTGCCCACACCTGCCAAAGCAAGAAATGGAAATGGTATATTATTGACTGTATTGTCATTTCAACCAGCTAATGAGGATACAAAAAAGGGGTTGGGGGGAATAAAATAGAAATGGGCCAGAGCTGCAAGTCTGCCCCAAATTTACTTGTAAAGTAAATCCAGATGCAGTCTCCCTGTCCAGTTCTGTGTCATTCCTTAATGAAAGTATTCCAGGGATATCCACAATAAACAAAGTACTGTTATGAACAAAGTGTCCCTGAGAAAAGCCAGCCTAAAAAGAAAACACAGTTTACTTAAGATTAAGATGATGACTATTTAAGATTAAAAAAAAATCTTATCTATATTAACACCTGATGTTTCTATAGGACTTTTCATTCCTGAAGCACAAGTGTTTTGCAAAATTGAACAACTGAGGCCTTCCAACCTGAGCTATGGGAAGAATGGACTTCTTAGGCAAACAAAAACTGGGGCATGTGGAAGCTGCTGTGGGCTCCCCTATTTTGGGCCTACCTATCCTTTCCCTAAAACTCTCCAAGACCAGTCCCCACGATGTGGAGAGCAGCAACACACAGCTCAGTGCAGTGTGAACTGGGACAAGCTTTTATGCTTCTTTAAAACTGACATGAGCAAGAATATTATGGCAAAACAGAAATCTCTTCCTCCAAACCAGCTCTCCACTGCCATGGCTACATATAAAATTACTTTAAGAGACAAGGGGAGAAAGAAACAACTTTGTATAAAGCAGAGTGAAATTGTTTCATTTTCTATTAAAGAAAAAGAAACTATATCATCTTTACAATTTCTTCCTCCCTGATTAAGCTGATACGATGGGCAGGTTGATCACGTTACAGAAATACACTGTCAAATATTCTCAGACAGAAGCAAATTACTAAGCTGTATTAAAACAGTGTTAATCATTTTGACATAATAAGCAATAACACAAAGCTTAAAAAATCTATCTGGTGTGACATACATGTGTTCACCCCATATGCATGTGCATACGGACACACAACTTTGTCTCTTCTGGACTACATATATATTTCTCTTTCTCTAGCTTTTCTGATGTAGCCATGAAACTATTTTGCAGATGGTCACTGGCAATAAAATGGAGTTTAGTCTTAAATCCTTGGGTAAAGGAGGTTTTATTGCTGGCATCCTAGAATCAACCTTCTGTGACCCAGAATGTATTTATTGCCAAGCATTTAAAAATCTTCCTTTGTCCATCTACTACTATGCTTTTTTATAGATTAAATTAATGGAGGAAACCATGCCATCTTGATAAATAAGACAAGATTAATTTAGTACCTACCTCATCCTTGTCAGTAATAGTGAATGTGTAGATAGGACTACCTTTCTGTACGTTTTCAAAAACAAATACATCATAAACTGCCTGATTAAATTCTGGTGGGTTATCGTTGATGTCTAGTACATGGAGAACAACAAGTGTGGTAGTGCTGAGACTTGGCTGCCCTCCATCTGATGCCTCCACTTCTACTTCAAATTGCTTTACGGTTTCATAATCCAGTTGCTGGCTCAGGCTGAGCTGGCCTGTGGTCAGATTGACAAGAAACACAGGCAAGGAGGTTGAAGGATGCTGGCTGACAATCCTGTACTTCACCAGAGCGTTGGCCCCAGCATCCAAATCCGTAGCAGACACTGTCAGGAGTGTCCTCCCAAGCACTTCATCTTCAGAGACACTCACTTCATGTCTGCTTGATCTGAAGACTGGAGGATTGTCATTCACATCATCAACAATGACTGTCAAATTGAGAGCTGTAGAGAGCACGGGCTGACCTTGGTCACTGGCAATAACAGTTAAGTTATAGAATTCTTGTGTTTCTCTGTCCAGTTCCTTTTCCAGAAAAATTAATCCTGATGAGTCAACATCTATTCTTCCCTCTCCACCTTTCAGAGTATAAACCACAAATCCATTAAAGCCCTCATCCACATCAGTAGCCGACACGTTGATAACAGTAGTTCCAATGGGACCATTCTCCAGAATATTAATGGTAGTGCTGGCTACACCAAACACAGGACTGTTGTCATTGACATCTGTAACTCTGATAAACATGGTAGCATAGTCAGCAGCCTTTCCATCTGACAAGGAAATATTTAGGGTGTAATTATTCTGGGACTCATAATCCAGTTTGGTTTTTGTCCAGATGATTCCATTGACATCGATGTCAAACGTAGCGGATTCTGTCAGTACTTTAAATGTAACTGGTATGTGGGGATTTAAAGACTCAAATTCTACCTGTGTAAGACACAGCATATCATAAACAAATTCAAGCAAATAATCCACTGCCTAAAAAAACAATAATAGCTTTAACTATGTCCCAACTCACTTTACTCATTATTTTACTCATTAAAAGTAGTGAGAATTAAGCCACAATATATATAAAATCACAGATTGAAAGGACTGCCTCTTATTGGAACATCACTAATACAGAAATGTAAATACGTATAATACATAATAAAAATAATAGACTGTACTTCAACCTTTGGTTCCACCTTTCTTTACAAAAAAAGTGAAAAAAATTAACTAACTCAGGCAACCAATAAATCAAGGCACTAAAACCCATTATATTCTTTCTGCTTTGGTATCAAACCTTCCTCTGTCTTCAGAACTGCATCTAGGAAGGAGCTTTCACAGTGCATTCTAGTGGCCAGCTTGCCTGAGCATTTCTGGATCCAAATGGGAAGCAAGTTCCAGAGTCGCCATAGAGCATGCCTTTTTGACAGTTCTCTAATGGTAAGTTTCCATTTCCTCGCTATTGTGTCACAGAATCTTAGATTTATAACCAACAGAGGAGTGAATATTGTCTGTCCTGGGGTTTGGGCCCCTATGAGCTTTGGGGAATGTCCAAAGTCAACAAAGGGCTAAGCATAAAAGTTTACTTTCTCAAGCAGTTCTGTGTTTCTATGTTAAACAGTAGCAGATGCTGTTTCAAGGTTAAACAGTAGCAGATGCTGTCTGAAGGTTTGCAATACAGACAGAAAAGTCTCAGTGGGTGATAGGCTTCATCTGAGTGGCATGATCAGTATGCAACGTAGGTGAAGCTTAATATGCAGAAAGGAAAACACAACATCTAGTTATCCATATTCTACTTAGGGGGATATATACATTTAGAGCACTTTTTTTTTTTTTTTTACAGGATTTCCTTATAGCTGTCATGTCCTATACAGGTGATAGAACAAAGTTGTACTCACTCTTGCTACTTCAACTCGACTGGCCAGCTCCTCTGCCACAGATGCATTATACACTTTGTGAATAAACTGAGGTCTGGAATCTCCAACTGCAAAGATTTGTACGGGAACTGATGAACTTCTTGGAACCGTCCCACCTGCAAGCAAAAAAAACCACCACTCTCTGAGCAGACTCACAAAATACCTTCTGCCTAAAATTTACACTTTTCCACTGGTACTGATATTTTATTATCCTTACTGCCACTGTTTTGGTACTGCTGAGAGGTCCTAACCAAAACCAGAGTTTCATGTGCTGGGTGTTGCACATATCCTGCACGAACATGAAGAACATACTATCTATTTGGCACAGCAGACAGCCCAAAGATGGGCTGGTGCATCTCTTTGGTAACTATGTTCCCTCAGTACCCATTTTATCCACAAGGCCTTGACTTAGAGACACAGAGTTCATACTGAGCAAATTAGATAGGGAAAAATCAGAACACTGAAAAACATTTTGGATGGTCATGCTACCAGGAATGTGATACCATTTCTAGGTTACATTTATCTTCGTCCTTTTTCAGATCATGAATGTTCACTGAGCTGTCTGTTGCTCTTTTAAATGAAGCAAAGAAACTTTCTTAAAGGAAACAACATTAAAGGAAACAATATTTGTGCTGGTCATCCTAAAAATGGCTTTGACATCTCCATTTTAGTTGTTCCATACCCTCATGGATGTGCAAGCACAGACCAAGTTGCTCATCATTTTTACTTTCATTTTACTCCCTGCTCCAGTACTGCATGACGACTGAATTATTCCTACAGGTGTGCCTGAAACTGGGTATTCTACCCTGTGCAGCAGCAGTCAATAATTAAGTTAAAGGATGATGGAAAATTAGAAAACTTAGATTTGACATAGCAGCATCAGCAGGAAGGGGAGTTTTATCAGAGACGCAATTATTACTTTGGATGAATGAGACAGCAGTCTTCTTGTCTTCAACAAATGAGAGCAGATAAACATACATGGTATTTTTAAAATGAAATATGGGAGCCTGTTTATTTTGACAGCATTCCTTTAAGAAAAAAAAAACCCAAAAAACAAAAAACCTACAAAGAGGATAGTTTTGTTGATCTGTACTAAAATCTTGTCTTACCATCAGTAGCTGTAATCCACAAGACAAAGTTCTTAAGTTGGTTGACTCCTAATGGGATCACTGTTTTTAAACTGATTTGTCCTGTGGATGTATTCAATTCAAAGCATCCATCTTCATTGCCACCTGCTAAGATAAACCTTATCTCTCCGTTTATACCATCATCTGGATCATCAGCAGCAACCTGGAGAGAAAAAATAATTTTACTTCAGTTTCTTGTGCTGTTATCAAGCAAAACAGAATTGCTTATTCCTCTGTAGTCTGCAGAGAAAATCATTCAGGTAGCAGATAATTAAAAATTTGTGTGTTCTTTTTTATTTTTTTTATAGCAAATTACATACAACACACACATACACACACACACACACACACACACACACACACACACACACACACACACACATATATATAAAATAACATAGCAATAACAGGCCTGGCATTTTTTATAAAAAACAGCCAAATACAGCCACAGCAATTTTTTACTGCACCTTTAACTGCCTATTTCCTATATGATTCCTGGATTAAATCTAAGTTAGAATGTTTGTCCTCTGATGCACCAAGTTTTTACCTTTGAAGGCTTGTTTCACAGTAATTCTTAAGTCACTGGAGGTAGATTATTCAAGAAGTTACAGCAGGGGCCATTAACTCACTGTGCCTGGGCAGGAGTTTCGATAGTGACTCTCTATATGTCTCAGGTAAGCTCCTGAAGCCATTTTTGTCTTGGTTTCCTGGTTTATTTGGTTAACTGGTTTTCTGTATTATGAAAAATATACTTTATCTAACAATCACCTACAATGCTTCAGCAGCCTTTCAAAAATCTTTACAATTGTATAACCACTACACAAGCTGAAGGGACTGAGCAAGGACTCAGGCATACATTCAACTCGCACAAAAATGTCGCATTTACTTAGTACTTCTCGTACCTGAAGAATGGACATTCCTGCAGTCATGTTGATGAAAATCTCCCGTTGATACGGTGTGCCTGTAAAGGTGGGGGTGTTGTCATTTTCATCCAGCAACAATATATTGATTGCAGACTGCACCTCGTAGTAAGGTGGCAAATGATCTCTAGCAGCAACCTTTAAAAATGATGCAGCAAAATTACAATTCTGTTCAAATGCATGTTCTATAAACAGTAAGAAGCTCAGAATATTTTTACAAGCTGAGTAAAAAGCATCACTTTAGAAGTATTTTCTTCCAGATAGCTCTAACATGAAAGTCTGGATTTGATTCTTCAGGTAAGTTGCTCCTAATCCATACCACTGAGAGTCAGATTCTGGCCAGCCTCTTTCCAGGACAGATCAGATATCACCTGTTTATCCCAGTCTGCTTTTGGAAAGGAGTAGGCTTATTTTTAATACCTGTAGGTGAATAGATGGTGTTTTCTCCCTGTCTAACAGTGTGGAGTTCCTCACAGTCAGGATCCCAGCTTCATTTAGGTGGAAGGGACTGTCAGCTGGAGCGAGAATGAATGTTCCCTGGAAGCCTCCCTGCAAACAGTAATGATACTTGTTATTAAATAAGACAGTTGCTGAGCTAGTCTCTTAGGCTATTTTCTTTTCAATTTTCAGGTGGGAAAGCATTTAACCTTCTGGTTTAATTAAGATTTTGATTCCACAGAAAGGGAGAAGAGCAAGCAACATGAGAGAAATGTGTAACCAAGGCTGAGGGCCACTCACAGCTTTGTGTCCATTTTGCACTGTTGCACTTTCATGTTCAGGACCTTCTGCAAACTGGAAGAGTTTCAAAGACAGCCAAAATTTAATCTTTGGCTGCCAAATCCTCCCCCTCAAAGAAGTGAAATTCAGTGTGTTTTGGTTAGTGACACTGAGGTAAATCAGAAAAAAATCTATAGTACTATTCACTATACCTATATAAAGCAAAATGTATTTTATCATATATTTCAGAAGTTTAATATTTGTAGCAACCATAATGATCATTTTACCTCATCTTTGTCAATAGCTGTTACTTGAAGAACTTCCATCCCATCTGGGAAGTTTTCTAGAATTGAGACATTGTAATTTGATTGTGACAATACTGGAGAATTGTCGTTCACATCTTCAATAGTAACCAGCACTACTGCATCAGCTGTTTTAAGATTATTGTCCTGCTGAGCTGCCTAGAAAACAGAGTTTATAGCTGTAAATTACATATCCTGATAACATTGAGCCATTCCATCTTAGTACAATGATATGACATGACTACACACATTTGTTGAAATAAGTTTTCCTTTATTCTGTGTTTGAGATGACCTGCATAACGGAATGTTGATAGCAATTGCCCCTTACCATTACCGTGACAAAAAATATCATGAATACTATTAACACTAACACAGATTCTAACATTAGTTGATGAAATTCAGACTTGGTATTAACACAGTGAGCTGCAAAATCATCACTACCTTAATGCCAACAAGAAGATATGGACATTCTTCTCTGTCAACTGCAGTATTTACTTCCAATACTCCACTGTCTGCATCGATTGAAAAAGTGTTGCTGTAGTCTGGAGGGTTCACTGAAAAGCAACAAAACACAATGGGTTAGTGAGAATGAACCAAAACTGTAAATCCGATCTGTCCTTTGTATGACCGGTATCTCCTCAGCCACAGCAAAAATTACCAGACATTCCAGATAAGCTTTTTTTCAAATATTTTGTCTTTGAAATGATTCTTAGGAAATTCATTTACACTTCAAGAGTCTCAAATTAAGTATCTCATGGGCTTTTAGTGACCCTGTCAGAAGAAGGCGTATCTCCCTACGGAATTAATCTCTCTGGATGGTCCTGAACTGAAATCCGTCAATCGAATGGAAACCACTAAGTTGACTCTACTGCACTTTGAATCAGTAATTGTTTATTTGAGGGAGGTTAAGAATATCTACACATTTCTGAAATAGTTGGGCCCTTCTATAATCACTGAAACTAAGCTGATCCAGCTTGCAAAGCAGTAGTGTAGCAAAGATGTATGCAGCTAGGACATTGCCTGACTGTACACTACACTTTGCTACAATTCTCTTCAGTAATACAGACATCATAAGTAACAGCTTGAATGCACGTGTGTGGAAGAAAATAAAGGCTCTTACCTAGTTGGATGCTGTAAAATACTTTTTCATTTATACCTGTGTCTCCATCTTTAGCTAATATCTGCTCTGGGAGAATGGCCAGAGGACCAATCTAGAAAACATACATAACTGATTAATTAAAAAATATACACAACAACTTAAATGTATGTATTAAATAAATTACAACTTTGATTGAAGAAATAAGAAATATATGCTTAATCACTGGGATCCAGAAAAAAATTCTCTCTGTCATACTGGCTTTACAGAGGAAAATGATGAGCAAAATACATTATGGATACACTGTGTTCACTCTCAGAAACACCAGACAATATGGCAGTAGTCACTGATGGAACTTAATATTAAGAATATAGAAAATCTCAGTTCCATTCCCCTACTGGAAAATAATATGCAGGTCTAAACTATAGCCCTAATAAAAACAGCAACTTAAAAAAAAAATTTAGAAGTTCTAAAAAAATTCCTCTTGGACAATTAAAGATGAACTTCTAACAGAAAGGATACCAAAGGTATGACACCAAGTGCACTTGTAGTTTAACATATGTTAATGTGAAAATGATAAAGAAGATAATGAACTATTTTAATTTGAGTAGATTACTCTGGTAATGCTAGCCTGAGATTTTTTTTTCAATACATACAGAAATCAGAGTTAAATACATTCCACCCAGAAATTATATCACCTTTCCTGTCCCTATGTAGAAAGTATATTACAATAACATACAAATCACAGTTTACAGCTGAGATTCTTATTTTGCCTACCTGATTGTAATGAAATATGAAGAAATTACACTGGTTTGAAACTGAGACAGGGCAGTTAACTCCAGGACTGATGGATACAGACAGCTGCCCTTCCAAGTTTACAGTAAAAGTCCTGTTACAACTCTTAGTTAGTGGGTTTTTTTCCCTCTCAAGTGGCAGAAGAATTTGCGTTTCTGTGGCAGAAAGCTTTATACTTCATATAATATGTGGCCTGTTTACCTCGTATTTGGAAACCTATAGTTAAGAACCATAAACTTCACTAGTTAGCTCAAAACAAAGCAGCCTTCCACTAATCCATCTTAAGTTGCTCAATGAGAAAGATTCCTTGCGAGTAAACACAGTGGACAAGAATAAGCTATTTACATTTGTAGCATTCAGTGAAATGCTTTTACCTGGTTTTCCCTGATGGTTCCATCGTACACTGATTGACTGAAATAGGGGTTCAATGTGTCATAATCCTGTACATTAATTAGTAATGATACATTACCACTGTTGCTTCCAAATCTTTCCTATATCCCAAGAGAAAGAAGAAAATAAGAAACACTGTAATAAAAGAGTCATTTTCAGCGGAAAATATGGCAGAATATAATTATGTGTGCTTTGTAGTGTCTAAACAGTCTTAATTTGAAAAGTTTGACCTTATCAGTTTTTTCCATTACTAGAAGTCCAATTTTAGGAATAATACTATCAAAAGATAGTTGTTCTAAGGTATTGATTTTATATCACGCATGTGTTAGAAAGTAGCACGTAGAGTGTAATAGCAGTACATAGCTATACCATTTGCCAGGCACCACAAATAAACATGGCAAAAGGATATGTTTTTAGTTCCAAAAGGCATCAAAGGCAAATATATATTCAAATCCCCAGACGGATGCACAAAAAGACTGCAGGTGGTAAGCTGCAGCAAAAATAGGATAAGTTAGATCCACCAGAGTGATCGGGTGAATATGTGACAGAATAGTGAAGAGTAATATGCGCTATATACATACTTAATGCACACAGAAAGAAATTGTGCTAATATTTGAAGGGAGACTCAAACAATTGGCTCAAACATTAAGAACATGCTTCTTTCTTTGTGGTATGAGCCAGCAGTGTGGAAAAGAGAACCAAGTCCAAACTTACTTAGATATCAAAGGAGAAACTTTTTAATATATTAACAAATGTATGTGCTAACATGTTTAGTCTGGTTTTGGACTAGAGAGAGTCAATGCTGATGTTGGCTGAAACAATGTAAAGGAATTTTAAAGAGGCATTGCCAAACAGAATTAAGTGCATAAGGGAGACTCAGGAAGATCTGGATGTTGTTCCTGACACTGCCAGCACAACTGTAGTATGAAATTTGTTGAGTCACTCAGTTTAATCTCTCAGATCCAGACTGTAGCATTCTTACTTGCACTGGCAGACATAAAGAAAGAACTCCCATGAGTTATTGTGCACAAGCAGTTCATTGGCCATCTAGCCTTATCTTTCCTATTTACAAAAAAACCCCAAAACAATTATCTCACAAGGAGATTTAACAGTCACAAAGGAGATAGAATGCATTACTCCGTATATTCATGTTTGTCAAGTGTTGTGACATGGAAGTGGAAGGATGCCTCCTGCAATAGAAGGAGGAATGAACTGCCTGAAATAGAAGTGCAGACCACCAGCATTATATCTTTGCCAATACTGAGCAGACCTAGACTAAGTGAGACCTGAAGTTTTAGGAAAAATTAGCAAACCTGTGACTCTAAGAAACTGCTCTAAACAAATGAATGGAAGTACCTTTTTAACACAACACCACTGATAACAACAACATCATGTGGCAAAGCATAAATTGGTCTAAAAGATAATTAATAAGTTCATTAAAGTCTCATCATGCACAAGTAAACACAAAGGATGCAGATAGAACTTTTGGCTTGGGAACTACCAAAGTTGTAGACTGCTGGAAATTGGGATATTATATCAAAGGAAGGATCACTGTAGAACTACCCTGGTTCTCACTCTTCTTTTAATTCAATAGTGCTGTGTGTCAGAGACAGGAAACTGAACTGGAAGGATTTCTGTTCTGTGTCAATAGGGCTGTTCTTATCTCCCTGTCAGAGGAAGTGCTTCGTTCTAGAAATATATATATATACACATACATTTATACCATACCTTTGCTTGCACTGTTAAATTGAAAAGGTTGATCTTGTTGTAATCCAAAGGTTTTTTCACCATGATGTTCCCATCTCCTTCCCTTATATAAAAGTAATCGGAGTTTGGACCCTGTTAAATGAATCAGTCATATATTTTATATAATTAATTATGAAATACGTATTCTTTTCTCTTGCCACCTTTATTATTGGACTATTATTCATAAAGGACCAGGAATCTCTCAACACCACCACTACAATGGAAAATGTTGATCCTCTTCACCAGATTGTATTGTCTCTCCCATCAGCACTGCTAGATTGTATATCTGAGAAGGAAAAAAACTAGTCAAATAAGCCCAACAGAGGACTCTCTAGAGCTACAACTCAAGAATTCCTCAATCTATCAGCAGGAGCAACTAAAAATTTTAACTTTCTTCCCCAGGAACATAGGACACCCTCTCTATTGCACAGTGGTATTCATCTTTCCATTCTTGTACAATGATAACATTTCTGTCTTGATCTAAATCCACTGAAGTAAGTAGGAAATCTGCTCTTGACTGTAACAAGAAGAGAATTAGCTCCTCGCTTTCTAAATTGTGGCCCTGAAGTAGCAGCGTTTCAAACACTGAAACACTTCCAACTGTCAAGTTTCAGAATGACATGTATCAGCTCTTGCTTCTGCTGCAAACAATAGATCTGAAACAGTAAACATTAGGGGTTAAGGTGATGAGGAACTCAGACATGGAGAACAGAGCTTAAGGACTGATCTACTAGTAAGCAACAACCAAAAACAGGGGGACAGGTTGTGTTTGCAGATTGGCGGTCAGATGTCCACGTTGGCTGGAGAGAGCTACCACCTACTGAAACTGCACTTCCTAGGCAAGGCAAGGCAAGGCAAGGCAGGGCAATGCCAACATCACAATCTTTTGCTTATCCAGAAACCAGCATGCTCTTCCTTCAAAAGCTCCCAGGTTACCGACAAAATGTGTGTGGAACATGACATTTGAATGTGAAAAGATTTCATGCATTATTATTTTCATATTTTCAGAACAAAACTGCACAACTGATTATGTATTAGGTAGTCTCCCCCTGAAAACTAAAATCTATATGGCAACACAACTTTTTTTTCCTTTTCTGCAACAACATGGAAAATAAAAAATACTAGGAGCTTCTGTGGTGCTTCCTTCTCTCACATTTCTAGTGGTAAGGACTGAAATAGATTAAAATAAATAGACCTAGGTGGCTTGAAAAAGATATTCAGGTAGTATAAATTGATGTAGTTCCACAGATTTCAGTTTTCATCAGATGAATATCAGTCTTTGTGTATTTAAAAATCACCAGACTTGCTACAAATTCATTGAAATTGCTATAAAAACCTGTGATCACACTTTTCTTTTAGAACTATATATTTTTAATCAGACACCTACTGTCCTGGGAAACACCTAGAAGTGTATCTTGTTAATAGCAGGCTTGATGTTATCACTTACGAGCCTACCACATAGGACCATAAAAGTAGTACCAATTTCATCAAACCCTAGACATCTACAATGTGCAAATGGAGAGAAATAAGTCCTTCTATGTGGTTCATCTCATCCTGTGGCTGATAACTAAAGCAGATCAGAGGAACAGTATCAGCTTCCCTCCACCAACTATAAAAGGAGCTGAGACAGCAAGCTCAGATGTGGACATCTGCACTGCAGATATCTAAAGTCAGTTGTGATAATCTTACTTCAAGTGCCATAAATATACACATTATCAGGACTGGAGATCAACAGCAAAGCTTTGTTGCACAGACTTTAAAAACAGGGGACACAATTTCACTTCTGCTTTTAAAAAGGACCACTGAGTTCCTTAGCTGCAGCTAAAGAGTGCCATGGAACATTTCACAAATGTTAATAAACCGATTCAGGGCTCACTGCATGCTAGGCTGCTCCTGTGGTATAACTTATTGTGGCCCACACTGTTCTAGCTTGTATTTGCACCAGCAGCTGATAGGTTAGCTATGGATCAGCAAGGGATGGAAAACGTGATCCTCAGTAACACACCCGGGAAGAGAGAACCCAGAAGAGGTGTTACAGTCATTCTTTGGTCCCATTATAATCTCCAGAAAGCAGCATGGTCCTTCTGATGCTAGCATTTTGCAGATTTGTAACAATAACTGTAAAGTGCAAAATATCACACTGCAGATCAGGTTCCAGTCTGTACTTAGGTCTGAAATGTAGCCTGGTGTTCACAGTCCCTGACAAACAAAAGGTACTCACCCAAAGACTGTAACTAATGAGGCTGAACGTAGGTGACAGATCTTTATCCTGAGCTTCCACTTTTATAACCGTGAAATTTACTTCAGATACCTAGAGAAAATAAACATCATCAAATGCTCCATAACAAAATCCTTTTGGCTTCCCTCCTTACTACTGGCAGAAAAACGATGCCACCTCCCCAGCATGTGCAAATTACTTCCAATTTCCATTCGAGGTCAGAGAGCTGAAGGGTCCATTCCTTCTGCACCCCATGCCTCCGGCTGTGCATGCAGCCCAGCCTCTCTTTTCCACACCGGGCTAAGGTGCAGAAAAGTCACACAAGCGTGCATGTAACCATGTTATATCTGAATGGTTGCATTAGAACTGCACATGTTTGGGCTCCAGAAAGTAATTAAATAATATCACATTTTAAAATATCAACATTTGCCATATCCCACCTCTGATACTGAAGTGTTATACTGAGTTTGTAGAAATTCTGGAGAATTGTCATTTATGTCCTGCAAGATTAAATCACGTGCATTCTGTATCTTGTCAGCCTTCATAAAGGAAACAAAAAAAAATATTAGCAATGAAAGCAGTGAGGTGGCAACATACGGCTAACATTTAATTTCGTCATATAAAATAAGACCTTCAAAGAGATATCGCTTTTGTTCTAAACATTTATCACATGATACTCGGTAATGAAAGAGTCAGATTACCATTTCTAGTAATGGAGCAGAAACCTTGTTAAAATACTTTGAATTAACTTTTTTTTTAATTTACCTTAGGTTTTCTGAAAACAATAACTCTTGTTCCAGTTGGCACCTTTTCTGTAAAACACTTAATAACTCCCTACATCATATCTTTTATATGAGACAGTATTTCAGAAAATAATAATTTGCATTAAACTTAGAGGAAAAAATACATTTGATAAAACATGCCTTTTACTTACCGTTCCAATCCTTTGGCAAACAACAGCATAAAAAAGATGGTCACTCTAAAATAAATAAGCAAGGAAATAAATAATGTATGTAAACATTTATTTTATATTCTTGTATTATCTATGAATTCCTAAATATGATTGCCAATGAATATTTATTGTCAACATATAAACGGCAAAATGTTCCAGAACAACTTCTGGTACCTGAATCCTCAGGCATGCCATTCCAAGTTGACAATGAATTGTTCATCTGATTCAGTAACAGGAGCATACTTTAGCTAATTTTGTGATTTTAGTATGTTGTACCAAAATACATCCTCTTATATTCTACAGCAAATCCATTACAGAGGATCAATTGTCATTTTTAATTGGCTGCTATTCATCAACAGCTGGTATCCACCCATCCAGATCCCACCATCCATGCACCCGGCTGTTCTCCCTGATAGAAAATTGACAGGAAATGGAAGAACAGTATGAGTAAGAAGCATAAGAAGTATCATAGAATTGGCAAGAAAATGTTTTAACCCATTTGGAAAATATCCAAATGAGAAATGCAAACGTAAAACCTTTTCATCAAGTGGAAGCCTTGATTATAACACTGTTTTTTTAAAAATACGCACAGTGCAGTTCTGTCAAGTACAGTGCTTTTCTGAAAAAGTAAGTCTGTAAAAAATGGTCTCCACTTACTCAGCAGAATCACACCATCTGCATTTTCAGAGACAATGTCAGTGATGAAAAACATATTACTATTGCTTTATAGACTCTTGGTAGTCCTTCAGAGCAAGTACAGCGAGAAAGATGGACCTACATTTGATTCCTTTCATGCATCAACCAACAGAGGCCTGTAGACCTATTCATGTGTGCAGTTAAACACTTTAAATGTTCACATGAGAAAGGATCACCTTCTACCAAGTTATATCTGATCAACCTCACTCTGATGAAATTATTCAATGTTACTGAGATATGAGTTTCAATAAAAGTGACACCTATCTTAACTAAGTATTTACAACTTCGATTACAAGTGACAATGCGTGTTTAGGAAAGAAACATCTTGACTCTAAGATCCCAGATAAGTCTGTAGTTGTAGGAAACCGAAGACATTTAACACAGATATTACTGAGAGGCAGATACTGAAGTCTACGCTGCACTTTCTGATGAGTCACTTTTTTGGAATACCAACCTATATCACAGGGGAATGAACACTTAAAATCTAGGCCTTAGTGTTGCTTTTTGTCACCTGTCAAAAAGACCTTTATAGCTAGGAATTACATGTAGTGAAAATAATACCTCAATAGCATCAACATCCAATGGCTTATGAGTCCTCACTGTTGCATTATTATATCCAGGATTATACAGTAGCTCCACATACGGTAAGTGTTCAGAGAACAAATATTCTTCTAATGTCAAAATTACATTGGGTGGGATATTTGTAATCCATTCTATATCACCTGTAAGAAAAAATGTAACAAAAATTAGATTGCTTTATGGAAAAGAAATACACTGGTTCATTTCAAATGTATTGACAACTAGATTACGGTACAAATAATATAGTATACTTTTTGGTTAGATTTTATATCAGTTTGGCATTTTCAGATAATCAACGAGATATTAATCTAAGTCCCCTTAAGCGCTGTACAGAAGTGTACTGTTATGTTTTTAAAACCATGGAGAACCACTTCTTCAATATATTCACCCTCCATGATATCATGCCCAGGATTAAAAAACTTGGCATGATCTCCACTTAAATTTCCATCACTTCCTAGAGACGGGTTCATGCTGCAAAACTTATTTTCACATTTAGACCCCGTGCCTGTCATTTGTTCCACATGGACATGCCTTCCTGCTCAGGGAGCGTAATCAAAACCAGTGAGATGCTAGTCAGGGCTGCATGGGATGTGTTTCAGGTTGGGAATTTGCAGTACAAGCCTGAATCCAGATTCACGCTGAATTATCTTTCCTTGGTAGAGTCAATCAGGAGATATGAAAAGTCCTTACAGGTGGAAAATACTGAAAATATTGCAAATTCCCAACCTACCATTTGTTGTTAAATTGTGATTTTGGTACAGAATGTCAGGTATATGTGCTATGCTTTAATCTGCTCCTATATGTACAGAACACTGAAACATTAAACATTGAAATATTTGAATCAATTTAGACACAATTTTCTACAACTATGCATTTAGGAATTATTGTCCTAAAGATATTAGAACTTGTAATTATGTGTAATTATCATGACTCATATTAAACTGTCTTGCTTGTTTGGTTAAACACCAAATCTGTGTTTGAAAGAGGGTTTGAAATGTGCTGTTTAAACTATCCAGTGTGGTATTACTAGCAGTTTTATTCAATTGTTTAAAGTGATCTTACTCATATTTATCAAGAGATGTGTGTTTATAAAATAATATGTATCTTTTCATGGAACATATTATCTGGATTGCAAATCCCTCTCCTCTCCAAAATCTTTCCTGACATCTCAAATATTTCTGGTGGTCTTTAGGAAACTTGCTAGTTAAGTTTCCTACTTAATCCATCGTTTTTATACTCCATCATTACCACTGCAGGCTAGTAAGCCCTGTATGTAATAGCCCCATCTCCAGTCTCCAGTGCAGACTCATGGTCTTGGTCTCTAAATTTCTCAAGGAAGGGAGCCTTGCCTTCTAACAGCAGGGAGTGTCTGGAATGCTCTCTGGTAGCAGCCCAAAGATAGTGGACTAGTCATTGCGTCTAAGGATAAAGTCCAGTCAGAAGCCAGCAAGCACAAAAGAAACAACTGTGCTGTATCTCAGGGGCAGTGTTGTGAGATATCACGCTGCTGTGTGCAGTGTTATTGAAACTGCTGGAAGAATTTGTTCCTGGGGGAAAAAAATCCATCTTCGCTTCCGGATACACTGTGAAATTCTCCATGCAGAGTTGGATACATTCAGACAGGGAATAGGAAGCAGACACCCTGTGAACAGCACCCTGTCCAGAGGCGTGAGAGCCGCAGTCCAACAAAAAGAAAGCGTGTGGGTACAAATCGAAGCCACTTGCACAGGAGTCCCTTTTGCTCGTTCACTGCAGCTACGGCAGCACATACATGCGTACGTAGGACACACCAAGGGCCAAATTTCTTGCTAGCCTTTTAAAAATTAAATGAAGAGTAGTCAGGGTGAAAGGAGATTCTCTTCCTTTCTATCCCCGTGCAAGAGTCAGACACAGCAGCTACACCTTTACAGCTTCAAAATAACTTGTTTCGACAGCGGCTGGAAAAAATCAGTGTCCTGTGTCATACCTGTTTTCTGCATCTTGTGGAAAGTCGGAAGCAGCGGAGGTTGCCTGTGTATATGTAACCTGCACGGCCCTGGTGCACGCTTCCATGGGATCCTGAGGATCCCCCCACATCCTGGAGGGTATGCTTTGGCCACAGCCTAGCCTTTGCCTTGGGACAGTGCTGCGTAACTGCTCGGCAAGTCAAATCCCGACTGCAGGGCTGCCGCACAAACAACAGCTCTATGCTTTAGCTAGCAACAGTAACCTCTGCAGTTAGCGGTGGGAGGAGAGGAGGATAGTTATTTTGTTCTGCATTTGCAGTGCAAATACCAAAAAAAAAAAAAGAAAAGGAGAAGTACGGTCTACTCTCCTCTTCTGCACTGCACTCGCTTGCAGTCACTGCAAGCCACTGCAGTCCCCCACAGCATGGGATTTTGTTTCCAAGGAAGTCATACTTTGCGCCCAGGCTAAGGAAGCATAGAAAATGTGGGGGTAAATTTAAAGTTAATCCTTCCAGGTGACACAGATTAAATAATTGTAATGCTACTACAGGAAGAGCTACACTAACAAGGGAAGCTGGAATAGAAAATGCAAATACAGGGGGTAGCCGGCCTGGATCCTGTAATACCCAGTATTGCAAGCCCGCCTGTCCTTCTGCTCCCCATCTGCTCCCCCTACTGCCCCTAACAAGACAAAAAAACTGGCTTCCAGAAAGGCGCCAGCCTGAAGCAGCGTCCAGAAGCAGAGCGGGGCTGTGGTGGCAGTGGTTCTTTCTGACGCAGGAGGGAAAGAAGAGATGAGCTCTTGCAGGCTCATTGGACAAGGTGGACTGTAAACTTCAAGACATTTTCCCGTACCTGTTTCCTTTACCGTTGCCCGCTGTGTCTCAGCATATTAGAGACTTAATTTCATCTCAACCTTCACACTGTAACAGGCATAAATTTACTAGTGGCGGGGAGCAGTAGCCCATCTTGACACCCGCTGCATCCAGCCATGAAGACTATTGTAAATTAATTAATAACACAGATTTACTATAAAATACACAGATTATATGAAGCATTAAAATATTATGCACATTAGGGAGCAAATCAGATAATTCTAGGATAGAATGATGATTTTACCTGTATATTCATCCACAAAGGTTGACAGCATGAGTGGATTGGGTGTTGTGTCACAGTTTATATTTGTGGTTTCTAAAAAGAAAAGGAAAAATAATGTAAAAACAACACAGAGGGAATATTCTTAGAACTAGTACAAGGTAAAAGATACTATGTTATATGAAGCAGATGTATATACTAATTAAAATTAATCTCTAAGACATTTATCATGGTGGTTCCTTAACACAATTTTCAGTGGTTAAAGCAATACAAAAACATTACTTGGAGTAGGTAAACTGCGGTGTGTTGATACCAGTCTACCCCTGCTCAAGAATTACACAGTGAAGGACTTAGCAACTTAAAAAAGCAGCTATCAAAAATGATGAGAAAATGTCTAGCTACAGAATTGTCCTTCCTTTTCACCTTGACCAGAGCGAAACTACAGCTTTATTGCCTAACAAGAATGAATCACTGTTCGTTTGTTTCCTGCTGAAACATTACAAATTCCACTGTGAAAATCATCAACAAAACTACGTTCGTACCACGGCCTTGTAAATGTTTTCTACTCCTGAGTAATCTGGTACACATAAAGCTATTCACCCCTGAAATTTCAGCAAGGATCAAAGAGCTTAGAGTAAAAGAGACATTGACTGGTTTGCCTGAAACTTATTCCCCTTCATTTTTTATAGCAGTCAGCAGTTTTAAAGTGTGGTTTTATTCTGAAAAGTGGCTTTTGTAAGTGGATTATTGTTCCTCAGTGACCGCTACATTTTCCCCGTATAATAATAACGGATAAGCTCTTTTCTAGATCTGCAAACTAGACACACAGAAATTACATCGGATGTTTTCCTTCTTCCCTGACCAGAATTTTTGAGTGAAGCTGCCACAGTGCAACCAATATTCTTATGGATACCTTCATGATCCTCATGGTCTTATGTGGGTTTGCACCAATGCTGAGTGTCTCCACTCTTCCCCCTTGCCATCTTCACCACATATTCAAATTGACAGTTGGAAAGTGAAGTAGCAGGCCATTTGCCTGGATAGGCAAATGCCTTCACATTTGCACCACTCTCATTAATAAGGGAGCAAACTTGTAGACGAGCAACTGAACAAAAACCTAGAGAATACTCCTACAGTCAGCAGTTGCTGGTGTGGGACTAAATCTCTGCCTCCAATTCTCAATATTCCAAAGTTTATTTTGGAGAGCAGGGTTCTGTTTCTACTGAAACAGATCAGAGAGCTGCAAGCTTGGAATTGCTTGAAAAATTATATCATACTCAAATAAAGGAAAAACACAATAATTAAATAAAAGCTCTTGTTGCTATTTTATGAAGAACAACTCTTCTCCCTCAGCCATTCTTGATGATTCTCTGGAGCCATCAAAAACAAGGGAAAGACGTTTGAGCATTTTCACTGCTGCGACGTTTCCTTAGAAAGTCCGAAGAACTAAATTATGTTAAGACCTCAAGTTTATGCACCAGATACTGTTCCCCCTCCCCAGATTCAGCTAACGGATGGCGTAGTTCTCACTGTCTGAAAGTCCTCTCCTCAATACACAGAAGGGGACTTTTAATGGAGTCCTTTCAGCACAACAAATACCAGATACAACAGTGCTAACTACCACAGTCTATTTTAACAGAATAACAGCACCAGGGAAGTCAACTGATCCCAACTTCATAATTATACATCCTCATACTCAACGTCAGCCTAGGTGACTTATTTAATGGCTGCTGCAGATATAAAATAACAAAATCTGAAAGTTCAAAGAGAATTTGTTAAAACCCTCTGTACATACAAGAACAGCGGTTTTCGATTTGGGATCATTGAGCCCCTGAAATCCAGACCACTTCCATCGGCACTGAGAAGATTATTTTCTGTCACTGAGAAGACGCTATTTTATCACTCAACAAATCAATGCATCTTAAACCTCTAAGATTAGGATTTATATGAATTTATTTAACTTAATTTTGTTTTATTTCAGTAACAAGAGCAGATTCACAAACCTTTATAAAAATGAAACTACTTACTTTGTGCATCGAGGCAGATGAATATAACCCAACCGATCAAAGCAAAAACAAGAGATCTAGAAAGTGCCATGAGCACCGCAGGAAAAATATCCTACTGAAGGCAAGGAGAGATGATCATTTATCATACACAATATTTGTAAAGAATCATTTGGCAAATCATAAATTTCCTAATAATGCCTTGAGGAATTCTTGAGTGAGAACAAACCAGAAGACCATAATGAGACACTGAGAGAAATACACAAAATATATAACGCTTATCAATTCCAGCCTCTGAGATCAAAGTCCCTTTGGGCAATAAAAATAAACCAACAAGGAAATCTCACTTTTGCGTTTCAGCACAAGTGACGTAGTTATTTTTACTTTAATAATCAATACAGAGATGAAAACAAATACTTTAACGGATTTAGTACATGCAAGATATCCTGACCCATATGAGAGAAACCTACATATTCCCTGGGAAAGAAAACTAAACAGGGCATCATCTGATAAAGGAACTAGCACCTTTTTATCTCATAATAATGCTGGAGTATCTCCTCACAACTCTGTCCAACAAGGAATAAATACAGAATTCCTATAGGGAAAACAGTATATATATAAACATATATCTGATATATGCTTTGCAAGTCACAGAAACTATTTGTTGAGAAAAGGTGTAGCAGTCAGTTAAAACATTTTACTTCAATGAAGTTTCCTCCAAAAAGGAACACTAAAAGCTTCCAGGATACTTTCAAAGACTACAAATGATTTAGCTGATCATACAATTTGTTTCAACCATTTTGAGGTAAATATACCTTTAATTCAAAAGGACAACTGATCATGCAGTAGGGAAATGGCTGCCAGACCAAGGTCTTTCCATATTTGTGCTAGCGCTTGTTTCGTCACCATGGATATAAACACAATTACTATAGCTTAAATGAAAATGCAAAAGATAATAATGCTGCATATAACTAAAAAATTATTGCAGTTTCTTAGCCTCATATAATCCAAATGGAAATGTGGAAGCAGTTCAAGCAGGAGTTAAAAACACTGAAAGCAATTTAATCATCAGCACCATCACTTTTGAACAAAGGCCACCTCCAGCCTTGATTACAGCGGCATTATTACTGGAGCCAATCTAAGGCAGCTCGGTTTTCCTCCCCCGCCCGGTTGTTCCCAGGCAGGCACGGAAAGAAAACTGCTGCTCAGATGCAACTCAATGCTCTTTTCTACTCTTTGCAAGCTGCAACAGCTGGGACGGTCCTGGTCCAAGGCTGCCAAGCAGGATTCTTCCTTCCTGCTCAGTCATTGTTTTCAGGGATCAGCACTCCAGGCCCAGACATAAGGAGGCATCACAACAGTTCCTGCCATTGCCACCTATGTCTCACAGTGGAATCTGGGCTTGAACAGAGTTCAGATGAAGATCATTTGTTTTCTACACTTAGTACCAAAGGAAAGATGAGGACAGTCATGCATTTACAGTTAGATGCTTGGTAACACCACACAGCTATGTAATATCAAGGATAACGTGCTGGGGGGTGGAGGGGAATTCAGTCTTTTCTTCAACCGCTAGTCACCCGTGGCAGCTGTAGGACTTAGAGCACCAGTAACCAGAATACATCAGGCCAGCACCCAGCTGAGGACAGCGCTGCCTGCTAAGCATGCAAGACACAATCACGGCAAACAGCAGGGTGGGCACTTCTCCCATACCATACTGACAGATGCCAGGCATCTACTGAGGGCACAGTCCTTCCCACCAGAAGATGCTGCCCACTTTCAAAAGCAGCACCGCATATTGAATTAGGATCCAAAGCCCTTGTGACTCCCCAAAAGTAGAGGCGCCCATACTGTCCTGTTTAACTTTGTGTCTGTTGCTGTAGCTTTCAAGCTGGTTGATTGTTTCATCAACCTCTACCATCATGATGCTCAAAGAAAGCAAGAGACATTAACCTTACAGACACGGCCCTTCTGTGCTGTTATTTGGCATCAAGCACGAAAAAGCCTTTGACTGGTTTCATTTACTGGTACATATGTCACCCAGAGGGGACCCAGCAGTAAATCTATTCTTGCAGTAAGGCAAATTTAACATGGGTGGATTCTTCCTTAATTCCCGATTAAAAAAAAGAAACTTTCTGGCCCGGAATTCAGAACATAGGTGTACAGTTCATACAGATTATTAGACTTCACCAAGAACAGCTGCAGAAGGAATGTCTTCAGTATTTGTCTAGGTATGTTGCTCTCTTGGATGCCAATAATACCTTAAGGTTTCACATGTGCCCAGAACAGGAGAGGGAGGTGCATAAAGCAAAGCAAGGAGCTTCATGTAATTGCTCAAACAAGCATTTGATGCAAAGGAACAGTTGCCCAACACACCACAATACCTGTATACACTCCACAAAAACAGGAAATGATGTTTTAAAACTGTATTTTTTGCAAATAGAGGTGTCCTCTCAGCCATGTCAAATGTTCTCATGCTATTCACATTTTTATGTTTACTTACTGGAGCAGCAAGTATATGTCTACGTTTCTCTTAACACATCATTTTTTTTTCTTGAGACCATTGCCATGGCTGACTTTAAAATTCTGGTCATTCGGCCAAGATTTCCAGGCACTGAGCAAACAGGCACATCTCCACAGTGCAGTGAGTTCAACATATGTGACAGTGAGACATACACTGCAATTTTCCCAGTATGTCAACTGGGACATTCATGCAGGACATTCATATAGAAATTTCTAAAAACAGAATCATGGAAACTAATCCTATTCATAGAGTTAACATTAAGTGGTATGATCAGCACTGTGGCAGTGGAAGGCAAAGTTAAAAATATTTCAGCATAACTTGGTTTGACATTTTGCATACTTGGGTCATTAGTAGAGCAGCTCATTCATGAACTTTTAATCCAGCTTCAAAACTCAATTCAGATAAAAATACTGTCAAGCTGTTGCAGATTTGGAGTAGCTCAGCATTCATCCATATACTGTTCTTGACAGGTAAAACTCCTTTACCATGATGCTGCAATTTAATCACAAATAGACAAAATGACTGAGACCATAAAACAATATTTATGAACTTGTTTAGTTTTTACAGATATCTATAAAAAAAACCCCACACATTTCTTAAATCAGTAACATTTATTTCTGTTAAACCAAGACAAGATTTCAAAATTAATACAAGATAAAAATTCAAGGTGGTTGGCAAGGGAGGAAAATACTTAAAAGATAGACTGCACATCATATATATTACTCTCATATGCTCAAAACCATTTCTGAATAAAATATTACAATACTGGCACGCAAAACTGGCACTTTCCCTCATAACCAATCCAGTGGGATTTTCCCCCTTTGCCTAGTCAGTAGGTCTAAGAAAACTAAACACATACACATGCAGCCTGCAACTTTCATAGCACAGTTTACCTGTGGAATTTGGAACAATCCTCTATCAGAAGTCACAAAATTATGGCAAAACACTTTCTATTGCATTTTGTACCTGGTGGATTTTAAATACTTCCTCTTTCAGCAAACAACAATCAGTCTTTCAGTGTTTACTATAAATGCTTAGAACTGCATTACTACTTGCAAACAGACCTGAGGCATTAGTAAAGCCTTATTTATTTGATATAGGTTAAAGTATTCCTGCAAAGTTACCACTCCTGCCTCAAATCAAGGCCATTGAAATCCACAGTTTTGCCTGTTGGTTTCACTGGGCTCTGAATTTGCTATGGCATTGGACAAAACACATAATAAACAAAATTCATTTTTATTGTTTGAATACAAATCTTCCACCTTGAAAGCAGTATTTTCAAGTATTGCTATCCTTGTCTTCTAATGCCAATTAAAAAACCTCAAGAAACAAGACAAACAAAAAAGCCTGAATAGAGAGAAGAGTGCATTTCAAGGACGACCCCTCGCCCTGTACCCTCCCCTCCCGCCCCAAGATCTTGCTGACTTAATTCCAAACTCACAATTTATTGTACAGCTGAGGTCTGGAAAAAGTTTTCCCTGAGCGCTCTTTCTACCTGTTTCAAAAAGTCAGAACGTGTTTTCTTGAATTCAGCCATTATTATTGCCATTTTCTTTGCTTAGACATGATTTATTTTCTAGGCAAGTTATTTCATTTTGGTAGCCCTGGATTGTACGTATAGACAAACTTGTATTCTATTGCTCCAAACAAAAAACTTGAAAGTGCATCTGACTTCAAAACAGCATTATTCAGGCAGGTTTCAGAAAGTAACTAGAGCCAAAAAATCAGTATGCACAAATCCTCATATGATTCATCTCAATTAAAAGATGCAGAATTAATAACACATTTGCTACAAAATTTAGTGGCATGGCATCATTAAGAGATGGAAGTGCTTTGCCTCCTAAGGTCTGGACATTAGAAGGGAACAAGATACTGTATTGTGCAAGGAGTCAGCTATGAAATAGGAATCAGTATTTAATTTTCCATACAAGTAAAGTAAGTGTTTCATATGCAAGATGCAATAGTGCATCATCACTGCATTTAAATCATCTTTGGAGGTCTAGATCCCACCTGTTGCCCACCTTCACACAAATGAGAGCTGTGTAGGTATATGGAGGGAAGCCTCAAAACTGCATTAAAATTTTGCTCTAACTAGTCTAGGTGATAGGTAATTCCACTGACTTTAAATGCAAATCCCCAGAGGACTGACCTAAAAAGTGCCATTAAATACTATAGAAAATAAATATTGTAGGTGATTTGTGTTAACACTGCTGACTGTACTCAGAATTCAGTAGTCTTGCTTTTTTCCTTTTTAGTATTTCTAGCATACCAGAAGGCATATTTACGTCTTCCGCCATAAATAGTCTAATAATTTAACTTCGTAATTTATAAAATATTTTCTATGCAACTTAACACAATAGCCTAAAAAAATTAAATTTAAATTTAAGAAATAGTGTATTTACAATTAAAATAAGTACAGACCTCAATGGATTTGCATTCATTTATCGCACAAAATAATTTACATGGCTTAAATTAATAAATAAGTCACAGGAAAGCTTTCAGAGATATGTATTCTTCATATGTCAGAGTGCAGTACAGTTTCAGGAAGCAGTAATGTATTTTGGCTATATTTTCTTCATGAGTCCTTATGTTGGACGACCTTGACCAAAACGGGATTTTGACCTGGATTAAGAACACATAAGAAGCATATTTGTAGATTATTACTGCTAGAACTGTGTTGTTACTACTGTCAAGTCAGCTCTCTAGTTCAGTATTTGAAATTATTTTCATGTTAAAGTGTCTTCAAAAAGAAGAGAAAAAAATCTCACTCATATCTATTACTGATAAAGTTGCCTTTCTGCCAGGATACCTGTACCCACAAACTATATATTCATATAAAGAATTCAAAGAACTGTGACATCGAATACTTTCTTCTGAAATCACTAATTCTATAGAAGTAGTCACTTGCAATTCCGTGGACAGAGATGAGACCTGTGAGAAATTTCTCTGACAATATTTTTATGCATCTATCCCCTGCTTGAAAGTTTGTCAGCAACTCAATTATAAGCTTCAGCTCAAGAGACTCACCTACTGGCCAAATTATGATCAGTCCTAGGCTCTACAACTGCACAATGTGCCAGCTTCTCAGTAAATTTTTGTTTTTCCCTTTTAAGGTATAAGTGATTCATATGCAGTAATGTAGTAGTTCTTAAAAATTTTTTTTTTTTGGAAGGAGACCAAAGAACAGACGAAGGAATCTCAGCCGACACTTTTCCAGTTATTCAAAGTTTCACAAAAAATTATCTTGGAGTAACAGCCAACCTATCAGCTATAAAACATTTCATCCAGTGTGGGTACAAGGGTTTCATTCTCTTAGCTCTAGTGTAATTTGATAAAGGAAGCTTTTACATTATACATGGTTAACTGCTCAAAGGGATGCTGATGCAAAATGTGTTTGAAATGGGGCAAGCATGTTTAAAAAAAAAAAGAAAAAGAAAAAAAAAAGTCCATGTTCTGCTTTTTCCTTTCATTTTAAAATCTTACCTTGTGTTCTTCTCAGTGTTGTTTTGTCGTGCACTGACTTGTGCCGAGGCCTTTATCTGAGCTTCAAGCCTAGAATAAATGCCTCCTGCGTACTGCAATTCAGGAAATCAAGTTGTGAAATTATTCCAGTTTAATCAGTGACTTCTCATAGAAATCACGAGAACCTATAGCATACTTGGTTTCATTATTGCCACCCAGTACTGAAACCCTTCAAATCCATCCTATTTTCCATGTCAGGTTTTTAAAGGCAGTGAACTTCACAAATTATTTAAACTATAAAAAAAAAAACCAACAAAAAAACCACCCACACACACACCCCTATTTGGCTAAACACAGTTTTTAGTACAAAATGAAGCCTGATCAAATTTACTTTTTAAGATTAAGTGTTAAAAAGATGGTATTTTCATTTGTATTACGTATTTTTGTTACTAAGACTCACTTAAATTCTGTAAACACTACAATTTAACAAGACAAGCCTTACTTCTTTACTGTCTTTTGACTTGACTCGATCAAGGTCTCCCAGTCGCATTTTTATTAAGTGCCCTGTAATCTCAGACATTCTTCTCTGATCTATGAGAAGTAAGAAATAATATTTAGAACAAGTTTTTCTTGCTAGTGAAAACAAGAGACAAGAACATGTTAATGATATTCTATTTGCAAAAGTAGCTTTCTTTTCAGCTCATACAAGAATCTTGAATAACCTAGATCCGAGATCCTGATGCATAACCTAGCTTCAGCTGTATTCCCAGCAGATACCAGGATTAGCCTGATGCACTACACTGAGAACAAAATCTACAGGAATGCTTCTGAGGCAGTGGTTTTCAAAACAGCAAAAATGCACAAGAATCTCAGGAGAGACTAAGAAAAAGCAAAACAAAACAAAAAACCCCAGAACGATTATAATCCTGAATACTTTTAGTCAGAGACTGGGAAGGAGATGCAAATGAACATGTTTATCTGTGTTTATCTGCACACACAACAAATTGCACAGGGATGTGAGAAGCAAGTTATTAACATACCTGTGCGGCCAGCAGATGACAACACCAGCACTATCCCTATAATCTCTCTAGATTATATGCTGACATTTCAAATAAAGAATAAAAAACATCCTAACATACACTTATGATGGAATTTTCCTTTTTCCTCCTGCAAACCTGGAACTCCTTCCCAATATTTTTCTAGTCAGTGGACCCAAGACTGTCTGTCTATTTTTCATTCAAAGTGAATGTGAAGTGCGTGGCTTTAAATGGTGGATTATCTTTCATTTTCTAGCCACAAAGATTTTTTCTCCTGCAGAATACAGGAGATTGCTAATAAGTGCCAATCAAATCCTAAAGTAACATTTTCAGGAGTAGTTTCCAGCTGTGTGAATACTTTTCTACATTTTGGAAGAATCTGAAATCGCTGTGTGGTTTGGAAACAGCTGATACACTAACAATTAGTCTAGTAGAAGCCTATTCTCTACCAAATGAGAAGTAGCTACGCAAAATAAATTTTGTTATATCTAAAAGTAAATTCAACCTAAAAGTTTCTAAAGTAGTTGTATTTTAAGAGAAGTAGACATTTCTTATAGGAGAGAATAATTTTCTCTGTATAATGTTAATATTACAAAAGCTAAGCCCATGCAAAAACGGACCGTCTTCTCTTTGAGCATCTTGGTTGAATCTTAGTGATCTGGAGGCATCCCATTTGTTTTGCTGCATACTCACGCTGGTTAGGAAAAAAAAAAAAAGATGCATACAGAGTATTATCAGTAGCCATTTACAAAGAAGGTTGTACTACAATATGGTCTCAAGGACTTTGAAAATTACTTACATGAATGGAGATGCATCTCGGGAACTTGACTAAAGAAAGAAAAGTATATTCCTAAGTGTGTTTTAAGAGGAAGTCTAAAACTTAAGAGTATTCCTCATTATTCAGTCCAGAGGGGCTGGTTTCAAAACTCAAGATTTTACCTTGTCAGATGGCTTCTCCTTTTTCTGAACGCTAGGTGAAGAAACCACTTTCTTTGGGTGCTTGCAGAATTTCTTTAATTTCTCCTTTCTCCCTGCTAATTAATGCAATATCTAGTAACAAGCACAATCACAGATATCTGGAATCTCTGAACTACACAGCTATAAAAGGATTTTTTTCCCCTCTACTTCTTCACAAACAGTGTAATTGGACCGGATATTTTTCCTTTGTTAATGTTACAGGCATGTTAGTAACACTCACAGATTACTCAAACACTTTCCCATTAGAAGCATGCATGAACTGAAGTATATATTAAAAATGCAAAATGGTCACATGGAACTGCCCAAATTTCTGTTGTAAATTCAAAAGCAGGTGCACATACACACTACATCTCTGAGAACATTAATTCAATCAACAAGCTCAAAGGTCTTGGTGATGTCAAACCAAGCAAGTCAAAGGCAGACTACGATGTTTTCAGTTTTCAACTTCTTTTAGGAATTGGTGTACCCCAATCCCCTCGTGTCAGGACAAAAAGAACAAAGAACTGCCTCAGTTCAAGTGGCTCATTATTAGGGTGAAAGGGAGAAGCTGCTTTTTGGATTTCCATACTCCTAAACTCCTTATCATAAGAGAGAGAAAAAAAAAAAAAGTTTTATGGAGCTTATCTTCAATGCAGACAACTCTAGCCACATTCACTAGTCATCTCACTAAGTTATGAGATCAGAGGAATAGTATTCTGCAAACAAGCATGCAGAAAATATAGGCATGTAGCTACTGTATTTTCCTCCAACATTAATCTAGGAGAAAATTCTTAAGTTGCTTGATAGTCTTTCCTGTAAAATATGCCCTCACACCCTTGAGGGCATCTCAGCATCTGAATAGTTTCAACTTCCCTTGTTTGCCAGTGTTTTTTTGGCAGCACCAAGCAGCAGATTAGTCTCTATCTAAGCACAGACAAATCTAGAACTAAAATTCAAATAATGTTATTTTTGATTTTAAAAATTCTAGTTTAAAGTTTGCTTACAGAAGAATTCTGCTGCCTTGCCTTGAATCCCTGTATCTAAATTCCAGGGAGATTTACTACAGAGATGGCTGTAGTTGTACCTGGTTTCCTGCACACTTCTTCTTCGTCCCCCACTTCATCTTCCGTGACCTCAGAGCCAGTGGTATACTCCTCTTCTTCAGATAACAACGACTGCTGTTTCTAACAGATGGGAGGAGAGTGCCACAGATAAGTGTGCCTTGATCCTGTTAAATGATATGTTAAATCTGTCCTAAGGATCTCTCTCCAAATCTAGCTTCGTATCTGAGTGAGGTAACCGTGTGTAAAGTTAGGTCTGAGAACACGATTCTCAAATATCGAAAAAGTAATTTCAGATCTTTGCTTAAAATGTTATGATAAATATTTTTATTTATGTTTCCTCAGGCTGGTCAAACATCAGAAGAGGTTGCCCAGAGAGGCTGTAGAATCTCCATCCTCAGAAATATTCAAAACTTGACTGGAAATAAACTTGAGCAATGTTGATACACCTTTAAAATTGAATCCAACTTTGAAGTTGGCCCTGCTTTGAGTGTGGGGGGATTGTACAAGATGACCTCCAGATTATTAGATGATTCTATGTTTAGTATCCAATGTACTATTTGCTATATAATTTTTAATTACTAAAAAAATTCACATTATGGTAGCAAGTATCTGAGTTAGCCACATAATTATAGAGCTGAACTGCTGCTCTCTCTAGCATTTGAATATAAAAATAGTTAGTAAACCAAATGTCACTCTATGCTGCTCGAAGAATGACTCCCTATCCTCTGCATTTGCCCTCAACCCTGATAAAGCTTTTTGCGATAAAGGTGTAAGTGTGCTTTAATTGACTTGTTGCTTTCCAGCACCAACAACATGAAAGAACCGTAAAATGTTAACCAGCAGATGGAATGATCAGCAATTCTTTCTGATGGTTTTAGGTGCTCAGTTTGACACAGTTTAAAAAAAAAAAGTTCAACTTAAAGTGCTTAGGACATGAAGCATCTCAGACAAGTCATGAAAAAGACAGACACTTAAAAATAATATTTTGAACATTTACATCTCTGCCAGCTTAATGAACTATGAAGAACTGATGCACGCACTGCAGGTCTATTGTTTGTTGTCATTTGTAAGAATGTTTAAAAGGAATATTTCATCTTTATTCAGGCCAAAGTAGCACTTCATGCATACTTTATGATTCCTTGAAAGTTCTTCACTGTACTACAAACTCCAAATTAAAGCAAAAGTAAGAAAATCTTTTCCTACAAATTAATTAGAAAATAAGAAAAAAAAAAATCAAAGTTAATTATCTGCCAGTACAGAAAAGCAAATATTTAAATTATGAACAAAACATTTTACTAACCAGCTGCAAAGTCCAGCTCTTCAGAGAAAGAAACTGCAGCCAGGAAAAGGGAAAGAGGTATATGTTAGAGAACTAATAATAATTAAAAGAAAAAATAGGTGAGTGCAATTCTCAAAATAGGAGTGGTATGCTGTAGTACAGCAATATATACTGTAGCCCCTAGAAAGCTTACTCTCATCTTTGACTTCACATTTTGGTGGAATGAAGAAGCACAAACAGGTTGTGAACTACTATTCCATTAAATGCAGTGAATTCAGAATCACGTTCTAATTTGCCCAACCTCAGCACTAAAGATACTCATGGATTTTTTTTTTTTTAATTAAAAAAAGCAGACGGGGAGGAGCAAGTGTTGGGCACCAAATTATGTTAGAGTTTATATTGAATAGACTCCAGCATCTGTAGCAGAAGCTTCTGGTGCTCTGTGTAAAATTCTCATGGAGCCAGCAGCATCCTGCTGCTGTCAGGATTGCTGAGTTACTGAAGTGAAGCTCCACAACGGGTGCAGAACTTTGTAAACTTATCTCTACATGAAGGATCTCTTTAAAGCAGAGGTAGTTTTACAAACACTCTACTTCAACTTGACTTAGAAAGCAACTCTGATGATTTGGCATATACATAGTAAAACAAACATCATAGCACTGGAAAATAGGATCTTTTGCACCTGGAAAAGAAGAGATTACTGCTCTTCATTTATGGGTTTACAAGAGCCACTAGATATACTCAGACACATTAGCAGACAAACCAAAGAAGGCAATTATTTAAATAATATTCACCACCTGATGTATTCTGGAGTACGACTGGGTCCTTAAACACCACCAGTTTACAAATGGTCTGTAAAGCACAGACATATGGAGAATTGCTTCTGTTTTACAAAGCCTATCAGAAATATTTCTGTAAAAGTTTTGCCTTCTCAACAGACATTTTGTACCCAGACTAGTCAATGCTATCCCACAGTGCTCAGTTGTGTGCTTGTTCCTTTAGCAATGCGTATACACAAAGTTGTCTAATGAATTCTTCAAAGTATCTCTGTAAGAATCTTCATTATCAGGAAGAAGGGGAAAAAAGTTAGCAGTCACTCACAGCATTGATTTCTCCTGTTTTGGGGCCCCACGGCATATTTGGTTCTAACAGCACATCACATTCAATACCTTTTTCATCACAGAGTCCAATACCAGAATCACTTGAAGAGGTGAAAAAAAAAAAAAAAAAAAAGGTTTTTTTATTTCATAACTTTACAATCAGGCTCTCTTTACTCATGATAAAAAGACCCCCCCGTTAGCCACATAACTAGTATTTTGATAACAATGCATTAAAATATAAAGATAGGAGTGAATAGTTATGGAGGTTGAATGACTAAATGCCTGTTTGAAGTGTAAAAAGGTAAAAATACTTGCTCTTCTCTTCCCAATTTCCAATTAAACAATCATAAAATCAAGTACCTTCTAAAAATCCCATATGTTGCACATTTCAAAATGGGGAAGTCAAATGTAATGTACACACAGGTAAAATGTCAAAGGCTAAGTTACTTCAGAACAATGTTCTTACCTATTTTCATCCTTAGTGAAAGGAACAACAACAACATCTCTGTGATGAAGCAGATCATTCAGTATTTTAGTAGTCCGAGATTGCAAAACATCCCCATCTTCATCTCCTGAAGGTAAACCAACCACGTGATCCCTCACTTTACAGCCCTGTCATACATATACACATAAAGAAATCAGATACATGAACTAATGAGAAGAACTGAGTCCAGCAAGCATGATAACGAAAGCTCAACTTAGAAACTTCTGGTCTCTATAATTGGAAGCTTTTTCAAGACAGAAACTACAGATGAGCTTTTGATTAAAGAGGTGGAACTGATTCTGTATTTGTTGAAGTTAATGGGAACTTCTAGAAACAGACATCCTGAGAAGCAAAGCGGAGTCCACTAGGTAGGAATAACAATTTTTACAGAACTGTTTCATATCCAATTTTAGCATTAAATGTGGTGAAGCTGTAAGGTGACAAAAGGGAATGGACTAACGTCCCTTGCTTGTACGGACAGCTTACACTGCACACACTATGACAGGAAGTGAAAAACAGCTTTACGACATGAGCACAGCACCCTTTCCCTCTCCAGTCCCACACCCCGCTCTGCCTGCCAGGGAACGCCTGCCGCACTGGGGTGATCCCAGAAGGGTTCACCGCAGCAGGAGAACGGCCGAGGTCAGAATCCTCATCCTGCACTGCTTTGAGACACTGCAGCAACGCACAGTCCTCTTTTTGCAAAAGATCTATTTTCCTAAACCCGTCCCCTCCCATGTCTTATGCTCTTTTAAAAGTGAACTATTAATGAAGTACCTTTGGGAGGGTTGTAGGATCAAATCGAAGTACTTTTTGGTTACAACAGGGATATATTCCTGTCCCAGTGGAACCCAGAGCACTTGCTACACCTGGATAAAGAACTGGCTGCGAATGGTACTGGCAATGGGAGAATTCAGTACACAGGAAAGACTACATTATAATAAGAAGAGAGATGAGAGGTGAGATTACCGATGGAAGTCAAAATTTTGCAGTATAAAGACTATATATCAGCTTTATTACTATCACACACCAAAAGCTGCAAAAACTCAAGAAAACTCCCCCCCAGTCACCACCTTTCTTAAGGCAGAAAGCCTTGATGTCACTCATTAAAACCTGAGTGCTCAGAGAATAGCCATTCTAATTTAAGCATGTTTTGCTCTAAGCAGTCAGAAAATAAAGGAAAGGGAAAGTGATGGGAAAGGAGTATTTCGAAGTCATGAACCACAGCTTCTGTAATTTCCATAATGCAAGTAATTGTCTCCTAATCAAAAAAGAAAAATCACAAAGCCAGCTGGTATCAAAACCAATTAGCTAAATGGAGGGGATAAATATGTTTTCCATACTCTTTTAGTCCCTGACGCAGCCCCCAAAACTCACCCAAGAAAAGACAAACAGACAAGCAAGTAAAAGTGAAAATATACTAACTTGGTTACACCTTGAGCAGGCCAACCAATTGACAGTCCCCCAGAGGCGCCAATAAACATCTCGCCAAGATTTTAATTCCTCATGAAGACCAATTAAATACTCATGGACTTCCCAGGTTTTATCTCTGAAAAAGCACAAGGTCAGGTTATGCACAGAATCCTAAAGCAGTTTTGATCCTGCCACCAGAAAGGTGAGGTGGAGAAACAGCAAAGCAATACATCTTCCACTGGTGAAAATCCTACAGAAGAGTTTACAATAACAAGGGTAGTGTGGGACAAATGAAATGAAATTCAGATGATGACAAAACATCCTAAACTTAGTAATAACAACACATTACAGCTTGCTTCATTTCAAACTCCATATACTGCAACTTGTAAACTAAGATAAATATCAAGCTTTACGGAAATCAGGAGAACCATAAAACAAAGGAAAACTCAATACACAAACTAAAAGAAAACAAAATATGCATGTGTGAACAAATTCAATGATACTGCATTTTTCTGCCCTTAGAAGAATACTACCGTATAACAGACGTGAAATACTGCCATTCTATTTTATTTATTTTAAAATGCAACATAGTATGTTTCTATGTATCTGCAATGCAACAGCAATTCTGAAAAATGTTAGTATCTTTTCTTGATGATTATATGCATTTGAGGTTTCTGTTTCTAAAACTAGGAGTGTGTATTATGGACTTTGTTCCTTCCTAGTGATAAAACAGCACACCTCTTTTGAATTCAAAAGACAATATGCATCCAGCACTGATGCATTTTATTCTTGGAAAGAGCAGATACCGTTTTCCCCACAATTTTAAGTCCTGGCCTGAACAGCTTTTTACTATGTAGGTGCCTAGTCTAGTCTAAGGGGACAAAAACTCCTATGGGAACTTCTAGGTACCATTAGACATCTAGTGCATACAAATCCACTTTTAAACAACTATACCATTAAAGACAGGCTTGTATTAGATCATAAGCCTGGATTCATTAGTGGCCAGTGTCACCTAGTCTAAGGAATGGGTAAATGGATTCTATCCAGAAAAGCAGCCACAAGTACCAGAAGACAAATACTCAAAAGATTACGCAGATTCTAATCAACTTTGAGAACCTGTACATATATGCGCTAGGAATTATGTAGCAGCTATGTGCACTCAGCCCACTTGACGTAATACAATTAAAGAATTTTAATTGGCTTATCACCAACGATCCTAATACGTCAGGACAGGGTCACAGATTCAATTCTACTTAGACTGTTAGGCAGGACTTGCTCCACACCTTAGTATTATCTCCCAACAGTAATTCCAAGTTGACATGTATTATCTTGGGAGCTGACACTGAATTGTGTTTCGGTTGTTCTGAATCGAATAGATCCAATGAGAAAGTCTTGCTGTTACTAATTTCCTTAAAAGGGGAGGGTGGGAGGAAGGGAGGGAACTGCAGCTTGTCAGGCATTGGTCTTCATTCAGAAGGGAATGCACTGTACAGAAACATGGCTCAACCAGACATAAATCAATATAACATTTGTGCCAAATCAATCAGGCATACAGAGAGAACAGGGCTTGGAAACACCTCTGACAAATACTTTAAAACAATAAAAAAAAAAACTGGTAAAAGTTTATTCATAGTAATTTTTAAGCAGGATGAATATCTGATGTGACAGCGTCAAGTCAGTCCAGAATAAAATCTTTAGCATTTCTTTGTTGGCAGAGACAGATCAACCCTTCCCTAACAAACCTTGTGGAAATGCAGCCTTTAATTCAATTTGTCATTGGCTACATATAAAAAACCCTTTGATGAAACAATTAGCTGAGTATTTTCTACTTAAAGCAGCGCAACCCAAAACAGCACTCCCAGTGATCTCAGATGTAGCTTTTCCATATTGCAGCAGCAGTGGCACTGCTAAATGAATTTCAGAAGTACAACCATAATCTCCCATTTGTTGTTTTTGCTAGGGAATATATTAAAAAAAAAGTTGTTGAGATGATGATTTATACTGCTCTATGCCTATCTATGACTCAATTTTGTAACGTGAATATGTTAACTCCTAAACATGTAGTATTTTGTAAAATCACCCAACATCATATAATTGATGAAATATATTTAATATACATATTACCTTATATGAACATAGACGATATTCCCATGTTGATCTATGTTGATTTTTCCCGGTACACAAGGAATTCGTCTTTCTGTTTCTTTAGTTAGCAGCTTTTTACATAAACAACATCTAGATTAAAAAAAAAAGACACAAAACTCTGGAGTAAGAGCAAGACTGTGAAATACAGAGGCTATCTGTGTAACTGAAGTAGTTAAAAAAAAAATTACCACACCTGTATAACGTTGCTGCATTTCCCCGAGAATCTGGATTTAGGTACTCTGGATCAAAGAGTCTCTCAATCTTCTTGCAGAAAAGTTTACTATTAATGACAGCAACACAGCTTACCCATTAGAAAAAGACCTGAAAATTGCTTTATGTATAATGAGACTAATAATAATATTCTGATGATATGTTAAGTTGTCACTTTTCTTTCAATATCTAGCTTTTAATGTGATTTTCCTTTAAGATAATGTTTGTGGCATACATGTAAGAAATGCCCATATAATTGGACTTGTCTGGGGTTGGAATTTACTCATTGAGGAGTGTGAACTTTTTTTTTTCTTTATGGAGGACCTAATGGGACTTTAAATGCTTTTGCTAAGCCATTCATTAAACCGTCTCTGTCATGTTCCCCTATATGGCACAGGGCCTTCTTCTTGCCCAACCTCAATTTCCCTCACAACACACAACTCTGCACACGCAGAGCATTTGCCTATCTAAACTGGCAGCTTCAGCCTCATTTGCAGATGCAATGCAGTGCTGTTTGGGTAACTGTTTCCTAACCTTACTTTAAAAAAAGGATTTCTTTCCTCACGTCTTTATAAGCGGTGATAATATTACAGATAAAACCTTACATCCACTGAGTCGGTCATGGAATTCCTACCTTTATAAAGCATGTTCTTCAATGTACACTCCGTATGGTTAATTTTTTTCCCTCTATTACATCCTTTGTTTGCTATCTAAACTCACAGCTTCTACTTGATTAAAACACTTTTTACTACTGAATGCTTTTGTGAAGCCATATTTAACTTTTAGAACTAAACTGGTAATGTTTTCATTCCTGCCAATTAAAATATTTTCCTACTTTCATCTTGCTTGCCTGTAAGTCTGCCTACTATTAATTGACCCTTATCTTGATATTAACTAACCTAGAGTCCTTATGTACGCTGTTTAAATAATATTCCATGACAGCTATTCAGCCTTCTGGCCATCCTAAATTCTATGCCCAAACATCACAGTTTGCAGGCTGCTGAAACCAAACTGTTCTCTGTGAATTAGGAGCATGCCACCCCATTAAAGATTCCTTTCCCTAATCCTGGCCTCCATGCGAGGATTCATGAATAATTTATCCATGTCACACTCCTACTGTGGTCTTTCTTTTTGCTTGTCTTCTATAAAAAGCTCTTTCCTTTGGCTCAAAATGTTAATATAAATTTCTGAAGTCACTTCATGATATTCTGTGTTAAAGATACATTATATAAAAGTATAAATTGTATTTATTACTCTAGACTCCATAGTGTCTTAGCTGTTCCCAGAAATGATCCAGAAGCGCTATAGTATTTCAGTGGTATATTATATTGCAAAAAGTTACCTCTTAAATTTATCTCTTTTGTCCTTCACCTCTTCCACTTCACTGTGTGTGAAGAGATCAGCAATTCGTGTAACAAGATTAGCATTGATGCAATTCATGTTACATGGCGTGGCTACAATGGCATTCATATTTTCATGGCAATAATTAATACATTTTTCTACCTATAAAAAGCAGAAATATTAAAAATAATTTAAAAGAATTCTAGACTAAGCTATCGCAGATGAATTGCTTCAAGCTTTCTTTTTTTAAAGTGTGTGGTGTTTTGCAAAACTAGTTCAGTTCAACTCAAAAATAAAAAGCAAGCTTAAGATTTGTCTAACTGCGACCCTGCATTAATGAGACTCTTAATTTGTTTGTGTTCTCCTCCAAAAGGTCTCTACAGCCTGGGAAACAGCTCCAGAAACATTTCATCTTCAACAAGCGGTATCTTCCAATTACTTGTAATGAAGAAGCACAGGACACATTATACATGGTATCGCATAGATCTCAACTTTAACAGCTAACCTTACTGTGTATTTCACTGCAGGTCACCCCAGTGACAGAACTTTTGACAAACATTTTAACAAACAAGTCAATAGTCGCTATTTCCACAGAGGTGAAGGATATAAAAAGGTATTCACCAATACAATACTTTTTTTTTTTTTTAAATAAAACCTATCAGAAGTCAGATACCAAGGTTATTTAGATGAATCATCAGAAGACAAATCCAAGAGCCCACTATCACATTTAAAAGCAACTTATTCTACAAATTTTATATTGCCCTCATTGAGATTCTGCAAATATTAGATTACCGCTTTGAGTGAAAAGGTGGCAAAAATCTCAAAACATCTTCATTATATAAAACAGATGCAATGGCTGATGCAACAGTCAAAGCATAACAAACAAGCTGTTAGACACCTAGTGATTAGCTGTGCCCTTATGGCACAGAATCTTTCTTTTTTAATACTTACTAATGAATCCATCTTCAAAAACTCAGAAGAAATAAGAATTGATATGACATTTGCTGGTTCTAGAAAACAACAAAAGGAGTGTTTTTACATGAATTCTGATAATTTCACATCACCTCCCTCCCTCTGCATATTTAGCACATGTTGTAAGCATTATTTTACCAGTCAACCTATCATTCCATCTTCCAACACGCAGAAGACTTCCAACCTTATGAAACAGATGTCTGGTTCCATATACAAAGACACTGTATTATTCTTACAGTCATTTTCTTGCCCAGGTTCTCAGTTTTTGTTAGCAAATGAACTAGAATGATCTTGTTCAATTGTTTAATTATGCTTCTAGCTGATTTTTCTTTTTTCTTTACCATTTAGGTGGCCAGAGCAAAACTATATCAAACTGGACTATATAAAAGCTGGAAAAGGTAACTTCATAGGGATAAAATGACACAACAACCATAGAACAAGCTAACTTCCATCCCTAGCCACCATACCCAGCTGAAATTTTGCTCAACATAACCTGCAATGCAAAGGTTTTTAGGACTCTCTTACCTTGTTCTGTTTATATTTTAAAAGATGATAACAAAGGATCATAAAAAGATTTAAAAAAAAAAAATCGGATCCCAAACTATATTAGACCTTTTTTACCACTTCAGCTATCAGGATGTTTCCTTAAAACTGTCAGTGTTGACAGATCAGATTTCTGCTATAATGACCACATAATTTTCTGCTGCAATCCCTTTTTAATGAATGAAAACTTTCTGGGTGTTGCACTGAAAAAAGAGACTGGGGCTGAATCGTACCAAAACCACTAATTTTCCATTAGTTTGAGATTTTAGTCTGAAGTACATATCATAATGAACCTGCCACAAATGATCAAGACACTGTCTTTTACCTAAAGTGGGCATTTCATAAGCTTCAGATTCTTTAGTGTTCCTTTTAACATATCTTATCAACCAGTCAAAGATGTGAACGTCACAGTGCACTGAAATGTCCACCTCTTCCCAGCGTTGGGCATCCACTGACAGATATTCAGCAAAGTATTTCATTTCTGAAATCAAAAGGTCTCGAGGACAAACGAAATCTTCTTTGAGGTTTTTTGCTTCATCACACACATGGATCACCATATTTGGCCTCAATTAAAAAGAAAGAAAGCCACAAAACGAGTTAGGACCCTAAGCCAATAAGAATGCCAAAATTGATTAATGAAAATTTCATCTCCAAAACTGCATCAAACATTGCAATATTGACATCACTAACAGTTTTTTCTTAACAGAAGGAAAACAAATTGCACAGTTATTAACAGTAAGGGCCTACTGTCAGATGCTAGTGGAAAAGCACACATTTGCATATACTCAGACAGATAATCGAAATGTGATTTAATGGTTAAGGGACTGGAGAAAGAACAGTTATAACTCTAGTCCCCAATTTGTCTCCAGTTTGTTATGGAATACTGTTAAAACATCACATAAATGATTTGCTCTCCCTGTTTTACTTCCTTGAAAAAAGCATGCATATACACACACACTCACATCTGCCCACCCACCCCTAACTTACTGAGGTACCAAGGACATTAACTAGTATACTATAGCAATTTTCATCTGTGGAAATTAAAATTGCTTTACTGTATATTAAAATGCCTATTTCTTAAGAAAAGGTCAAAGTTAGAATCAGTAAAATCTATCTCTACAAAAAGAGGGTTACCATTAGGTTTGAATCAAACACATCATGCTGTAAGTATCTCTATAGTAAGATGCACTGGTGATGCACACGGCTATTTGAATTGGTAGTAAAATTTTTATTTGCACTTTTCACTTACAGATTTCCTTTTCTTCTTCTAGACTAATAGGACAATTCTACGTTCACAGAACATAACTTTGTTTTTTTAATTAACTGTTAGTGAGCATCAATCTTGTTTTATTCCTTTTTAACGATCACACTGTGTTTCCCACCACAGCAGTGATTGATCATTCAGAAGAGAACTATCTACGGCTTCAGAAGTAACCTATCACTACTGCACATAAGAAATTCTCAAACCAATCCCTAGTATTTCTGTAGCAACATTAGGTTTAGGATATTCACAGCTGTGTTCTTTGTGACAGGAAAAAGTTCAGAGCACTTTAAACAGCTTTCAAAACTAGAGAGATAGCTACTTTACTGACAAACCTTCCAGCGAGCTCACATTTCAAATGACAGTCCAGTTACTTTTTTGGTTAATAATCAAAAAAAAATTTGGAAATTTAAAATACTTAGTCAAAAATAAGCTGCCTCACTGAGATTTTCAGCAAATTTTCTTGCTCCTGGCCTAAGACTAGTTCTACAATCATTAGTAATAGCAGTACTAAAGGACAAGATGTATTTGTCACCCTGGCTTCAGAAAACCAATACACAAACTGTGGACACATGCATTTCCACTACCATTCTTATTTTTAATCAGAATCAGGGGAAACAATATAAAAATACATGTGAAATATAAACATTTGGAAAACTACCAAAAATTCTTTAGACTTCATTCATATTTATTAATAAAGCTAGAAAAACTGTTAACTGGTTCTGCCTTGAACAAGGAGAATGACTATCTGACCTTCTTGCATCCCTTTTAGTGGTGCTGTCTATTATTCTGGGATTCCTCCAAATGAGTGCTCTGTCAGCTATATAATCCTGTAGGCAAAAACCACAAACATCATCTTACCCCTGACTTCCATCAGTGCCTTCCCCACCTTTATGCACAGGACCTTTCTCAGATTCTGAAGAACAATTCCTTGCGGAGGTTGTGCTGGACCTTCCTTAAATGTAAGGAAAAAAGGCTTCATTAGAACAACAGGGACTGACCTTTTGCTCTTCAGCATCTTGGAGCACAAGTGAAGCACAGCTCTCATACTGGGGCAATGTTACATGATTAGCAGCAAGATCTGGGCTACCATAAGAGCTAGCAGAAAATCCAAGCCATGTACCAGAAACTCAGATCAGCAGCATTGCTGGAGTGCCCAGACACTTAGCTGCAAATCTAGATCAGTTCCATCTCAATATAGAGCCAAGAGATTTATGCAGTCTTCAACATTTTCCTCTGGGAATGCAATCTACTCCTTTAGCTCCCCTTTTCTTCTTCGTGGGATGTGGGTCTTAAGACTTTCAATCACATGAAGGCTTCTGTTTTCGGTAAGCTTTGCCACCAGAATATAATCACTTGAGACTAACTCAGCTTCTTATCCATAAATTGTTAGCTGTGGAAGTATGTTGCTTACAAGCTGAAGCACAGAAGTCTCTACAGATGTACTTTTCCTAAATTTCTCAAACACACGGCTTAAAGCAGCAAATTGAATAAGACAACGCTCAAAAAAGCAGTCAGATTCTTTTAGTCCCAAATCTATACAGCACAGCTTATTCCGGGAATAAAGGACAACTGAGCTTTAGTTCAAATAGGCTCTCTTCACAGCTGGACACAAAACCCAGTGAAGACAGGAGAGGTCTGGTCACCCATCCAAATGAGTTCTGGATCAAGAGTTAAGAAAATCCTAAGATTCGGATACTGAACAACTCTTTCTACAGTGATGAATGGATCACTGCAATCTGAAACTTCCAATAATCTTGCTTATAACTCAGAAATGTCATTATCTTTTCAAAATAATAGAAGGGCACATATCTGGCTTCCATTGATAAACACACCTAAGGTCATGATTTTCAACTATTACTCCCTACTCTCAGATTTCTAGGAGAAGTGTTCCAGAAGAATCCTCTCCCTAAAGGAAGAAGCTGTACTCTTTAAGAGAGACCTTCTCATCTTATGGCTGACTTTCTTATCTTACAGCTGACTGACATCAAAAACCATCTGGAAGCTCTATACTGTTCAGAACACAGCAGTTGCACCTTTCAGGACAGTGAAGTTAACACACTAGTGGAAGAAGCAGCAAAACCTTCTCTAAAGATAAAACCTATGGCCATGCACAGGTGGGCCTTAGTAAGGCCATAATCAAGGAAAGACAGCTAATATTAGGGGAAAGTTTATTGGACAGACACTAGAAGAACCTTGGAAGAGGCTAGGTCAGCCACAGCCTTCAGGGCAGCCATTCCACTGCAGACAGATGACCCATACTGGTAGAAATACAGCCAAGGTGTGGGCCCTGGATTTTTAATGCAATGCAAGATGAATATTTTAAGTAAAGGCCTGCGGAAAAAATGACACTGAAAAGTTCTGTTTGCAAATGTTAAGAAATTTATTTTGGACACAGTGAAGTTCTTTATGAAAGAAAAGGAAATAACGTTGAGAAGAATATGCAATACAGCCAAATTAACAGGGACATCTGAACTTTACCTCACATTTCTTCCAATCATTTTTTTCAAGCTTTTAGATGGCTCAACTTCCGAAAGTTAATAACAGAAATACCTTGGGTAAAAGCCCACCCTACGCTTATGCACTGCCATAATATGCATTTAGAAGGACTTAACAACAGTTTGCCTTATAGGTAGCATCCAGTTTAATAAGCTTTTACCACTCAGCCAAAACCAAAATCCAGTTCAAAATGAATTGAGTCCAATTGCTTTTTCTTGGGGATACTCATGTCTACAAACAAATCCAAACAGGCCCCAAATTCTTGATCCTAAAATAAGGCGATGTGAATAAATTCACTAGGAAGTAATTAATTAAAGAAAAAATATTCATTTACAAATAGGCTTTTCTCAAATTCTCAGTTCTGAAATATCTGAGTATTTCCCAAGTATTAAGAAGGTGTGTTCACTACAATCCAGTAGAAAGAGATTGTATTACCCTAATCTTAACATATTAAGAAATTACACAAACATGAGAAATCATTTATCCCAAGTCACAAGAAAAATGTGTTGGAAAGACAGGAACAAAGGAAATCTCAGGCTAAGATCTTGCACTAGGGAACATTAGAGTACTTAACTGCATTAATACTTTTTACATATATCAAATTGTTAAAAAGAAAGCACGCACTAATTATCTAAAGAATTCTATAAGCAGAGTTAGCTTGTTAACTGCCTACTGGGAAGCTACTAATAGCAAGAAGTTAACTATTTATTTAACTTAATATACATAGCAAGTACATAATTGAAAGCTGATAGCACTTGATAGCTGATAAACTCTATATACAGTTTTCAAATATTGTCTCTTTATTAGACTTTTAAAAAACATTATATTCACTGCCCAGCAAGGCAAGCTATTTTTTATCCTGCAAAAAGAACAGTGATCAGAAAGCTGCAACGCTGAGAAAGACAACATAACAGAGAAAATTCTGTTGGCTTAAACCTTCACTATCATCTCAATGGGTAACACAGAAATCATTTACTCATTACTGGAATGAAGCAAATTTCTCATGCAACACAACTGGCAAGTTTCCCAACGTGTAGAAGATACCTTTATTTACAATGAAAACCAGAGAATAACTATTGCACTATTGTTTTAATAAAACTTCTTACAGGAGAGGTACTTAAGGTGGTGTTACCAATATTTTTCCTTTTCAGTCACAGCACAAATCATTAGGACTAGTCCTCTTCTATCAAAGTATTATTGGGCCACATAATTGACCAAGACTCATTATATATCAATACAAGAATATCTTGCATCAAAACGTAACTAGTTTATGCTCAAATTCCCATGTAGCCATCTAGCCATTGAGACAACTGCAGGGCCTTTTGCTGGGAAAGAGGAGGCTGACCTCGAGGAACCACCGTCTCAGCTTTCAGCCATTCAACACAAAAACTTTCTACTTATCTTAATAACACAGCTTGACGTGACTGTAAGTGTTGGAGGTTTACACAGTGCAACATCAGGGACACAAAACAGAAGAATAATCCTCATCCCTCCCAAACAGAAGGATTTAGCATAAACTTCAGCATAACATGCCTTTTGGAACAACAAACTTAAAAAACCCAAACATTGATTCTTAATCTAAATGAACTGAAAGTGGCTTCTTATATGCATTATATGTGTGCTTAACTTTTCTTTTTCAAAGACAAAGAAGTACCATTCCTGGGTGGACTTAGCACTCAAGACAGAAAAGCATGCACATATTGATTATAATCAAAGTCAATATATTTCAGAATTACTGAAAACATACCAGTTATAGTAATGGAATTCTGCCCAATGGGAGGCTCCTGAAACTCGGTCTGTGTATCAAGCAAGGAGGATTTGATGTACGTAGCTAAAGTTTCCACAGGACTCCCACCAGCAGCCATTAGGGGATTATACTGGTTGTCAACAGGTGAACTTCCACTGCTTTTTAGTTCATCAAACCTTTTTGCACACTGTCACAAGATTAAGCAATAGGACAATGAAGTAGTAGCTTTCAGTACATTTTAAAATAACTGTGATTTTTGATGCAGATATATTTCATTGTATTGTATCAGTATGATGAAACTGTTCATTTGCAAAAGATTAAACTTACAAGGCTTCTTATATAATTAGGGGCATCAGGAAAGAACAAAAACACACAGTAAAATAAATCAGATTTGCCATGATTAAACACTCTGACAGAAAGAAGAAAAACAGATAAGATGGAACCTGTTTCAATCTTTATTTTAGGCCTGATCTTCCAAAGGGTCAGCTTTGAGGAGAGTTTCAAATTATTATTATTATTTTTTTTAACTAGTTGCTTTACCATTAACATTGTCAAATATTAGTAAAAGCAGCTATATTAATTGGCTCATAATTATTGTTTCTTTTACTTTACAATTTCCACTCTGGACAAAAGGGACTGGTGATTTCCAATGCAGTTCTATTACCTTTCCTTTCCTTGTTTTGATGAACTAAAAAGTACTTACATCTTGTCAATTTGTACCTACACAATGACAATCACGGGCTTGATTCTGCAGACTCCTACACACAACTAGCTTTACACATACAAGCTAATCTACCAAACTCCAGGGATAATCCTCCTGTGATACAACACTCTGGCTCTATACAAGCTGCTATCTCTTATCATTATTTATTCAGATTTAGCTAACTGACATATTGCTGCATGTCACCTTCTCTTTTGGTAGAGGCATACGCAGTGACAGCCTTTTGATATTAATGCAGTGTCTCAAGTTTTTAACAATGCCACTTCACAAGATTCAACAGACACATGAAAGCACAGGTCTCACTTCACTTAGCTGCCTTAAAGAGGGACTCCACATACTTAAGACACTTCGTTCTTTTAAAACACAGTAACCAGACATGTACTAATCAACCATACTATCTTTATATAAGGAGAAAGCTGACGGATTCTTTTATAATTATTTTATTTGCTCAAGGTTGTACAGTACTCTATCCAAACTGGAAGTTGAACAGCAGTGACCACAAAAAATATATTTATATGTTAAACCCTTTGCCAAGCACTTTTTTCAGCTTGCAAGGCAGTAACATTCCACATAAGCTCCTGCTCCCAAACAATCACTTATGTTCTAAGTACAAGGTCACAGTGAAGCCCACTAGCAATGCTACAAATGTGAGCTGACACATTTGATTAAGTTTGCAAGAAAATACAGACTATTGGCTTGTTTTTTCCAGCTTCACTGAATCACAAGGGCAAAAGCCATTTTCTCTCTTAGCTCAAAAGCATTTAAGAGAACATAAATTATCTTCTCTTGGTTTACTTCACCTCAGAACCCAAAAATCCAAAACTGTTAAAAAAAAAAAAAAGCAAAAAAAAAGGCAGTTCATCATGAAATTCAGCAATCCAGAAAGATTAAGTGTACAGAGGTGGCAAGTTCTTCCAAAACCTATTCCAGAGAAAGAGTAAGCCACTTCTTGCAGGACCAAGCAAGAGGCAACTGCATGACTTTATTATCTAGTGGAGGTCTATAACTTTTACTTCCTCAGAATTGTATTGAACGTAATGCCAATCAAAGGAAATTATTAGGTTTGCTAGTAAAGTATACTACAATCTGCATGAAGTTAATGGGTACTGTCATCATGAAAGTCTTAACTATGTAATTTGAAACATATTAGTGCAATTATTCTTTTATTTTTCAATTCTACTTTTCAATTTTTATTAAAATAAAATTTTCCAGTAGTTTTTAGTCTTATTCTATACTAGTTCTGAAGAAATACATTGTGTTCTTATTTCAAAACTTTAACATTCAGATTTTGTACAAACAAAATATACTTTTTCAATCTACTGCTCATTTAACACTTTTAGCTCTTTATAGTTTAAATTATTTTACAAAAAAAAAAAATCCTTAACTTCCATTTCCCTCCCTCCCAAAACAAAAGAAGCAAAAGAAGATAGAGTACTGCGTATAGCATGCAGATTCTTTTTTAGTAAATTCACCTCTTTGGATGTAAATCCTGGAACTAGCCTTGCCACACTGTCCCAGTTGATAGGTTGAGGAACACCAATTAGGGAACACAGGATCATATCCAAAACCATTTGGTTGTTGTCATATGGAAAGTTATTGTTTTCTGAAAATCCACGACTCATCTTTGGTTACTAAAGCCTAGAAAAGAAAATGTTATTAGAACGTACACACAGAGATGTACGCACTTAAATAATGCTCAGATTTCAGAGTAACTGAATAATTTGTTAAAGCTTAATGCATGTTAATTGTAGCACTCTAAGTTACTACGGGAAATATTTACTACAGCATTGCAGCCAAGTACCAATGCTATAAGGTTTGTATCTGACACGCTTCTGCATCCTCAGATTTCATGGGNGATGTGCAGAACACACCAAAAAAAATAAGAGCAGCAAGTACTAATATTTCTTTGAGTTGTTTCTTCACAAAAGAACAGAGGGAAAAAAAATTGATTTGCCTATAAACTTGTAGGGTTAAAAAAAAAAACAAAACTACACACCCACGCAAACGTGAAGGTTTTCTTGCACACTAAATGCAGTTTGACTTAACAAAATCTAGAAAAAAAACTATTCCTGAATGAGAAGGCAAAACATTGTTGTCAGTCTTCCTTTCCCTAAAGTCTGAAGCAAAGAGCAGGTCAGTGCAAGACAACTAAGAAAAAAAAGGTGCAATCACAGGAACCATTAATTCCAGCTCCACAAGTTTAGAAGAGAAGCTGATCACCTCTTTGAAGAGCACATCAATAGGTAAGACTACTAGATAAAACTTGAATCAAAGGCAGTAGATTCAACAAGCAGTATCTGTAAGGCGTGCTGATGAGATTCATTATCAATGCAAAAAAACCCCAAAACATTGCATAAAAGACCATGCAGTAACAACCTAATCCAACAAAAACTTGAACAGGTCCTTTTTCTGGAGTACTTACTTGCTTGTACGCATACCAACTAGACAATAATTCTGTTTACTCACCCCTGTGGCTCTGACAAGCATGTGCTGGCAAACATGCAGTTTTATCATCCCAAGTGTCAGTCACATACTTCTGCCAGAAGTTTCCACCTCTACAGCTGATGCAACTAAACAGAACACGTGCCCATTCCTCCACCACTGGACATCGCAATCCAATATATTAGCGTGAAACCATTTTAATTTGTAATTTAAAAATAATACCCACTCTAGTTAAGAGAGCAGTATGAAGTATGCCAACTTGTATTGGGCCATATTTGCTCTGGAGGTTAAAACTGCTGAAAGAAGGGCTGAACTAGCAACCAAAGCCTCTACCTCTAACTCCATCAAAGCATTTGGATACTTAGAGCTAGACCCTGGGAAAGAAATACATGTGAACGGTTGTTGATCAGTTGCTAAATACCTGGTAACTGAAGAACTCTCCTGGGATGTGGAAGTATAAATTTTAATCCCTTCACACAAAGAGGGAATGGAAAATATAATATCCATCTCTCAGTCAAGTCCTTGAATCCAGGGGTGGTAATCACTTTCACAAACTGCCCAACAGCAGTAAGCTGGAGGATTTGCTAGGAATCGGTGTTCTAAATGTTTAGGATGATATACTAGCACACCTACCTTCCCCCTTTGCAGTTTTGAAAGAGAACTATTGAGTGTCTGCTTCCAGGAGGGACTCGCACCACTGAGTCCTCCAGTGCAAAAAGGGGCTTCCTACAATCTCTGAATAAGCTGCCTAAGTTACAAGAGGGAAAAATGATTTAAATATACTTCTCTGTTCCCCAGACTTTCTACTGCTCAACTGTAGTCTCTTCTTGCTCAGCATATTTGTTTTGCAAACCTCACTCAATTATACATGAGCCAACTCAGGGCACCCAGTTCAGAGCAATCAATGTTACTTTGGAGCCAGGAAGCATGAAACCTGGATGTCTTTCAACTGTCATCCTGAAGACCTGACTTTTGAATTGTCCCAAAGCATTCATAATTTCCATTTACTAAGGATTTTCAGGGCTGAGAAGCCTCATTCTTCCAGTTTCACGTCAAACAACAGACAACAAAGCATGCAGAACAGTAGTAAACACTAAAAATCCAGCACTCCTAATTTGAAAAAAAAACATTTAGTTTCTTATTATCAATTTTATGTATACCACCAGGGAACAGAGTCAAAGTTCAAAGTACTCGCTTAGCATATGCTGGTAGAAAAGTGCAAGCATTTATCAAGACTTTCAGGCAATGCACAGGCAAGATCTTAATGAGGACTTGCATTGGGAAAGCACTTGGGATCTTTCTCAAAGTACCTTAAACAGACCACATAAATAATGAGACCTAAAATTCACATGTAAAATTTTGACTTTTAATGTATAAAACAAGGATTATAGAGAATTTCAGGGAAAACATACTTGGATATTAGCAAATTTAACCGACCACTAGTTACTAAAAGGATATGACATGTATTTGTTTCTTTTGCCTCACCCTCTTTTCATGCGGCTAAAAGAAAAGACTCTTAAAATATATAACATAGCACTGGTTTTGCTTCAGATTGTAAAAGCCATTCTAGTTTTTCTTGGTTTTTTATTTTTATTAGTAGAAACAGAAGTCACAATAGCAAATAACTTTTTATCCTCTCAGAAGAGCAGCTGAATGAAACTATCAGAAAAAAAAACAAAAAACAAATCCAATAAGGTTCAAATAAGGTTTCATATATTCATGGGAGATCTTTAAGTGTTCTGCTTTGCACTTAAAAGCTTCATTTTAGAAAGACAAGTCAAATGGATAAAAGTCGCAGCATTTGAGCAATTCTATCTAAATGAAATTGGCTGCAAAATGTGTCAAATAGCCAGTTTTGAAGTCAAAGGTACTTCATGGACAACATGAGCCCAAACTTTACAACTAAGAAAGATGCCACAGGGAGTTAGTAAAGGTAGATTAGTTCCCACATTCATTGAGTCATTAGCACTTATTCTGATAATCCTGCCAAGTGCGTCGCTGTGGTAATTCTGTGGTGGAGACTTCTCTCCATCGGTGCACAGACAGAGGTCAGTATCAATTCAGTTTAAGCCACTGGGTATCTACCATGTCTGCTATGAAAAGGAATCACGAGGCCAGAATAGGTCAGCACCAGTGGCAAAACTGAGTGGTTAGGAGATACGAAGACCACTTCTTGTGGTATCTTAAATGTGTGTAGCAAGTGGTTTAGAAATATGCTTGAATGAGATGAGCAAATGATCATGTACTAATATCCTCTGAGCTCAAGACATAAAATATACTTAATGAAAATAAAATTATTAGTGGTGGTGTTACTTTATAAATCCCCATCTTAAAGCTTAGTTCTATGATATGATCACACTGGGTAATCAGTCAAAGAAAAAAAGAAAAGCAATTATTTTGCAATAACTAAATTTATAATTTAATGAAGAAAAATACCACAGCAGATTTTAAGCACTTTACTGGTAACAAATTTATGCATACATCAGCACTGTGGACTATGAAGCAACCCAAACATGCAAAGATGACAGGTACTCTAAAATGTAATGATACCTTCAGGGAGAATAAAGACTTTGTTGCTCAAATATTTTTTTATCCACTTATTCTGTACATTAAAACACAGTTACTTATAGAATCACTACTGCAAAGATGAATGAAGGAGCATACTTATTGCAAGTATATAGATTCAAGTCTTTTTATTTACTTCTATTTTGGAAATAGCACAGAACTCTCCCCTTTGTGTCTTTAGATCTGATGTTTAATATTGGTCTTTTCTCCTTTAGGAAAGGTTGTAAGAAGTATAGTTAAAAACATGCAAGACTATCTCTCATGCAAGAATGTGCACACCATAAGAACTGCAATGTAAGGCCAATAATAAATCTGACTGCTAGAGAGGTAACAACATCAGATTCTCTCCAGTTTGTTTCTCTAACGAAAGCTCAACTTGACCTTTTCCTCAAACCAAGGAAATTGGGAAAAATGTTTCAGAATTGTTTAATTTTGATCAATTCATTATATATTCACAGTGTAGAAAAATAAATGACAGTTTTAACAATTTTTATCAGCACTTAAAACTCTAAATTAAGCAGCACAAAATATTCCCATTGCTTTTAAAATATTTCATAATAACAGTGATTTAAATAAAGCATTAATCCATTATGCAGAAAGTTGGTTTATGTTATTGAAGTGCTGCACCTGGTTTAAGAGTGGTATTTTTAAGAAAAGCACAGACACGATCTAAACCGAGGATTTACTATTCCCGTGCACCTGCAGAACCTATGGAAAGGAAAGATGCTGGGATGGGCACGATGCTTCACACAGAATCCTTAAATGCAATGTAGCGATGGTGCAGAATGGAAAGCGGGGTGGGGGAAGGAGAAACTTTGACCATAGTTTGCTCGCATACTAGTTAAGATAACATCAAAGTAAGGTATGCTTTAATAATAATCTAAAAAAACATTTTTTTTTTAGGCAAGATCGTGCAAGGGCAAGCACCCTCCCCACCACGCATCACCCTGGTGGGGAGCCCCCCCCCACCGGACCCTATGACAGCAGGGTCCTCGGCAGCCACCCCAACGCTCCCCAACGGAGAGGTCCCACCGCAGCTTTCAGGGACCGCTCCCGCAGCGAGGGGAGGGAAGCAGAAAGGGAACCCCCCCGCCAACGCTCCCAGGGAGGCAGGAGGCAGGCGGGGGGGCGCCGCGGCGGGGCAGGTTACCTGGCGGGCTCCCAGGCGACGGGTCGGTGGGCGCAGAGCGTGGCTCTGCCAACGGCTCCGCCAACGGCTCCTCCTCGAGGCGCAACGGCCGCTCCCTGAGGAGGCGAGCGCCGCGCCGGGCGCCTCACGGAGCCCGCGGCGGAGAGCCCGGGCCGGGCCCGGCC
>NW_020448419.1:1940439-1949954 GCF_003343035.1 Apteryx rowi | reverse complement strand
AAGCGAGAGGGAGGTTACGTCACGGGCGTGACGTCACATCACTGCGATGACGACATCACAGCTACACCCAGACATGAAAAAAAAAAAAACAGCAGCTTTTGAAAGCTCCCGTTAAGCAGTAGAGAAGGGCAAATCCCACACAGGGAAACACCCACCAGGAACAATTAGGAGCTGTGGTGACTGCACGATGGCTGCTGAGGCACCGACCCTGCGCATCCACGGTAACAATTTTAATCGTTTTTTTTTTCTCCCTGCACAAAAGAACGAGAACTTCGACACCATACAGGCACCATAAAAGGGAAGGGAGCAAAAGCTGCAGTTATTTAAGAACCTCCACGCAGAAGCAAACCACCCCTCCCTTATATAAAACTTAAAATAGAGTTGAATTGGGTACAGCTCATTCAAACAGTCTTTTTAAATAATATCCCAGCCCTCTACAGCAATAACTCATATATATATATTTCCAGTAAAAATCTTACAATCATGATTACATTCCCACATGCAAATCTATTTACACAAAGAAAAAAACTGAGCAGACCTAGTACATAAGGACCATAATTAAATTTATCACCCCAACAATAGGTCAGCTATGACAATCTCATGATGATTACAGGAGCAAGGCAAGTTAGTTAAAAGATTAAAGTCTTTCTGTGACTAAAACGGTATTATAAAGCTATCAACAAAGAGGCTGAGTGAAAATAAGTAGCTTTAGCTCTTCCCCAGTTTTGAGTTGATTTAAATTTAAATATTTGATGCACTTCTATGTAGTTAGGAAAACAATGAACATAACCTGTAATTGAAAAAGGTGACTCACAGAGCTAACCACCTGGGAACAGGTTGAACCACTAGGAGGCATTCAAAACTACTTTCTCAGCAGATGGAATTATCCTGCAAATGGTCAGACAGTTCCAGTCCTGTCTGTTATTTTGTCCATTGTAGGTTTGTTTCTTCAGTATATTTTCTACTGCATCAATCTTGCTGAACATTTTAAAAATCACTTCACTTGGGAAACCGTCCATGCCTGCTAAAGATCAGCCCAGATTTACTTTTCCTATATGTAAGTCTTTTTTTTTTTTTTCCTCTCCAATTCTGTTGTTCTTTTTGCCTCTGGCTAAAACCCATTCTATCATACTATGTAATTTCTGTTCCTCCTTGGTATTTTGGCATGAATCATTGCGATACTCATGGCCACTCAGATATTAACTGTTTCCTTAAAAACAAACAAACGAAAAACCCTTGAGTAATATGTTGAGGGGACAGAATGCAAAAAGGCATAGACAAGTTCAGAAAAAGGGTTGCATCAGTATATAAAAGTATATAAAGTTTGAATTCTTTAAAGTCAGTAAGAAAACTTCCTTTGGATTTCAGTTAAAATAGAAAATGCTCATGATTCTGTACTGTTCCACAGCAATCCACAGAATATGCTACCTCTGAGAAGTTGGTATATTATATCATACATTAGCAGTGCAAGCTTGATGGTGTGTCAGGGAACTAAAAACACAGTTTTTGAGTTAACTCATGCTGTAAGGCAGAGGTTCAGTTCTTCTTCTAAAAGGAAAAATATATCCTTGTAAATACTGAAGAAAACTCTTGTCAAGTTTTACTCATTTGATGCTCTAGACACCATGTTCATTTACTGCTAATACGTTAGTAGAATTAGCTCTTTACATTTAAAACATTTTCATTTCTAAAACAAAAAATTGTAAATATCACCTCTGATAGCATAAACCGTGTCAATTTTTTCAAGTCTTTGAGGTTTTGTTGACTTTTGTGGAATTCAGGGAGGCTTAGTATCTCAAAATAGCATTAAAAACTGTATGGGTGAAAGATCCATGGCTGCACTGCATTGACATTACATTATGCCTATCTCACTTGTTAAACCAGTTGTGCAAATACATGTGTTTCAAGGAGAGATTATCCAGTTGCTTAAAGGCTGTGTGTGGAACACCCACAGAATTGAAGAGACCAGCAACGTCATCCCAAGCCTGCTTCAAATCATTCTGCAGAACCAGGCCCAGGATGTAAGGGGAAAAGCGTACCACCACCTGTGGACACATGCAGTCACTACCTCTCATCACAGGCCAAAAATGTGGGCAAATCCCAACACATGGCCACATCTGTAAGGATAAAAAAAATAAAAGGAGCTATTTATAGAAGAATGCTTACATATTATCTATTCTTTGTAAAATATCTGCAGTTCCACTACTCTGACTGAAGAGTATTTCCAGAATGTCTAGAGTGCTTCAAGAAAATCATTGTGTTGGTTTCTGAGTTTACATCTCTTCCAGAAAGCTTTCACTGCAAACAGATCAGATTTATAGGACACTATTTTCTCTGTATTTGCCTGACTAGCAAGTTTCACTGAGATCACTAAATACATCAAAACAATCTTACTAGCTCAGATGTAGTCCAGTTCCATGAAAAGAAGAGTTTTTTGAACCTGTGCTGAAGAAGCAGACAAGTTTATACAATAGGAATATTTTTCTATTTATTACTCAGAAACCTGAGTGAAGCTTTTGAATGTGTATACATCAATATACTGCTAACACCCAGAGAATCAATCAAAACTGGGATCTGTCATTAGTTCAGACAGTATTCAAGCATAAAATGGTTGGGACACTAAACACTATCAGTAAGATTAAAAAAGTAAGACTAAATTGAAAGCTCAGATAACCAAGTATCCTAGGAAAGACTTCTAGGTCTGTTACAGATGTATAAATAGCTCCAAAGAATAACACAAAGTTAACTTTTTTCAAAGTAAAGATCTTAAAAAAAAAAGTCAATTGCCTAATGCACAAGTTCAGCAGTATTTCAACTGCATCTCTTTTTGGATTTCCTCTTGCACATTATTCCCCTGTTTGAGCCACACCTGCTCCTTTTAGTCTTCTCACCTTTCTAAAGCTGTGCAAGTCTTGAGCAGCCTGTCAACCAGCCGCCCATTTTCAATCAGCATTCATGTTTTTTCTGTAGCCTGACATACAGGCAGAAATGTAGACAATGAAGTTACAGGACTCACACTTTTTCCTGATTATACATAAAAAAGAAAGGAGTGTTAAAACACGGTATTTTACTTTAATATCCTTATGCAATCAATACAATTAATTGTGATTTGAATAAATAACTTCTTTCCTCAGAGCCTTCTTTTCCCATTAAAGTAATCACAAGATTGAAAGGATCAAAATTCTTCCCAAGATTCAACAGATATAGTTATGTCAGTTAGCAACTGGTAGACTAAATCAAGCTACTATAAAGGCAAGTCAGTTAAATTAATAATAACCTATTTTTCTACCAAAAGAATAGTTTTCAAAATAACATGACCTGAAAAGTGAAAATTAAACCTCTTCTTTCTAAAAGTTAGTAAAATCTGAAGATTTTAAGAAACATCAAGGAAGTGTCTTCCCAGCTTGTTCTGAGCAGGAAAAAAGAAGTGTACTTCAATGGATACTCTACAAAAATTTGGGATTTTATGTTTTATTTTCTTTTTTTAAAAAGACCCTTCCTCTAATTGAAGTCTTTCACTGACACAAGAGAGGTTGATACTCCATTAAATAAGTCTCATAACGGTAAATTGATTCCCTCTATGAATACACACTGTAAGCAGAAACTGTACATTTGATACCAAAAAAACCATTTCTTCTATGTATTTTATATTTCAGATTTGTTTGCTTTTATTTCAGAAGTCATTTCCAAATGTAGGTAATCTTCTTCAATGCCCTGGTGCATGGGGAAATGTCTCAGGAACTTGTTCTGTTTTAAACCTAGTTCTAAGTTTCTCATTTGTCCTTCAAACTACTCTTCCCTTTTGATCTGCACTTGAGGATCTAACAATCAAGTAAAAATGATTCTCTACACCATCTTCCAAGACCTGAGCACAACCACTTAAATTCTTGGCTCTAATTATGAACAGCAACAGGAATTCAGATGTTACTTTACAATCCAAGGCTCCAACATAATATGCATCTTTACAGCCATTCTACCTCAACAAAATTAGGTTTTTCTTTTTAAATTTTTTCTTGTCAGAGTTTAGTTGTGGTGAATAGAATTCTAAGAACTCAAGTCTGACAAATGCAATTAAGGTAGAAATACTGAAAGCTTTGCTAATACATAATGGGTGTTGAAGATCTCTGTAGAAACAGTCAAGTTGAAACTACTGGATCAATTACACAAATGCATATGTGCTACTTCCACTAATACTTTTGTGTACCTTTAAAATAAGAAAGAAAACATGTTTTAATGATTAAGACAAGCTTTAGTTATTTTATCCATTGCTTTAACCCTCAGAAGCCCAACATGTTATACACATTCTATAAGGAAAAAGTTTTAATTATTTTTGCTTCACTAAAAACAGTATTCCAATACAGAACTCTCAAATATCAATATGAAGAAAACACTAAATACTTTGAACAGTCTTGACGCTTTTATGGCTTTTGATACACTAGAACCGTCAAATTTTATAGGCAGATACAAAATTTACTACCTGAAAGGCAGCATTAAAGACTTATCTCCAAGAACTTAGCTGAGACAAACCAGAAACTTTATTTCTTTGCCCTTCAATGGCATTAAAACCCACCATTCCGATGCATTCCTGCTGCATTAAACTGCAGGCTAGGTCTTTTGACATTCATGAAGAAAACAAAACAGAAGAAAAATGTCATGCAGATGGTAGTTGACAGGCTACTGATGGGCAGTTAACAGGCTATAATGCATGGCTAGAATGACACAAAGTTAGTTTACTGGTCACAAAAGGGAGTAACAATAAGTGCCCTGGAAAGTGCTTGACTAGAGGACGCACTTTATTCTAATGCTCTTTTAATAACGAAAAGAGGATGGTTAGACCTACTGTTGAAGCTTCCCTGCTTTTCTTCTGTAATTTGTACTCTTCTCCCGACCTTCTCTTTCTCACAAGAAAGAGTCACTTTTTTATAAAAAAGAGCTAAGGTCTTTATAACAGCAGCTCTACTTCTTACCAAAGCAAGCAATTGACAGCTTTTAATGATTTGATTGCATCACCTAAATCTCTTAAAATTCTTCTTCGTTTTGAGGGAAAACATTGTACAATCAATATTTTAGGGTCCTCAACCTTCAGTTTTGGAGGACCTCTTACAGAAATCCATTTTACCTTTGCATATCTTTTAAAGAGGCCTCTTGTCAAGCTGACATTCTGATGAAGACTGGATGTTAATCTCTGGATTTCATTAACTGTCTGTCCACTTAATAAGAACAGGCTGCCAATCTCTCTTTTTTTATTTGCTTTGTTACAAATGCCTCAGTACTCCTTGGCTCAAGATCTTATAATTGCTGCTAGGTGATTGGGTAGAGTCACTAATGTACAGCCTTAGGTGAATCAAAAATAAATATTATAAATTTGAGCAAATCATTTCTCCATCCCTTTACCAGTCAGTAGCAGCAGTAACTGGTACAGACCCATCAGTGTTCCACTACCATACAGATTTTCAACATACGCAAAGTTTTATCAATAAAACATTGTTCTGTTACTGAGCTGATCAAAGTGCATTAGAGTTCCTGTTTCTCTCCACTGATCACAGTGGCATCAGATGCAACAGGAACTTTATTAGTTCCAGCAAAAACAGAATCAAAAGTAGCTTCCTGCTCCTCTAAAGTCACAGCAGCAGTGGATCCTTTAACAGATGTGTTGGTAAAGACTGACTGTTGCTCTGCAATCCTTTCCAGGTCCACAGTTTTCCTACCTCTTCTTTTGCCCAGTATTTTGATGTAATTAGCTGGCACAAGTCCTGTTGTTTGACCATCATAACTAGCCAAAAGCCAACCACGGATTTTGGGTTGTTGTTCTGAAGAAGAAAAAAATGCAAATGCTTTAAGTTACAAAATATATTGCAGTTGAAGCACAAATACATCAGAAGGTAGATGACACACCAAATCGTCACACACACACAAAATAACTTTGTAGTAAAAGGCCAGTCCAAATTATTTCATAAGAGAATCACTAGAATCTGCACTGATGAGGTGTTCTGAGGAGTATTATGAAGTGCAAATTTTTCTGATATCGATGACACCACAACATTACAAGTCCCTAAGGATTTTAACAGTTGTGCAGCATGTGTGATGAGGAGCTAACTGCAAGGGTAACCACACAGCACTCCCTGGATAAATTACTAGGCTGTTTATATTTTAGGGAAATTGAACAGAACTACTCAACAAGTTTTATTACAACACATATAATAACTAGTAAAAAAAAAAAAGTCACTGGTGATGAGAAGTTGAGTCAAGTTATGTGCATTTTTTTCATTTTCTGACCTTAACAATATGATTGATTTCACATACGATTAGAAAATAGATACAAAATTAAAAGCTTACCTTTGGGTGCTAATTTTAGCATGTCACCAGCACGGAAAGAAATTTCTTCTTCTGAAAGAGCACTGAAGTCATATTCTGCTCTTCCAACTACATGATCATCTTCTCCACTTGCCCAGTTACTAGATACTGCTCAAAAAAAAAAAAAAAAAAATTAAAAAAACCAACACCTTGACTTGTCTGTTGTCTGATAGACAACTGAAAGGAGTAACAAACAAAGCAAGAATTGGTGAGTCAATCCAACCAATAGCTTTTTTCTTTTTTTGACAATGCAATTCTCAGTACCATCAGTGCATATTTGTGCAATTGCCACATCTAATAGAAAGGAAACAGCAGAACCACTATTTTGGAATCACAGAAAGCATTCTGTGAAACTGCATCCTAACTCAATATTAGGCTATTTAAATAGGCTGCTACTTGTATCATGTGCCTAAAACTCAGTATTGTGCCCCAATGTCTATTAAATTTTATTATTGTAATATAAGAGTAATAGCTATTCATGTGATAAACTGAACAATGTTTTCCATACTCTCTACTCTCATGCTGCAGATCATTTTTACCTGTTTCTTCGTCACTGTATGTAGAAAGCAGTTTCCAAATCAGATAGGGACCTCCCAGTATAACAGCAAAGAACAAGAAAATAGGCCAGGATTTTGCAGAGCTAGCTGCCTTGTCTTCAACGCCAGCACGAGCCACCGTCCCCTCACTCTCAGCCCACAAGTCCTCATTCTCAGAGCTCTTCCGTAGACCTAGTAATCGCTGTAGACGTTGATAGAGATACCTTATAGTTCTCACTAAAGCAAAAGCTGAAAACACCTTTGTGAAGTGTATTTTGAGGCGGGAGAAGTGATTGGCTACATCCAACACAGCTCTGAAACTGTTGTACACAGCTGAAAAGGTAGCATCCATCATCATGCTGACCGAGGCAAATGCATGCACAATACTTTCAATGGACTGAAATGCACCTCTGCTGCTCTCTTCAGCCTGCTGAACAAACCTGCTGGGAGGAATATCATCTGTACGAAAGCGGTTATAACCCAAACCACCATATCCATAACTGTAAGGACTATAGCTTCCGTAAAAAGAGGTTCCATATGAGCCATAGCCTGGAGAAAAAGAACTACTATACGCTGGCCTGAAAGTGCTCAGACTACTGCTTCCCGTTTGCTGTGATGGTCTTGGCAAAATAGGTGGAGGTATTCGTGCAACTGTGGGTTGTCCAGGCCTAGTCAGCAGGTTGTCACCCAAGTCAGCAGACCTAAACAAATCCAGACAATCAAGATCAGTACTCAAAATAAATTTGTATTTTCATTTTCCCAGAGTTCTTGGCAATACAATAAGACAGTGCATTTTGATAAGATGGGGAGCCTGATAGCCAAATACGCACTATGTTGCACAATATTTGTGTGAAGTAGAAGTTTTGGTCACGAAATCCAGGTCTTTCAAAAAAAAAAAAAAAAAGATCACAAGACATTCAGTGTCCAGGTGGAACTGCAGCATATCTGAAATATACCCATGGAAAAACTTTGAAGTTATTCATTGTATTGACAAAGAGAGTATGAAATGCTGCATCTAGATTCAAAACTGATGCTGTAACACCTGAGACATTTCTCTGTGCCCAAAAGTCTCACTTATGATCTACCAAGAATGTTTATGACTACTGCAATACAAAATCTATTTATTTCCAATACTTGTTCTCAGCTTTTCTCTATAATGAGCCCATTGTACACCTGAACCTCCTTTGAATCTACCCTTAAAGGATGGTGTGACCTAAATGAGAATCCAAGCAATTATAAAACAACATATGCAAGTGTTTTGGGTCCTCTGATTTCCCCCTCTCCCCAAACTATCTAATTAGCTTTATACAGCACACCTGGGGATCAAATCTATCACTGTTACTAGTTGCCAGAAAGAGAAATTATGGGTCAGATTTTATCCCTTTGTATGCCTGCAAGTCCACATCATTTTGTCTATGCCTTTTGTAGTAAGGCTCTGCAAGTACTATGATAGGTATTTGAATTGTATGAAGCAGCTCTCCAACTGTTGCTGTTTCATGAAAAACTAATCACATATAATCATCCTCAAAGTCAAACATTTTGGTCAGCTCCCATATTTACTGCCTCATCCCATGACTTTGTTTTTTTTAGCCTATGAAATTCACAAAGCAAGAGATGAAAGATCAAGTTTGAATCACAACAGGAATTGCTACAGAGCTGCTTCAATGTGAAGCATGCTTGCTGTATTGCGTACACATAAGGCAGTGAACAACTTCCTCTTAAGAAAGCTCATTAGCAAATAATGTTTATGTCTTTATGCTATTTGCTTTTTCCATCATAGGTTTTAACTCTCATAACAGTTAAAAACAGAAGCAAAGGGAAGTTATCACCACAGAGAAGAAAGCTACTGTAATGTACTAAATCACACACAAAAACCCTATAGTCAGCCTAGGACGACTCACTTTAAAGCTGCTTAAAACAATTTAAAATGACCTAGATAACCCCACCAAGAAGAATTAACATCCAATTTCTAGTTCGGTAATCTTCAGCTTGCAGTAAAAAGGCACAAACATTTCTGTTGAACTGAAGCTGTTGAATGTTTCGTCTTGGGTTGACCTTTTGCCCAGTTTCAGCTCAGCTTGCAATCACCAGCACCAAGTGAAAAACAAGGCTCATCTCTAACTGCCAAGTTTTCCTTGGTTTCTGATGAAAAAGAAGGAATGTAGACACACTTTCTGTACAACAGCCTTCTCAGTAAGCACACTGCATTTTCTGGGAAATGCTCAGATTCCTGGGTGAGCACAGCAGCGACAGAAACACACATCTCTCTTTCCCCGCTCCCGGGAAGGAGGAGGCACAGCTTCCCCGCTCCTGCAGGCAGGCAGCCGCACGCATCCCCGCGCGGCTTTGCAGTCCCTAGGACAGCACTCCCGGCGACACGGYAGCTTTACCGGCGCGTACACCCGCACCGCGCTAAGCATCAAGCCTCCCGGAAGCAAACACACGTACGTTCGGAAGCCAGCGCCTCTCTAGCTAGGCTGGACGCCTTCATCCCCTCTCCCCACTGAGGAGGGGAAACAGCAGGAGACCCCCCCTCACCCCCCCCCCGGACGTGCACACGATCCCTCAAAAAAGTGGGACAAGCACCCCCAAGGAGACAACCCCGACGCCCAGGCCACCCGAGCC
>NW_020448419.1:1878603-1939749 GCF_003343035.1 Apteryx rowi | reverse complement strand
GGGGAGGGGAGGGGAGCTCCGCGCGCGGGGCTCGCCCAGGCGCTGCCGCCGCTGCCCGCCGAGCCTGCTGCTGCGTGGGCGGGTGCGTGGCGGCGGCGGCGGATGGCGCTCCCCGCCGAGAGCCGAGGTGTCCGCGCCGCCGCTTTTGCTTCGTGGTTCTTAGCCTGGGTTTCGGCAGGTGCAGAAAACGCGTGAAATCCGGGACGTTGGGGGTGGGAGGGGGGGTTACGCGCTGAGAAAAAGGCTTCATAAAAGTCTGCGCGCGTCTTCCAGGCAGGGCCTCGACCCCGGCCTGACACGCGCCTTCGGCTTGTGCCAGACTGTGCGATTTTGACACTCAGCACATCATCACGTAGATTACGTCTGTAACCTCTTCTTGGAAATGAAAGATTTAATGAACTGTTCTGGTGCCTTTTTTTTTTGAATATATTGGTTCAAATGATTGTAGCCTGAGACATCTTGACAGTATGGTTCAAGTCTCATGAAGTGCAATTAAGTTAATATCTAAACATTAAAAAAAAAAAAAGTGGGACCGGTCTGAAGATTTCGAGTAGTCCTTGGTTCTTACAGCCTACCTTGAAGAATCCATATCCAGGAGAAACTGAATTAAGTTAGGTTTTCCTGTGCTGTGAAGGTTTTGAGAAGGATTGAGACATTCATAAGACTATGCAAGGAACTCCTGAGTAGTATAGGACATTGGAGGTCTACCAGATTGTGATTGGCGTGGAGAAGGCATATATATACTGCCTGTTCACCATCTCGTGATGTACAAGAACTAGGGGATATCAAATGTTGCTCAGAGGAGCTAAGCCTGAAACAAAATCAGATGGTTCTTCCTTCAGTAGGTAATAAACTTGTGGAATTCCTTGTCAAAGGATGTTACAGAGGCAAAAAATTTCAAGCAGACTGGACAAGGATTGGAAGAAAGATCTGTTAAGGGTTACTAACAGGCAAACCACCCCAAGGTTAAGGAGATCCCCCAGACCCAAAATAATTGGAGACAGAAAGCTCTTGACAGAGGTGCAGCACATACTTGCTCTGCTTTTAATCTTCCTGTGGCATTTATTTCTGCCCACTGTTGGAGACAGTAGACTGATTGAACCCTTGCTCTGAACAACTCTGGTTATTCTTATATGCCCCCTCATGTTTCACAGATACCCAGTAAGGGTGAATACCTCACTGGGGGTGTTAATAGAGTCTCTTTTTTCTTTTCTTTTTTTCAAAAAAAATAGGAACTTAACTTTGTGGAGAGCCCATCATCAAGTTTCAGCCAAATAAAGTAGTCTGTTCTAAAGTACTGGGAGAGAGAGTGACAGGGAGTGAAACTAGCCATAATCTTATAAAGAAAAACAGAAGCCTGTCTCAAAAACAGTAGTCCCGTTGATTCAAAACCTTGTTATTTAAAAATATTTGAGATGAAGAATAGGAAATCTCAAAAAAATGAAGGCACTAGTGGATAGAAAAGGCTACCTTTGCCTTTTAGGCTTTGTATGACAGAAAGGGAGGGCATCTATTTTTTCTGTGATTCTTAACACGTTAATTCTTTTGTTGCTGTGATTTTAGAAGGAATTTTCATTTTACATATGGCTTAAACAATAGGTCTTTGCTTCTTCCTCCTTCCCCATTCAGTAAAGTATATCATGCCATGTAATGCATTTTAYTGAAGATGAAGCTCTGGTCAGAAGCTCAGCATACCTTCATCAGAACTCCTGACTTCTGGTTTACTTAGGAAGTAGAGAAGCTTTTCCCTGAGTTAGTGATCTTTTGGGATTGGTTCTCCCAGTCAATTGTGCCTTTGGTCTAAGACAATATGTACCTAAACGTTCTCTAGAGGACAAAAAGAAAAAAAAATTCATTGATTYAAAGTACTGCTAAGTTAAGTGAGTCCATTTCTTTTTTTTCTTTTTTTTGAATTATGCTTATTCTAAGCTTTTTTTTTTTTTTAATTTTAGAATTATCCAGCATGTCTTCACTCACAGAAAAGGACAGACCTATTGTTCAGCTGTTATGGAACACTGGTACTTGCCCGCGATGTATTTTCAGGTTTTGCTGCGTGGGATCACAGACACCTTATAAACGTCCATACAAGGTTTCTTCTTTGTATTTCTGTTTAGAATATGTGAACATATGAATGCGGTGTTCTTTGCGCTACCTTGGATTAGAAGGACATTGTATTATTGGGCTCTTTACCTGAGAGGATCCTGCTTTGCACAATGAGTCATGGGAAATGACTGCTGCTTACACAGTGCAATTTTATTGGGTAATTACAGGAATGRTAGAATATAACAATTGTTGTGGGTTAAATGTTAAGTTTGACTGTGAAAGTTGCTAAGTGTTTCCTGAAAACACCAGAAAACAGGGCATATTAGCTTCTTCACAGTATGGCTCTATCACTTTGGAACCAGAACAGCTATGGCTGTTTTCTCTGTTCTTTTCCCTTTAGTATAAGTARCTAAGGAGCTTTGGGTCAGTGCAGCYGAAGCAGAGGAGGAACCACCTGTGCACCAAAGTTTTAACCTCATGTTGCCTACTTCTTTCGGTAGAGCCAATTAGGGTGCCRTAACTTAAGARYTGCAGAGCACAGGTTAAGGGCAAGTTTTCCTTTTTTAATCAGTCAAACAGAGTGTTATTGGGCGTCCTTTTWAAGWAACCTTACTGCTGGAATTCAGTATTCTCCAAATTTTTCCTAAGTATGCACCATCATTCTTGCCCTTGTTCTTGTATTTGATGTTCCTCCTCTGGTTTTTGGCTATTTATTCTTCTTCCATGTTTTTTCTCTGAGACCTCTCTCATTGTTTAGTGCAAATAAACATCTCCATTTACCTGGTGTAATGCATATCCCTTGTCATTATGCTTGCATTTGAAGGTGTCCATCTTGATCGTTTCTACCGTCATTCAAGTTCAGACTCTCTGGAATTCATCTTTCATAGCTTTCTTCCTTATCCTTTTCCATTTTCTGTCAATCATTTGAGACGTGTTCATTCTGTATGCCATTTTTTACTGTTTTGTGTCTTTACCCAGTTTCCCTCTGAGTTGCAACAACACAATAACTGCTGTGTTTGTTACTGAAGACCTTTAATAAATCTTTCTTTCTGAACTACATTTTACCTCTMTCATAGTTCCTAAAATTCAGAGACWTGCAGGTAATTCTTCCCTGTCCTCACCAGCACACCCTTTAATTTTCATTTAGTTTTCATTGATTAGAGCTGGGGCCAAAGATAAATGCATTTCTGCAAATGAGGAATGTAAAATGCTTCTAGTCTTGTTGGATGATATGAAGAAGTCTGTTCAGTAAAAATCAATTCCTCTGGGTAACGTTTTGGCAGAAGTACAGCTTGGAGCTTTTTTATTGTGTAGATGGTTTTTGGTATAAATTACAAGTTTTTAATTACACTAAGGCTGAACTGGAATAGTTAATACTGCCTTTTGGAATGTGTTTATAAGCACTTGTTAGAGCATTGAAGAAAAGAAGAAAAATCAACAGCAGTTATATTCGTCTTTTATGTGAGGATTTGATGAAGGAGTTGAAAGAGTTTCTGAAAAATAATCCAGAAAAAGAGGATGCAGTTTGTTTTGAAGTAGCTGATCCACCCTGTAAGAGAATCAGACTTGAAAACACAGGAGAGGGGCCTGATGATCTGAACCAGAATGGAGTGCTCAAGCCGATTCCTTTGGTTAATGAAGAAAATACTGCTTTGGAGAGCTCAGCTGTGAAGGTTTGCAATGTGTGTTTGGGAATTCTTCAGGAGTTCTGCGAGGTGGACTTTGTTAAGAAGGTAAATAATCAGTTCTCGACCTGTATATGTGCTTTTCTTGGAGCTGGTGTGTGTTGGAGCCTGCAGTATAGGTCTGGTGATGAAAACCCTGTACAATTAAACAATCACCAGCAAGATACAGGAAAACAAACTGAAACATTTACTCATTTTGAGTGTTTGAGATGTAGATGGCGCTATTCAACTACATACTACTAACTGACATGGTGTTTGCATACCTCTTGTGCAGCTGGGAAATAAATTTTATGTCTGTGTGACCATATTTTACCCAGGCTTGCCTTAATGTAACTTAAAAAATAATAATTAAAAAAAAAGGAATGCAGGTGCAATGGAATGACTGATTAGAACACATTTTCCAAAGCAAAGGACTAATAGATACTTAGTTATATGAATTTAGGAGACAATACAGGGTCAGCTACTTAGGGTACAACTAAAACCGCGTCGTAAATGATGACCTCTCTCCACTTTTCTCTGTGATGGGAGAATGTGGAGGCATCAAATGCTGTGCTGTTCAGCTTAACTAGATGCTCTTAGTGTAGTATAACACTGTCTTTACCATATACTAATATTTAGAAAGCCACAGAAGAAGAAAATGTTTCAATGGCATAACAGATTGTAGATGCTGGAGGAAGTATGAGTTAGGGGAGAATAAGGGCATAATGACTACTGCAGACATCATCTCTGAGGAATAAAATTGCTTATGTAACAAGCTGAAATATCAGCTGGAAAATCCCACTGCAGTTGAGGTGTTTAAGTGTTTACCAAATAAGTTAAGTGTAAACCAAATTTAAAAGTATTTGGTTTAATGGCATGAATATATCTAAAAAGGAGACTAAATAGAAAGCATATTTTATAGTTTCTGTTGTTGCAGTGAATTTTTTGCAGTTTAGAAGAAGTTTTAGAAGTTTCTTTTTCGTTTCCATTGCCAGAGTATATATATTTTTATGGATCCCATTTTTAAGACTTGTTGTTTCAGATTCACACTTTTGAGTAGAGGTGGAAAATCTGACAGCATTTGTTAAGGCCCCACAAAAACTGATTCTCTTATAAGGAAATTTCCTTATCTGAGATGTTGATTTCATCTTGAAAGCTGAGAACCAGTCTTTGTTAGCATTCACTAAAATCATTGACATGTTGGGCATTTTCTCCATGTGTGTTTAAGCTTATTTTCAGTGAGACATCTAACCATTAGCTCTTAGTAGCCTACTTTAAAATGTTTCAGGAGTGTGTAGGTTCTTGCTTTATTTCTAGTGGCAAATTTGATTTTTATATCAAAGCACATTAGAAATCTAGGCAATGTTCTGGCTTACGTGTGTAGTAATTGCATACTAATCCTGAGAAAACACAGGCATTCTGTTGTAAACTGAAAGATGAAATATTGCATTCTATTCTGTTACTTTGAAGAGCAACGGAATTAATACTGTGGATACCTGTTTGTTCCTGCATTATCCCAGGACCTTACACATTTGTATTGTTGTAGAATTCTATCAGTGTTGTGAAGAAAAACATGCTGAGCCAACTCTTCTAGCCTTTGATCACTGGGGTATAAATCCTTATACCAAAATTTATGCATGCAGTTGGTTTTAGCCTTAAAATACTGAGTTAGATTGTTTCGTAATGCTGCAGCAATAAGGATACCATTTAGTAGTATACCCTTAAAGAAACAAAACAAAACTTGTGTTTCAGTAAGTTGTTAGAGATTACTCTCTTWTGCRTATTTGACATCTATCTGAAAGTGTATTAATATGGATTTRCAGTGATTAYACTAGATTATCAACTGAGTTTCATTGCTGTAGTTTAATATTAAAATCCTTCTCTTGYAGGTGTGCCAAAAGGTTAAGTCCGCTGACTACCAGTTTACTAGTTTTGTATTTTCCGTATCCCTACCCCCACAGCTGTCTGTTAGAGAGGTAAGTGTTTACAGATATTTCTTTGTTACTTAAATGCGTAGTAAAGAAAGTTACTTGGGAACATGCAAGCTGGAGGTGGTTTGATTTTAATTGCTATTGTTTTAGAAGAAAACACATGCTAAAAGTGAAGTCTGTTCTGCTCTTCCTTTTTGCTGAGTATTATTTTAATTAATAAAGTGTCTGAGTCACTTCAGATTTCAGTTAGCCCAGGAATACATCTGAAAAACTGAAAGGAGTTTCTTTAAATCCTTGRTGTATTGCTCCCTTTGGTACAGATGCCAGCTCTGCTTTGTGGATCTTCTTGGAGAAGGAACTGCACAGCTGGTGCCTTTCCTGAAATAAATGATAATTGGTAGTGCAGAATGCAAATGAAGGAATTTGAAGATGAACTCTTTAACTCTGCAGCATTTTAAATGATGTAAAAATATGTATTTTTAATAGTCACCTGTCCTGGGCATTGTTGAAAATGTAAATGAATGCAGTTGTAAAAGTATTAATTTTGACAGCAATTTTAATCAAGCTTAAATTGTTTACATTTCAGTCATTTAAGTATAGAAGACAGCAATAACATGGACAGGTATATAACTGATAGTTTTTTGGAAAATTGAAGACGTATACTAAGCATAGTATAGCACGATCAATAAAGCAACAGTTTTTGYTTAGTTGTGAGGCRTTTTACAATGTTTACCTGCTTTCTGATATAAAGTGATGCAAAAATACTRTTGTAAAGAGCAGCAAGTAAATCTTCAAGACAGATGCCTCCTGTGGTAAGATGTAATAGAAGCTTCAGTGAATGTGGCAGAATGAAGTGTAGGTCTTCTTGGATTTATATATAAATCTGAAGTGAGGTCTGTTCTTATCCTGCACAGTTTGATTGTTAAATAACCTACTACACTTTTAGACTTGAATAGCAGTGTTCTGGTATCTTGGGCAAATATCAGTGCAGTAACTGCATTGGGCTAATGTATATTTTACTCTAAACCTGCTTAACATAAGACTCTTAACTCTCCATCCTAAATTAAGCATACTTAGTGTGTTCACTTCAGCTGCCATTATGTGTAGCAAAAGAATACCAGCACAAATTGCTTTGTGCTTTCTGGCTGGATAAGCTCTTCTTACTCCCATCACATCCACCTTTAACCTAACAGCTACAGTTTATCTAGCTTAAAAATAACCTTTTTTATTCATAGTTTGGCTATATAATTATAGAGGCGAGGAAAGAAGAATTTGGTGCTACTGTTCTTTCACACCCTGCCGGTGGGTCTTTGCCATAATGCCTCAGTAGAGGGTGTTATTGCATTGCAGTTCTAGCTCGGTCATGTTCTCACACTAGCCCGAACAAGTAGAGCAAGTGTTTCTGCCTGCTTTTGAGGCAGTCTTGGCTGCAAGTAGAGGCTAAAGGTAATAGTTTGCTTCAAAGAGTTCCTCTTGCTGATTGAATTGTTGCATGTTGTCTAGTACCCAGTGGTGCTTATAAGAACTTTGTCTTCTAAGTGCAATAAATGATCAGTTTGATAAAAGGGGTGAGAGGTTGCTGTTATTTTTATCAGCACTTTTACCTTTACAGCACCTTTACATCCACTCCCTTCAAGGTTGTTTCTTGCCGTTATGTTCAGGCAAGCAAACAGTACTTCAGCATGTGGTACAACCRAGGAATAAAAAGCTCTGGGGAATAGGTGGGGTGGGATGACTGAGTAAAAACCTCCAAAAGCAGATCTGCTGTCCTGAATTTCAGTTCAGTTGGGAGCAGGGCTGCATTGGGAGGTTCCTGCCATCCCTCTGTTCTACCCCCTGAGTCTTGCCAAATGCTAAAGCAGCTGTTAGTGTAGCTGTGCTCTAATTGAAGGGGTGAAAATAGGGGGAGGCAAGAAAGAACCCCTTCAAAATTGTGGATTTTTATTTACCATCTATCCATTTATCACTTCTAAAAATAATTAGTAGAAAAGTTCCTGTTTCCTGTTACAGAAAAGCAGCAAATAATACAATAAGGCCATATCCCAAGATGCTTTGTGTTGAAAAGATGATCTTTTGTTAAGTTCTTCTTTTAATTCTTTTGAACTGCACTGTACAAGAACACGTCAATTTATCATAAAAGGACGCCCCAAAGACAGCCCCCTTCCATTGACCTTTTGTATGACACACTGATTTTCTCTGACTTCCTTTAAAAAAWTTCAGAAATTGTCTTTCAGTATTACCCTCAACTAATTTAATGATGAGAGTTGTCATCTTGCCAAGCCTAAAACATAGGACAGGGCCTGAAGAAGAGTGGGACATAAAATTTACATTTACATAGTATTTGTATTTGTAATGCAAAGACTGTATTTCCTCTTTCTATACGTAGGATATCTGATTAAAATAAATCATAAATACAAGAGTTCCAAGTTTATGTCAGACAAATATATTAGAATATGAAGTGAGTCATGCCCTTCAGAAAAGGTGACTATTAGCTATGTCTGTAGTCTCAGTTGTGATCCATCATCCTGGTACTTGCTACARGGACATTGATGCAAATAGCAYCTGTAGTCATTACTCCCTCTAGGACTGTGTATACCTCATCATGGAATTCCCCATCTCAGGCTCTTTTCTAATACAGTGAAAAAATGCAGTGGCTGGGATTGCACATGGTATTTCAACTGTTGCCACTGTGATCCCTCAGATAGCATTAGAATAATATCCTGCAGCTTGTAATCAATATAGTGCCTGAGCTAGTGTATTTCAGAAATATATTTGCTGTTAAGCATTGCCCTGCAGGCTTGAGTTCTGTAATGAGCATTTTTCATTTTCAAACCACTTCACAAACATAAAGTAATTATGAAGTAGAGGGGTCTGATCCCCTGCTTTGCATACAACTGGGAGAGAGCAAGGCAGGGGACTTGGTTGAATATAATTTGGAATTTGGGATCTTTTGGCTTCACAGTACCTTAATCTATTGTTTCCTCTTAATTGAAGGGGAAAAGTAATTTCTTTAATTCTCTTTCACTTTTGAAGTCAGGGGAAAGGAAATGAAATTTGATACATGGTCTCATTTTAGCATAGTTACAGGCAGAAGTTTTCTCTAGTTTGTAATTGTGCCCCTCATAATACAGGTAAAAGGGGTGAGATTAGCCACCTGACTGAGTACTAAACCTGCAAGTGCTTTAAATCAAGGAATATGAGACTGTTTAAATCAGCATTTGTCAAATGAAGAGTTCTAGACCTCGTTCTGTGCTTGTTGTATTCTCTAGTTAAGATGCATGCTCAAGGAATTTTGATTGGAAGCTATTTTTATTTATGATTTCATCTGCGTAATATGCAAACAAGATTGCGGTATGCTTCATAGTGTTTTGTGAGGCAGTCTTGCTCACATTTGCTACATATATAGTATAATGAATCAGTGAATTTGAGTAAACAGTATTCTATCAATACAATTACATTTATTCTGTTCAATAGGGTGCTGATTTGTGTATCATGTATCTAAAAGGTTTGTGTTCTCTCTCCACCATTCCTCTCTCCCCTTAGTATTTCTAGCACTATTTTTAAGATTCCCCCATTCTTTTAGGTGGACCGAAGGAAGGATAATAGAGATTTTTGATTGCGTTCTTCTATCAGTGTGTAAAAGTGATCTGTGACGTGGTTACTTTTGATTTCAACCAAAAGATGATGTGATCCTGATGTTGCTACTTTAAGTTTGAGAAATGTTTTCAAACTTCTTCATTAGAATTATTTCCTTGACAATAGAGAGTAGTTATTTTGACCGGGGTATTTTGGTTTATTTGCTTGTTTCTTAAAGCACCGTATATGAAGAATGAAAGACAGGGAAAGGATTTAAACTGCTGAAGAATGTAGATCAGTGATGTTTACTGCTTTTGAGATATGAACTCTTTTGGACACCGCAAGTGTGTGGATGACTGCATGACAAGTTTATGGAATTGCCTTTCTCTGACTCCTTACTAGTAGCCTGCTGTCCACAGGTTGAAAACTACTAATCTTGATTTCTTGTTGTAGGCATGTAAGCAAGCTAAGCAACTTTGGTTTGGAATTCAGCTTCTGTGAGGGCAGTGAGACTGGACCTCCAGACTATGTATTGACAGTACAGATTCTGTTAGTTAAGTGACTTCTTGCCAGTCTTGATGGCTTTTTTTGTATTGTTGCTACTATTAGAGGAAGAAAGAACAGAGAATATTGTTGTTGTTGCTTAGTTATAGGAAGTATTTGGGGGAGTTTCTCCCTTCTTATTAATTGCTTTTGCACTGATAGGCGTTTTGTTGAAGTGGAAACATTGTGCAGGTTTTCTGAATACCTGTGTCCAACATCACTCTTGCCAGAAATATAAGCATATAAATTAGTGTTCGTAAAAGGTTTTTTTTTTCTTTTTTTCCCTAGACTACTATATTATCTTGTAATTAAAGGCAAAGATCCGTTGAGGTCAAAATTAAAATTATGGTTAACTGTAGTGCACTTCAGATTTGTAAATTATGTTTTCATTGTGGTGCAGAGAATGGGATTCATTCTTAGAGCATGCAGAGACAAAATTTAAAGCCTAAAGCACTAAACAATTACTACAGTGAAATAATAGATCATTCTGTAGGACCAGTGTGTCGGTCCAAAGAGAAGTGAGTGAGACTGCGAAGGGATGCACCTGTAAAAATGTTAGTTCCCCAGAGCAAAGCTTATGAAAGATATGCTTTTGGAAGCTTTTGGCATAGACAGTGTCGTTCTTTGGAAGTCTTCAATTTCTGATCCTTTTTCATTTTAAGTCATGTAGGGCTGCATTGATTTGATGGCTGATAGTCCCTTGTGCTTACTTTTGTATTCTTCCATCATACCTTCACACCACTGGTAATTTTAATTCTACTTTTGACTTTTGTTACAATCAATGGTAATTCTCATACTGCTGTGTTCTATTCCTTGGCTGGGACACCTAAGGGATGATATAGGGTCATCTTTCTTTGTCGGTGTCACTTCATATATATACATATATATGTATACTTTACATATATAAAGCTTCCAGATGAGATGAGTAGAGTTTGAGAAAATATTTACAGTGCTTGGATTGAGGACAGTCAAGCTTTAGAGCAGGTTGTCCAGAGAGGTAGTGCATTGGAGACCTGGCTGGATAAAGTCCTGAGCAACCTTGTCTGATCTTATAGCTGACCCTGCTTTGTGCAGGAGATTGGATAGAGACCTCCTGAGGTTCCTTCCAACTGAATTATCCTGTGATCATTTTCACTTCAAGCAAATACTAATTTGTGGAAGCTCTATACAAAGGAGTGCATCTGAAGCTGCAGAAGGTGGTATTCACAGAAGGTCTGCAGAAAGCAACAGAGGGGCAGTTGGGAAATGAAAAAGAACTCAGGGTGAAATCTGCCCATGACTCTCAGATCAGGTCTTCTAGCAGTTTCTAGATATGCTGTCTGGTAAATAATTGTTAGTGAACTCCGGAGTTTATATCAAAAGCTGTCTCTGATTTCTAATATTATTCCCTCTGTTCCTCAACTTTTTCCGTATTCAGCTTATGTCTCCCAAACTAAGTGGTATGATTTAAATGAGGGGGCACTCCTCAGGGAAAGAGATTGTGATTACCATCAGACCAAGAATGTTATTTATTTCATGTTTTGTATAATAGGTGCTGCTTGTTTTTGATTTTTAATTTATATGCCAAATCAATTTTCATATATGTGACCATCCATTTAGATATGTTTTTTTCATTTCTATATATGGTAGATAACACTAGTTGCACTTGACTTAGGCTGTCAAAGTCTTTTTTTTTAGTTATAGCGTTAATAGCAAGATTCAAAGTGTGTTTAATGCAGCCTAATCTTCTTTTAAGAGCAAGGTAGGATTTGTGATGAATTGGCTGTGCCTTTGCAAAATGATGCCTTAGAAAGATGCACCATTTGTTCTGGAGAGCTGGGTCTTCCCAGTGTCTTTTATGTCACTTTCCAGATCCGTCCAATAGCAGACTGAATGCTCATTAATATTCAGTAATACTAATTTGTTTTTAGTTTAGCCAGATATACAAGTATATTGTATGTCACTGGAAATGTTTTAAAATGGGGTGATTTTTGATCTGGAACTAGTTTTATCAATAAAAGAAGCCTAATTGTTTGCCTGTGTGGGATAAAACCAGTCATAAGCGTTTCCTGTGTTCAGGACTTGTGCTTGCATACATTGAAAGTTTAAGTATACTGTGGTCAGAACACCTTTTAGTTTTGCGTGTTTATCTCCGATTATTTTTCAGTATTTCTCAACTGGAAGAGTTGTCCAAAAAAAGAGGGGGGAGCTTCTGCGTTTTTTTTTTTTTTTTTACGTCATATGCCATATACACTTGTTATTTCAAAAAGGTAGGGTGAAATTTCAAATGTGATAAATGAGAGAAGTGGAGGGAGGAGTACGTAAAAGTGAGAATTTTTATAAGAGGTTTAGATAGGACATAGAAAATCATATGACAGACTAGCTTTGGAAGGACTCTGTTGGCTAACAATTTAAAATCTAGTGAGCAGTGAAGGAGAAAAATAGCAAAGTATTTGAGAAACAGGAAAACTTAGGTTAGCATACAAGAAAAGAAATCTTTTTTTTTTTTTTTTGAAGTCTTCCTCTGACTATCGGCTTTTCGATGTCCAGAGTTTTTCGTATGTCGAATTGTCCTAGGATCTGATCTGAGTTACTGTTACTGGGACAGTGTGTCTCACTCGAAGAAGTGTACTCTTTCTGCCATAAAACTGGCTTTTTGTTTTACAATTATACTAAGGCTTCCAGCTGATGCAATGGGTAATTGATTCAATTTTCTGTTCCTCAAAAGACCTTATCTTTGTTTCTGTCAGGCAAGAGATGGGAGAATAGACAGTAAAGTAGGGAACAGCCCATACTCACAGAGCAAAAGATTCTTTGAGCACTTTTGGAGAAAAAGAAAGAACCTTTCTTTAGGTCGGCTTGCCTGGTTAGTCTATAGAGGAAAGAGCAAATCCCAGTTCTATCCTCTACACTTCTAAAGCAAATGCTAAATTTAAATCCTAGTACTTAAGTTTTTTCCTGAGCTTTGTAAACTTTAGTTTTCTCTTCTGTTAACAGTCTCTGAAACAGCTGGAGTATTTTTGAGCCTGAATTTCACTTGCATTTTTTTCTCTCTTCTTCCTGGGCATGGCTGATGACCTATAGCGTGCTGCTTGGCTGCTCGTAAAACAGGAAATGGGGTGAGTAATTTCTTTTGGCAACCTTCATACCACTTCTACTACAGAATCCTCCAGATTTAGAGAAAGGAGAGATGCTCTTCCTATAATTTTTTTCCAGCATAGCAGTAATGAGAAATTGCTTATTGCAGTGGACCTGCTGAGACATGTCTGTTAGGAGAAATTTATGACCAAGCAATTAATACCATATTTTCAAGATCAAGACAGATACTTTCATATAAAGGTGCTTCTTCTAACGGTTGTGGAATATGTAGACTCATTTCCTCTATCCTTGGCCAAGATTGTTACTTATTTTGTCCCTTCAAAGCTAATCATCAGGAAATTCAGAATTGGGATGTGCTGTCATTTTCTTTGTTTTGCTTTTTATTGTCCATAGCTTTTATTGTCTGTCTGACAAGCCTTCTTCACTATTTGTCTACATAGATATTGAGCAGAGTAGTAGTTGATTTTATAATTTTGTTATAATGCTGTTGTCCACTTTACTGGTTCTTACAAAGGATAAAATGACAGCTGGGGTTTGGTGTATCCTGGTTTGACCTTAACTTGGGGTTTCCTGTCTCATTTGCCTTGTACTGTGATATAGCTAGGACAGAGCATATGAATGTGGAGTGTGGGCTATCTGTCCAGTTGTACAGCTTAGAGCTACCTTAACGCTCCTGAGAGTGCCATGATGACATCAGTGAGCCAGATTCATCTTGTGCACAGAACATCATGAAATACAGACCCTTCCATTTTGTCACAGAATTAGATTTAGCTTACTTTAATAGTGACTGAAAACTGTTAGTCAGATAATGGTGAAAAGTCCATAGTTAATGTCTCTGACAAACACGTTTATGTGTAAAATAGGTTTCTATTGCAGATAAGTTGGAAGCTGAGACTTGAACAGGAATCATACGAACTACCCTTTCATTCTTAAAACTGTGTTTTATAAGTTCGTTCTTAAAAAGTTGTAACTTAGAAAGTAAAAGTACTTCAAAAAGCAAATGGAAAGAAAGTTTCTTTCATTCCTGTGCCTTAGCCTCTGATAGAAAAAATTCTCTCTGATGTTTTGAAGGTGTACCTTTGGCTCTCTATCATTCAGTTGACTAAGACTACCAACCATTGTACCAATAAAATGGTAATAATCTGTGTCATTAATTGTGACTGGACTAGAGCTATCAAGTCATTTAATACCAGCTATCAGAACTGGTGTCACAGGGTAATGCCTTTGTTATTGCTTCCCTGGGGGAAAGGCTGTAAAATGGTAAGCTAGCTGAATGGTTTCCTATGCTTTAGGGAATACATGAATCATTCTCTTCCAGGTATTTTTTCTGGGTATTTGGGAGGTAGCATGCACTTTGAAAGAGCTTGCACTTCTGCAATAACTACTAATTCATCTTAGTGTGCAACTTTTCATGTGCTTTACATCAACATAGAATTTTTCTTTTTGAACTGAAAGAGAATGGTTATTCTGGGTAATTCAGCATCACCACTTACTTGCATTCAAATAAATCTAGTTCTTACACTGTTAAGTTTTATAATATCAAAAACTCTTGATTTAGCTACTTGGATACATGAATAACTGGGCTACAGGTTACATAAGATGGTTACAATAAATAGTTACAATACATTACAAGTTTGAATTAAAATTTTAGTTTTGATAAGGATAATAGTAATCAAGCATAAACTTGCTATTGTGCTTTCTCCAGCTTCCATTTTCTAGAATTATTTTTAAAACAGCAGGCATTCAATCCAGGGACAATAGCTCTGAGATACTAACATGGTGTAGTGAGAAAGATATTAGTACAGTGTTTGCAAGTTAATTTTGACCCTTCTTTTATACCTCAGTGTTTTGATATCAGTTTAAGGGCCTGATTCCTTGCCTACTCGAGGACACTCCCATTCCTGGCCAAATGAAAATGTATAGAGCTATTATGAGTGGATAATTGTCTCTGTGAGCAAGATGAAAGAAATCTGTTGGGCTCAAAGTTAGTTGAGGATACTGGATTAATTTTTGGTGGAAGCCGTGTTGGCTGGAAGTGCCATTCTGAGTTAGAAAAGCAGAGAAAGACAGAGTAAAAGATGATGAGTCACAAGTGGATTGAAATCATTTAGTGGCGTCTTCACAGGCATCTGCTCTTTTACATTTCTCTCTCCAAAGGCAAAGACACAGGAGTCGAAGTCTGGTCTTGTATCTAGAGAGTCAGTTGTGCCTGTCTCAGCGGGATCAACTGAGATTGTCGTGTGGGCTTTTATCCTTAGGAATTTGCACCAGTTGGAGTTCGTGCCTCCTTTAATGAAGAACTAGATGGTCCTCTTAACAACAGAATTCAAACATACGATTTTTTTAACAAAAGAGCTACGTGCATGTCTCTTTCTAAGCTGTTCTCTAAGTGGACTCTGGGAAAGCTTTTACAGCTTTGAATCTATCATGGAGCTATGGCATGGGTTTCCACAAAGCATGTTCTCACATACAACAGAAAGAGAATCTATTTTTAAATTGTTAATGAGAGAAACGTAGGAATGTATGGCCAGAGGCAGGAAAGAGGCAATATAGTCTTTTTGACTTTGCTTGAGCTGATTGTAAAACAACACCCTTAACTACTCCCAGCCACACTCTTAAGTGTCTATTGGAAGCATCTTACCTGGAATCACTGTCCGGCCTTATTGTTTTGTAATAATAAACAGTTTATTAATTCAATACAAACATTCATTATAATCACAAGAGACCATAGAACAGCCTTTCATTCTTTCGTGCCATGGTCTGTATGCTTAGTAGTTTTGTGCTTTTTATTTGTGCTTTGCTTGTTTGCCTGGGACTAGTTACTGAGGTTTGCATTGGAATATCATGTCATGTATCTATCTTTGAAAGACTTCTGTTCAAGTTATTATTTCTTATGTATGTGATTCAGAAAACTGGGACTTTCCTTGGCAAAGGATGACATTGTTCAGCTGAAGGAAGCTTATAAGTGGATTATTCATCCCCAGTTGTCGGAGGAGTTGGGTGTTCCTGCTGATGGAAAGGTGTTGTATAAATAATGAAAATTTTCTTTCTCTCTGTCTGTGTCTCTCTGTTGCTCTCTCTGTCGCTCTCTCGGTCGCTCTCGGTCTCTCTCATACCGATGGTGGTACATTCTCATTAAGCGATAAATAAGTTGCACTCATTTTATCTTCAAAGTAGGGGAAAGTAGGGAAAATTCTTTTAACTTGAAATCTCCCAGCCTCAGTACTAAAGGATCCAGTATCCATTTTTGTAGACAGACACCACTGCAATGACTGAAGCCACTGCAGTCTTGTACTACATCTCTTGTTCATGGGCAGCCACCCTCCTCACACGTTCCTTCTTGGCTTTCCCGTTTCTGCCAACACTGTTACTGCTTTGTGAGATAAATTGTTCAGGTTGTTAGCATGTTATATTCTGTGAATAGAATCTATCTGTGAAATGCCCTTTAGGAGGAAGGACTGGTCCTTTTTCACTTTAATGGCTGCTAGAAATAAGCATGTTGGAAGCTGTGATTCCAGTAAACAGGTAGTAGGAATATTATTTTCAGACCCTATTTTCAACTTTCAGATTCCGACTAACATTCCTAAATGTCTATAGCTTTACTTGTCATCAGGCACTAGGATTGACCCCAGAACTAGACTCACTTAGTCTTTACCTTGATTGTCAACTTCCATAATAAATACAGATTGTCTTTTCCACGGGGTGCTAATTGAAAGCATCCTTTTTGTCGTAGTGAAGAGAGAGTTGCTCAGTTATCCTGAAGAGGATCCAAGGAGAAACAGACTTCATGCATACTTAGTTAGCAAAAGCTCTACAACACTTACGTACTGAGCCACTCCAGACATTATTGTACAATAAAAGTTACTTGTCTAGTGCTCTTTATCTACAAGGCACTTGAATATTACCCAATCTTCTCAATAGCCCTCTTGAGGTATACTGGTATCTGAATAACAGAAGTAATGAGTGTTGTTTGCCTAAGGCCAAAGAGGGAATTGGGGGTAGAATTGAGATTACACTAGAGTTTCTGGTCTAGCTGTCAATCTGCTAGGACATGTTGCCTTTCTTTGCCCCAAGGCCATCTAATCATTGCAAATGAAGCCCCCTGCCAAAATTTTGCAGTGGTGGCTACTAAAGTTTTTTTTAATCTTTATTCACGCTATGCCCTGCTCTCCCAGAAGGTTTGTTAAGTTTAGTGACCCTAATAGGCTTTGCGCAGATACTGTCTCTGACTCAGTTCCCCCTGTGCAAAATGGGGCCGGGATCTATGATGTGTAGGTCACTCATGTTTTTAAAGTGCTCTGAGATCTTTGGGTGCTACAGAAATGCCAATGCTGTTATGATGCAAGATTTACTATCTTTTTTTTTTTAGATGATGTTGCAGCATAAATGGGTTGCTTTCTCTTTTGTCTACTTCTTCACTGTTTTCCTAATATTTCAATAAGGATGCTTGAGAGTATCCTCTCTATGCTTGTTTAACAAACTGTTACCTTCCTTTTTTTAATTTAGAGTTTGTTTGAAGTTAGCGTGGTGTTTGCTCACCCAGAAACAGATGAGGAGTGCCATTTCCTGTAAGTTTTGATATAAATAACAAAGATCTTTATCTAAATATTGTGCAACATTATTAGTCTGGATTTGCTACAAATGAGAATTTGCAGTGTTTATAAACTAGAACTGGACCTGAATCTAAACCTCCTCTTAGCCATATGGAGCTGCAAAGTTTAAAATTGTGACATGTCTATGTGGTTAATTCTGTCCTCGAAGGCCAGTAAGCTCCAAAGTTGTCTAGAGCTAGAAAGAGAGCATTCTGATAAGTTGTTCAATTTCAGGCATTTTCAAAGTCATTACCTTCTTCAATATAGTTGCATCATTTTAAAAAATAAATTCCAATAACATACTTGGGAGAAAAAAATCTTTTTAGGTGATGCCTAGGTTTTTCTGATTTTGTAGGAGACTTAGTTGGGAGGAAAGGCACAGAAGTGAATTTGTCCAACTTAGCTGGTCCATTAAAAAAGAAAAAAGTTCCCTGGCCACTGCATGTAGTCATTTTTGGCCTGGCACAATAGAGCATCTGCTATTTAAATCCTTCTTTAACGCAAAGAAGCAAAATATTTCTGGGAATTTAGCTACCGTTTAATCTGATTTCTCAAAATCTAGTAGTAGTATATTCTGGATAATTAGGTACCCTCTTCCTGTTTGCTGATGCTTCCTGGAAAACTAGCGTTTCACTCAGTTTCATCACTTGTGCTCCTGCTATGTGTTAAATCCTGTCATAGAAAGAGGCTTCCTATAGAATTTCTCTGACCTGTGTGCTGCATGGTGGCTTCATACCTTGAGACTAGAAATTACCTTTGCAGCCTTTCTAGATGTTTCTGCTTTTACACCTTCTGGCAACTTGTCATCTCTGCTTAAATGCCTAATCTGCCACCTTCTTGCTTTTCAGCAACTGCATTCTTTGTATGTCTGGGGAGAGGGGTGGGGAGGTGGGAGGCCTGCTATGTGATGGGCCTGATATTAGGAAGAATTGATTGCCAGCGTTTGCTTAATTTCCTTCCTATCCAGCTTCTTCAAGACTGGGAAAAAGGGAGAGAAAGCAGCAGGGCCAAACTGCAATTCTAAATACTGAGAGCTATAGCCCAGTTAAAAACTCAGGACTCCAGATCCTACATCTTTTTGTTCTTATGTAGTTTTAGTTGATCAATTCTTGTTTCTTACAGTACTCTTCCTTCGAAACCTAGCAACTCTTATTTCCAGCTTTTCCTTCCAGTTCTTTGCTTCTTTTTGTGACCTTTCAAAAATGTTGAGGCAAAGCAAGTAAGAGTGCCAATGTCAGTCCTCCAAGAGCAGTAACTGGAGGGGTGAAAGTTGTAAAGAAGTTCTGTCTCTTCAGTTCCATGTTCCAACTACTCGAGTCTATTCCATGTGACTTGACAAAATCTCTCTATTTGCCTTCTCTTTGTAGCATACTGAAACAGTGATTAAGGTTTTAGGTAATATGCTGTTTCTTCAGAAAAATGTGTAATTTCATTGCATGGTGGTTTCTCAGGTATCAGGGCATACCATGGGAATGGCTGGCTCTGGACATATTATGGGACATTAGTTTGATTTCAATATAAATATGGTAAATTTGGTAATTGTCAGAGCTTAAATAATGACAGCTGTGTTTGTTGTGAAAGGAAAGTAGGACCTCATCGCAACTGGGAGAAGGCCTCCCAACTCCAGGTATGCTTTTAGATTAGGTTTCCAAAAATGGCATCTGCAATTTCTTATCTCTCAAGCTGTTTTTATACAACTATATGTAGGTGGGTGTGCTAAAAGGACCCTTGGCTTGAAGTGGAAGATTGAATTGGCTCTTGTTAGTTTATCTGGAGATCCTTATTTAAAGGAAAGGTGATATTGAAATTCTGAAAGATGGAAGTTGCAATGCTTTTTGTTACAAGCAACTTTCCTGGCTAGCTTGTGTAAAAACACCAAGAGGTCGTTTGTTACCTGCTTCCTTTCAATATGAAGTAATTGCAGAGGCGTTGAAAAGGAGCAGCAAGAAATGCTAAACTGTGTTGTAGGCTAGAAATCATGTCTAATTGCATACGTAGAAATCCACTAATAGGAACAGCAACTTCCTCTACAGTACTCAGAAAAAAGTTTTTTCTCTGATTTAGCTTTCACTTTCATGAAGCAGCCAATAGTTTCCTTTCAAGAGTTTTAAAGAGGCAAAGTGCAAATAATATCAAACACTTGGCGTTATTTTTTCTGTAGTAAATTGAATATTCCTATCCAGAAGCAGCAACTCAAATCTCTGATTTGGATGTGTCTAGTTTGCAGTGTGCATTGCCTAAGAACAGCAAATATAGATTTCAAGATGTCAGCATACCTTGCAGAGGAGCTAAGCATTAGTCATCACCATTGTTGACAAGGATCGAGGAGGACTGAAAACTTGTGTGCTTTTCCATCCCATCTCAAAGCTGACGCAATTGTGTTGGTCAGAGCAAAAGAGATTTACACAGCTTTGTTTATGATTTATCTGTCCTCTAAAATTTCTAGATCAAGTAACACACACCTCCTGTCATTTGTGGTTTAAGATAAAATTAATTTAAAAATCTGCTCCACCCTAAGTTGTAGAAGTGAGACATTGGGCTTTTCTGTACAAAGATTAATCTAGGTACTTGCTATGCTTATAAGTCCTTTTTTTTTTTTTTTTTTTTTTTTAAGAATAACAACTAATTTTCATTTTTGTATTTAGAGCCACAGCCTGTCCGGATTGTTTCAAACCAGCAAAGAACAAGCAGGTAGGATCTCACTGCTGTTGCAGTTCTTCTCTGAAATCCAGAATTTCATGGCAGGAACTATAATGAAGAGCTGGATGATTGGCTCAGAGAGTAGTGGTTAATGGGTTGTACGCTACCTGGATGCCTATGGGAAGTGCAGTGCCACAGGGCTCTATCCTGGAATCTGTCCTATTTAACATCTTTATCAACTACCTGCAGGAGGTTGTGGAGTGCATTCTTGTCAAGTTTGAAGATGACACCAAATTGGGAGAACTAGTAGATGCGCTCGCGGGCATCTAGACAAGTTGAAGGAATGGGCTGACAGGAACGGTATGAAATTCAGCAGTGACAAATACAAAGTCCTGCATCTGGGAAGGAGTAAACTCTGACAGCAACACAGGCTGGAGGCTGCCGGGCTGGGGAGCAGCTCTGTTGAAGAGACCCTGAGGGTCCTCACAGCAGACAGCAAGATGAGCATGAGCAGCGTGCCCTGGCAGCAGAGAAGGCCAACAGCATCCTGGGCCTTATTAACAGGAGCATAGCAAGCAGATCAAGGGAGGAGATTATTCTCTTCTACTCAGCAGTCATGAGACCACATCTAGAATATGGCATCCGGATTTGGACCATCAATAGATGAAAGACATCAATAACTTGGAGTTCAGCAGATGACCACCAAGACAGTCAGGAGGCTGGAGCACATGCCCTAGGAGAAGAGGCTGAGGGACCTGGGCTTGTTCAGCCTGGAGAAAAGAATGCTTCGGGGAGGACCCAGTGGAAGCCCCCAATACCTACAGGGGGGTTATGGGGAAAAGGGAGCAAGGCTCTTCACAGTGGTGTGTTGTGGGAGGATGAGAAACAGTGGGTGTAAGCTGAAACAGAAGAGGTTCAGACTAGATATAAGGAAAATCTTTTTTCCATGAGGACAGTCAGACAATGGAGTGGGCTACCCAGAGAGGTTGTGTAGTCTTCATCCTTGGAGGTTTTCAAAAAACAACTGGAAAAAACCCTGAGCAACCTGGTTTGATCTCATAGCTGACCCTTCTTTGAGCAGGAGGTTGGTGGAGACCTGCGGTCCCTTCCAGCCTTATGATCCTATACTTGGCAGCCTGCAATGGCATTGTTTTGGCAGCAGGCCTAGCTGCAACTTTGTCTCAGTTTCTTTCCTTTAAGGACAGTGAGCTATGTTCTGTTCATCAGGTGATTTCTTCTTCTTGAACATCATCATTGCTGTTTCATGACAGGCATGCTCCCCTGCCCATCCAGTTTCTTCTCTCTGTGTGCAATAGGATATATATTATCCCTGTCAAGTCTGCTTTCTTGTACAGACATGTTCTGCTCTAAATTTCCAGGGCTGCTTAGCTATCTGTGACAGAAGTTCCCAAACTTTATTCCCTTGCACACCACCAACAGTGGCAGCAGCAGCAACTCCTAATTTCCCAAACAAGGACTTCAGTCCTGTGTTTTCATTTACTGTCCCCAGCCTACGTAAAGTAGGACACCACCTCATCCTGTTACTATTCTTGTTTCTCCTATACTAGGAACTTCAACACTGTGCTCTCTGCCTTAGCCTCACTCGAGTTGGAAACAACAGCACCTGGCTGGGCATGAAAGGACAGTAGTAGTGGCAGGAGCACCTCACCCTTGTGAACTGACGCTGCTTGGGACTTTGAAGTCACTTGCCTTCCACAGTTTGGGAACTGCCAAGCTTTAACATTCAGCACTCTTATTTCTAAGCATGAATGAACTTTAGAACCCTGTAAATGGATTTCTACTCAGCAGTCTTATTTTCAGGAGAACTAGCTACCTACTGGCACTGAGATAAAAGTTAGGATTTAGGTGCTTAACTCTTTGAAAATAGGGATGCTGGTTTAGATTTCTATTCATGGATTTAGGATTCTTTTTTTTAATGTCTTTTGCAAATATTGAGCTCCTCAGTGCTACTTTTTTATTCTTGCTTTTGCATACTTTTGTATATCATCTGAAATAAGATAGTTTCCAGAGATTTACTTAGTGTTTCTTTCAGCTAACCAAGGGCAGACATAGCAACTGAATATTTTAAGGAGCTACAATGGGTATTTTTACCTGCTGAAAGTCAGTGGAACTTACTCTTTTTTTTTTCCTGTGTAAAAACAGAGTGAGAAAACAGATAATACTGTTCATACATGTCTTCTAGAAACAAGGGGCAAACTTTAGATACTTGGTCAAATCCCAGCTCTCAGCTTTTGGTACTGGTTTAAATGTACAACTAAATAATCTTTATGTTCCAGTCTGTCAGAGGTCCTAGTTGTATTGCTTTCATGTCATGAGTAAAGTTGCTTGAATGTATGTTGGCAAAATTACACGTTGCTCTGTATGGCCTTATTAAAGTTAGGATTAAGAGCTCTTGCTGATACAGAAGTTGCTTTCAGGCATAAGGAAATGTGAAACACAATTGAAAAAATTGTATTGTGAGAAGTGTATGGTGTGTATGTTTGGGGGTTTTTTTTCCTCTTTAGGTATATCCTTTCTAAGCTTCTCTTATTTCTTGACTCATTTTTTATTTCACTGTGCAGTCTGTTTTCACTAGAATGGCAGTTGTAAAAGCCCTGGAGAAGATAAAAGAAGAGGATTTTTGCAAGTAAGTATATATTGAAACTGTAGTTCTTAGTACTGTGCTTTTGTATAGAATTAGGATGGGGAGGAAAATATTAGATGACTAAGCAGTGGTAAGATGTCTATAAAAACACTTTTAATTGTTTAAATTCTGCTAGTTTATTGGATAGAATATGTTGCACTTTCTGTGCTTTTGATGATAATAAAATGTCATTCCATATCTTTTAAGGAGTAATCTTAAAATGCTTGAATTAAGCCACGGAAGATGGAAAACTGTACATGCTGAAAACGAAGTTCTTTTCCATTTTGGTAGAAGTGGTTCATTGGTTTATTATACCAGGATCATCACAGGGGAGAAACTGTGGGTCAGCGCGCTGCAGTTCCACTCTGTGCTTTCAGCAGTATGTCCTTATAGGTCTCTGGGTTGCTACAAAATTTAGAATGATTAGAAGTCAAAACAGTTTGTTGTAGTATTGCCAATCATATACCTTCAAAAATCTTTATTTACATCCCCAAAACCACAGAGGACTTTTACAGATTGTGGAATTTGCCTTCCATATTTTGAACGTTAGAGTTTGTAAAGCAAACTTCTCATCACAAGAATGACTTTTTTAAGAAAGCACCGAATATTGTAATATGGTAAAAATTCCAAACAGTGGGAAGACATTAATAGATACTTTCTGTATAGTTCACTTTGTTTAATTGCACTAAATCTTTTCAGGTCTTTTCCTTGATTTCTAGCAAAGATTTAGTAACAGGTCCTGAAACTAGTTTTCATTCAATATTTAGTTTTTTTATTTCTATAGATATAGTATGGTACATCTTATTAGCACACTTGGGGGTATCATACATCAATAATACTGAATGACAGATGGACAAAAGTGCATTTTGCAATGCAGTGTTCTTGATTTGCTTAATGTTTATTCATTTGTTGCTGTTACAGCTTTTAATGTGAATACTGAGTTTATACTGTAGCTGTGTTTTGTGTAACCGAAGTCATCATCTTTCATGTCATTTTTGCTACAGTGATTCTCCATCATGTTCTGGTATTACTTGTCTTTTTTCAATCTTTTCTTATACAGGCATTTTCCATGTCCCCCAAGTTCACCAAAGAACTTCTGTGTTGCTCTGGAAATTCAGTGCAATAATGGTGCAGTTTTTGTGGCTGGTAAAGTAATCCATTTTTTTGCTGCTGTGTTGTCTTAACATAACTATATAATATTGCTGCAAGACCCAGGAAACTCTATTTGCTATTCATTATGATTCATTTAATTATTTATAAGGAGCAAAAAACCCAAAGCTAGCTCTGTCCAAGAGGACTTCATCTGAAAGGGGGAGAAATCATACTTAGCTTGCCTTTGCTGAAGAAATGTTTTTGTCAAAAGTTAGAAATCACAGATCAACTTGTTAAAATCAAATCCGTTTGCCTGCTCTTATATTTTGAATTAGAACTTAGAGATGGTGCGTGTTGGGCATGGTTGGTGGGGGTGGGAACTGCAGACAGCGGTGCCTGGACCAAGGCAGGGCTCCCTGGCAGCTCCCATATTAGGAGCTGGAGCAGGGGAGCATGCCACTTCCGCTTCTGCCGCTATGTAGGCCACCATCTCCTTTCTGTACGTTTTGGAAGCTCCAGCTTTTCCGCACCGTCATTGTTCTTTTGCTTCGGCAGACGGAAAAGCTCTCGCTTCTGAAGACAGCACAGGAAGATGTGAAGATTTCAAAAAACTTTCTTTGCCCCCTTGCTGATTAAGGGGGCTCATCCAGAAGCAGTTTATGAAATGAAGGATTTTGTCCTGTGGTCAAAGCTTGCTCTTTCCTTGGAAGAACCCTTATGCCTGCAAATCCTGCAGTTGTAGCATGTCCCCTGACGATAAGCGTGTGGTTTGGGAAAGGCACTGCCCCAGTAAATAAGCTCCCAGTGATGCTGTTCACTTGCTTGGACTTTGATTTGGATGCAGCAGTGTTCACCATCTGGATTTATCTGCATATTATTCCAGCCAAAACTGCTGATCTTAATGCCATTAATAAAGGTTAAATTGCAGAAAGCATAGCTCTTTCTGGTTGCTCCTCCAAATTAAGATGGCATCTGAAGTAATTACTAGTCTGATACAGGTAATGCAACAACACTGACTGTCCCTGAGCTGAATGTTACACTGATGATTCTACGAACTTTTCCATCATCTGCTTAAAAGAGCATCTACCTTCCCCCGGCCCTATGTATAAGCTACCAATTATTTAAATATATGCAAATGATAGATTATTTTTTACAAAGCCTACAATTTTAGGCCAATATAGTATGTTTAAAAGGATGTTAAAAACATCCTGAATAAAAGAAAACATAGAATGAGAAGAAAATAATGCAAAAGTGAATGTTCTCATGGCAGGCTAGTGTGATGTTCATTACATGTCTGTTTCTTATTTTTAATTACTGAATAGACAGTTAAATGTATGTTTTCATGGACCCAAAATAGCCAAAGTCTTTTAGCCTTTTCCAAACGTGCTGCTTTATATTAGGTTGGTTTGTTGAATGGTTGTAGCAGAATTCGTCTATATGGAGTAAAAATAGAGGCTTGGCTTTCTGCACGTGATTTAATTTCAGTTTTGTGATTTACAGTTTATAGCTTGTGATGGTTTTTTTTTTTTTTTTTTCTTTCGTGTTTCAACCAAAAAAACAGGCAGGATATTTTCTTTAATTTATGAGGAATAAAATCCAGAATAGAAGAATTTATTTAATATAGTGCAGTTATTTTGCTATTGCAGCACTTTAAATGAGATCAGGATCTTAATTTGTAAGCACAGTTTCAGAGCTGGAATTGCCCTCTTGACCTTATCTTGGGTGTTTGCTGATCCCTTCCCCCCAACTCCTTTTTTTGACTCAGGAAAACTGTCAAACTGAGAAGCAGACTTCTGTTTTTTTTAACCCACTGTTGCTCAGATCAAAAGCTAAAATTATTAGATGGGGTCACTGAGAGAAAAAATATTATTTTCCTTTTGCCATTTTATGGAAAGAGAATTTAGCAGTGTGAATCTGACTTATGGATGATTATTCATAGTCATTTCTTTCTTCTCCCCAGTGAACCAGCATTAGTCAGTTTCCCCATTTGTTTGTGTGGGGGTTTTTTGCAGATCAAAAGGCAAGAAGGAAACATTGTTAGAAATAGGAAAATGTGATACTGAAAACCCGAAAATTGAGAGGACAGAGGCACAGGTATAATATGCACAGATACTTTGAACTCCCTTTTTATTTTCAATACACTAGGTTTCAAATTGAAACTTTTAGCGTAGGGGTTTACTCACTATTTTTTGTGAATGAGTTTGTTCTTTTGTGCATGTTCTCATTTCTTACAAAACCTACAGATAAGAAGGCTTGTCTTGGTCATCCATATCGGACTTGTTCTTTGACTGCAGCGGTCTTTGCATTTCATGGGAGATGGCATGTTAATGTGAGATAATACGAGAATCAATCGGAGGATGGCCATCTCTTTACATGGCAACTTTTCAAGCATCTGGAAATTTGTACTAGTATATTGTTAAGATATTTTGCTTGTGTGATTTTCCTAGTAACAAGCCCAAGCATTTTAGTTTGGGCTTTTTTTTTTTTGTTAAATGTACAGAAAATGGCAGAACCTGAGTTGAAACCTGAACTACTTGATACAGGGAGGTGGGAACTTCTTTACTTGGGACCTAACATACATGGGTGGGCAGGCATGTGTATAGCAATAGTTTGGTATATGGGAGACTGGTTCAAGACCATGCTTTGATTCCAAAAAGAATTTTGCGTTCAGAATAAAGTTGACTCAGATCGGGCACTTGAACCTCTGGCTTTTTATTCCCAGTTGTGTCAGGCTTTGTACAGTTTTGTTTCTACGACTGTATTTGAAGTTACAACTGTAGCAGTAGGCTCTGTGCATCTACCTTTAAACTGGCCAGCTCAGATGCTGACACTCTTGTGGCTGTAGCAGCACACATTTCATACTGTTGCCATATTGCTCTTGCTATAATACAAGTTTAACCCTGTAAATTTATTTTCACAATGCCCCTATGAAAGTTAAGTGTTTTGTGCTGTGGAGCTTTTGTCCCTTGCTATAGAGCGATTACTGGTAACATACTTATTTTTCTGACAGGAAGATACAATAAATATTCAAGGAATTTGCCACAAACTCCCTGGATTATTGATGGGGAGCGGAAGCTGGAATCTTCAGTAGAAGAACTGATTTCAGAGCATCTCATGGCAGAATTCAAAGCGGATAGTAAGTGTCCAGGAGATCTCTTACAATATATGTTTTTCATTGTTACTAGAATATTTTTTCCTAGTAGTTACTCACTTAATATAAGAAAGCAATGGAAAAAACAGATTCTTAATCCCCCTTTTATCATTCCAAGCCAAAGCTTGTCCACTTTTGTAAGCTCTCATCTGTGTGTAATTAGTTGCCTGCTTTGTTTTATGTAATATCTTTTATCCTTCTAAAGTACCTCCTCAGTTGATCCTGATGGTACAAGTATTATGGTTTTATGTGGTAGTATTCTAGCCTAGCCATACTTCTTAACAGTTGATAATTCATTCAGTGACTTCCAGTCAGAAAGTTTTTGCCTTCGGCATTCTATGATACCTGCCTGGCCTCCAACCCCTTCATGTTTTTGTCTGATGAACTTATTTTTTGCAATGCATAGAGTTACAAGCTAAATGCTTATCTAGGGCTTGTTCAGATGAAATAATCATTGCCCATCATTTGTCATAATACTAGACTTGGAATTAGTGATCTAGAAGGTCCTGGGAAAAATGGTATTAAACACCAGTTTAGAAAAAACAGCTACCATCATTGTGCCATTGTTCTCTCCCCTCCCCTTGCATATGTTAGTCTGAATGCTAGGAAAAACATGTCTTTAGGCCAGGTACAATGCAATACCTGATTTACCATAGGTAACTACCAGAAGTACGTGTGCACTTAATGTTGAGAAAAGATACAAACAAATAGGCAAAGCATTGCCAGCAGGTTGAGGGAGGTGATCCTTTCTCTCTTCTCTGCGCTGGTGAGGCCACATCTGTAGCGCTGTGTCTAGGTCAGGGCTCCCCAGCGCAAGAGAGACACAAACCTGCTGAAGTGAGTCCAGCAAAGGGCCACAAAGATGATTAAGGGACTGGAGCATCTAACATATGAGGAGAGGTTCGGAGCTGGGACTCTTACGCTGGAGAAAGGAAGACTGAGGGGGGAACTTATCAGTGTTTATAAATACCTGGTGGGAGGGTGTCAGGAAGACAGAGCCAGACTCTTTTCAGTGGTGCCCAGTGACAAGACAAGGCAATGGACACAAATTGAAATATAGGAAATTCCGTTTAAACATAAGAAAAGAACTTTTTACTGTGAGGGTGGTCAAACACCGGAACAGGTTTCCCAGAGAGGTTGTGGAGTCTCTATGCTTGGAGATATTCAAAACCTGAATGGGCATGGTCCTGGGCAACCTGCTCTAATCGACCCTGCTTGAGTAGGGGGGCTGGACTGGACATTCTCCAGAGGTCCCTGCCAACTTCAGCTATTCTGTGATTCTTTGAAATGTCCTAGTTGCAAATTTTTCAAGTCCCAACTAAAAAAAGTCTGATGGTGTGACAGAAATGAGCCTTCATGACCATGGAAAAGTTTTATTGTGGTTATGTAGTTGCCATACTGTGATCAGAGAAATGAGGGATAACAAAAGCTGAGGAAATCTTTATGAACCCTGTATGTTCCCTGTCAAGGAGAAAGTTTTTGAAACTATCCAGCTTTCAGAGACCCTTTGGGATGGACCTGCAAATTTACTCTCCAGGGTTTTGTCTCCCATTGTTTCCTCAGGCAAAGCTTAAAGTTGGAAGGGATATGAGGAAGGAAACCAAGTACCTCAAAATACATTTTTATATCTTGAAAGACAAAATACCCAAATACACAGAGGTTAGCTGCCAGATTGTACTTGAATTTCTCTTCCTCTTCTGTCCAGGTGTATATGAATAACAGAAGTTTCTGTAAAATCATTGGAAACCATTGGGCGTATTTAGGATAAAGGGTTGCGTTTTGGAGGAAGACAGCTCAGTTTAATTTTATTCATAGACTTGAAGCATCTGTGTAAGAAATGAACAGAATTAAACAGGGGAATTCCTTTAGGATTCTGCTGCTTTTTCACACATTTTCAGGGCTGTAGTGGTCTCATTCAGGCCAAAGAACTAGAAGTGCTCCTCAAGAAACTTGTGAACCTGAAGGAATAAACAGTAATTATCCTCTGATTTGTTTAAATATGGTGCAGGCTGCATTTTATAAGGATAACTGTTGGAAGTATCTTTACAAACAAGTTTAGAAAGAAAATATTTCACCTTTTAAAAGCTGTGGAGAGTTTTAAAAATGTAAAATAGAATCTCACCTTCCTTGTTAAAATCTGTTATAGGCTTTAATTTTTCTTCCTCTGGAAGAGAAGATGTGGATGTAAGAACACTAGGCAACGGTAAGGCTGGAACTTCTCTTGTTAAATACAGAAACAAACAAAACGGTTAACTGAAGCTACTCGAATAGATCTTGCTGAATGCTAAGTATATAAGTGTGTGAATAGACAGTGCTCTGAAACTTTCTCTCAGAAGCATTTTAGTTGTATGTATGCATTTATTGCCAAAGACTGAACAGTTTCATAGAAAGAACCGGGAAAGAGGAGACCTTTGCTCAGTATCCTTGGCTGCACAGATGCATAGAAATGCGTAGCTTGTTAGGAATATTTTATTGTATTCGTTTCCTATTTTTGAACTATTTATGTCACACCGATTCCTCTGTTGGTTTCTGCTGGGTCCTTCTACTTTGCCTCACTGTCACTGGGGACTGGGGAAGCCTTATTTTCTTTTTGAACGTGTCTGCTTTCTAAAGGTCAGTTGCTTTCCAATACACTGAAGCTACTATAGCCAAAGGGGGAGGGAGAAGAAAAAGGCAAAAGTAACAGTGAGTTGTTCCTGTTGCTGTCTGATTTGTAGCATAGTTCTTGGCATTGCTTATACTGGGATCATCCCTGGCCCTGAGCACAGAAAGTGCAGCCATTGCAACAGATGTTTAGCTGAGGGAGCGGGATTTAACATTGTCTTGCACCTGGGCATTGCTGTAGGTGACAGAAAATAAGCTAATTAACTTTTTCTTCTTATTTTATTTTTTAATTAGCACAGACTTGTACAAGACGTCTTCTGGGAAGTTGTAATTTGCACATATTGCTGATACTGGGGTTTAGTAGCCAAAAAAAGTCCCTTGTTTCTTTCCTTCCATCTGATGCTACATCCCTAAACCCGCAAGCCCTATCCCTGTTTGCATAACAGCAAACAATCTTCACACCTTCTAACCTTACTGCATAAATTCAAACGTTAATTTAGAACAACATGTTTTTATGTTTTATGCCTGCGCATGTTGCCAGGAAGGCCCTTTGCAATTGAGCTTGTGAATCCACGTAGAATACATTTTACTGCTGAGGAAATGAAGAGACTTCAGCAGGTAAATCATTTGCACCTCATGGAACTCGTAAAGCACATGTTTCTCCTCTAACTGAGCAGCTTTGCTAACTGATTCTTTTTTAAATATCACAGACAATTAATAACTCTTCAGACAAAATACAGGTTCGAGATTTACAGCTTGTCACCAGGTCAGTATTTATCATCTTTGGCAAGGGATTTCAAAGTGATGCTTTGGGAGTTCTGCAAGCATTCTTGCTCACAGCATTATATAATTATGCTTATGTTATGTGAGTAATTAATTCCTTTTGTTTAGAGAGGCAATTGGACATATGAAGGAAGGCGAAGAGGAAAAGACAAAGACCTATAGTGCCTTAGTATGGACAGACAAAGCAATACAGAAAGAAGACGTTGCATTCCTAGATGATCTCAAGGTATCTGTATCTATTTTTGCTAATTTTTAGAGCACCTGTCCTGAAATCTTAGAGGAGAGTTAATATACATGCACCCACAGAAACACCTATTTCTCTTTGACTTTTTAATTAGGGGGGGGTTTTTTGCACTAGGGACTTTCATACCTCCTTTCCCTTTCTCACTCTTCCTTACTTCCCTATTGCCGTGCTAGCAATATAGCTAGTTGTCTGTTAGCCAAGAGAACAAATTATTGTCTACTGGAAGGTAGATGTTATACCAAATAATAAAAAACACTGAATGGGCAAGGGGGAGATCTGACACCCGCACCCCTTTCTTTGGCTTAGATTTTCTGTTTTGCTTAAGTGAAAGGAGTGGAGATGGTCACTTGTTCTACTAGCTCTAAAGCCACTCTTCCACAGCAGCAGCAATTAGGAGTTTGTAGTGTCTATGGAAAATAACACAAAGAGGAGGCCTCGCCAAGTGCTCGATGTAAGAAGTATATTTTGTTAATGAGAACTTCTCCAAATGTTGGTCAGAGAGAGACTCCACTGACAGAGGGATGTGTTCAGGTTTCATTGTGTTGCACGATGGGTCTTGGCCATGAAATAATTCTCAAGTAAGGAAACAAAGGGCTCGAACCATTACAATTCAGGAAAACAACAGATGTGAAGCAGTTTTTTTAGCATGCCCGCCCCCTGCCTTAAAGGATGCCTTTCAAACTAATACGTCTTATTTGGGGAAGGGGATGGGGTGGGGAATGAGCTTTTTAATCATAAGATCTTACCTCATTTCAGTTCTTTTCTCACACTTTTCTTTCTAGAGGTTTGGCTGTAGTTTACACAAAGCATTTTGTGGGTGGGTTTTTTTTTTTTTTTAATTGCCCTGAGGCTCTTACTGAGCTTTTAAATCCTGGAGTTATTCCAGCAAAAGACTATGGAGATTTCAAGGTTATTCGTCTGTATTTGTGATTCTATTAGCTTGTGTTCATATGAGGCCTTCTCATTTACCCTTTGAGATGGTTGTCCTTTTTTCCTTTGATAAACAGGAAAAAAAAGTCCTTGGGAAGATTTGAACCACCATAATACAGTATTAAAAAGATATAACTGATTAACAGTATGTATAGATCTTTTTTCCAGTCTGTGCAGTATGTTGCACAGTTCCTTCTTCATTTGTTTTGTTGCTTCTTCTAATAGGAATTAAAACTTGACCAGAAAACACCTCTCCGGGTTCTTCACAGAAGGCCTCTAGCTGTAAGGCATCGGATCATTCACACCATGAAATCTGAGTACATAGATGAGCATCATTTTCGCCTGCATCTGAAAACTCAAGCAGGAACGTATCCTTAGACCCTGTTACACAATACATGTACAAAACAGTTTGTTGACTACAGTAATTCAGGCAATGGGAAGTTTTCTGCTTTTGTCACTCCAGTGTTTCTAAATCCCTGCTCTTCAGCAGCTCATATGTTGCTGTATAATGTTTGCTCTTATGTCAAAATTTCGTGTTCAGGCTTTCATTTAAAAATCTTACCGGCCTGTGTTATTTTTTGATGACCAGTGTAATAGTTTTAAAGTATATGATAAGTACAAAAATGTACTAGTTAAAGATACATTTAAGCTCTTTTTTTAATTTAAAACTTTTCACCTTAGAAAGCAAACTTTTCCACATTATTCAACATACTGCAATGCATGCTGTAGATTGTTGCTACTTACAAGTTAACAGTTTTGTCGTAAAATCACCATCCACTTTGGGGTGGACAGAAAATACAGGATGGTAATGCGGTTCTTGGCATTAGAGTCAGAAGTCAAGAATTAGGAAGTCTTATAAAGTCTTTTTTTAACCATTGCCCCCCGCCCCGCCCCCCCTTCAGAGTGCTTTGCAGTAGAATGCACCTTTCCTTAACCAGTATTTCTAGCTACATTAAAGAATTTGTGCATGGAGATTTTGGAAGAACAAAGCCAAATATTGGCTCATTACTGAACCGAACTGCTGACATTCTGGAGTTGGATGTAGAAGTAAGTTGCTTGTTTTTTATCTTTCCTGGAAATCAGTAATGTAGGTGTATTTGTGAGATGCTTTCAGTAGAATTGCTCTATCCAAATCAACTGTCCTAACTATCCATTCCTTACCACAGTTGATACAAAAGTTGATGTTAATGCAAAGATAATGGGTTGTACCATGCTCACATGCTTTCATGATGTATCGGACTGCTTCTGCTGAATTCATGTCAGGGGAGGGATGGGAGGACATGCCGTGAGTTTTGGGGTGCTTAATACAAAATTATTCTGCATCTGGAGGTAAAAGATGAGCTGGGAAGTTAAACATTTTAGAAGATGCCACTTCTCATTATTAGCACGCATTGGCATAGGAGCTTAGCAATAGGTAGTTCTTTTCTTTTCATGCTACATATTAGATACATATATACATACATCATTTCTTTCTGTTGGTATTTTAAAAAGGAGTTGGATGAAAAACAGGAGAGAGACATTTGACTTCCTCTTTCAACACCAGTTCAAACACAGCAAGAAAATATGTCTGTTCTCTTCCTGGAATTAGATGGGGTGGATGCTAACTTTTAACTACAAAATTCATTGTTTAAAAGAATGTAGCGATTTGGATTTATTACTTAACCTAATGGTTGGGCAAGGTTTATTTAAAACATGATTTTCCTTCTGAAGTAGGCAGTGTCAGCATGCTTGTTCTCATATATTTCTGTAAAACTGCCTCTGCATTACATTTTCTGTGGCAGGTAGACTTGCAGTTGTGGAGGGAACTTGTGTTACCTCTGAAAATTTGAGCAGCTGACTCGGCTGCAGCTGATAAGCGTTGCTCTCACATGGATAGGTGTCACTACAATTATTGGACATAACTGTGAAAGATATCTAGGGACTTGAAAATAATTATCAGTCTTGCTAACAATGCATTTTAGCTTAGCCTAAGAGCCTAATGCTTTGATGAAGTTGTAGATTAAGCAAGGAGTAGGTATGATTAATTTAGGCAGTCTTGAAGCCAAAGTGTTTAATGTACTGTGTTGTGATCCTGCTTTGACAAATGGTGATACGTCACTAGTGTAGGGTGTGCTGCTTTTGGAAGAGGGTGAGCGCAACAGGTTTGTCTAAAGGGAATTGGGATGTGGCAGCAGTGAGGCTAGGGGAGGAAGATATAATCCAAGTTCTAGTAATTACTACATTTGCTTCTGAAAAAATGTGGTGAGCACATTCTGTGTGTTTTGGCCCACAGTCAGGATGACTGTTTAATTATCTCGCCTACATAATTCTCGTGCATAATGCTTGCCAGCTTTTTCTTTTAATAGAGTTGTACTTGCTCAGGAGGCAGATTTGGGGACAGGTGATGGCATTCTACTCAAGCGTTGCCCACACTGCCCAGTATCTGGGTATTTCTGCTGCATCAATCAGCAAGTTGTTTGTTTTCACATCGTCACAGCCCATCTGTAGGATTTCCTGGTAGAGGTTGCAGACACTTCACGTTTCTAAATAATGGTTTTGGACACTTTGCAAATGCAGCCCAACATAATTGACTCTGGGAAGTAGTAGTACAAGTAGTTTTGATTCTGCTTCAGGAAGAACACCCGGCTCCCAGAGAACTCGCTCCAGACCTATGGAGCCACTGGAACAAGGTGGCTCTTTCATGCCACTGTCTCCTTGTCTTGTGCTACATCTCTCATCATTGTCTTTTATTTACTCTGCTCTCCACTGTTAACCTATAGCTGACAGGCATGGAGTTCTAACAACAAGTCTCTTTGTATACCTAGAATATCAAGTCTGCTGATTTTGCCTTTTTTCCCCCCTCTTCTAGTCTGTTGATGTTGACTGGCCTCCAACCCTGGATAATTAGCTCTTCAAGTTGGGACGAGGAAAAGCAGCTCCTCTGTCAGCAGCTGGTTACTGATTGAACATTGTACAGTATTACAGCTTGCTTGTTCATTGCAAAGTCTTTTTGTTGAACATTTGGATCATGTTGATCTGCCAAAAGATGCTGTTACTTTGAATTGACTTTCAACACTCTGGAACAGGTAGTGTTTGTTCGTTTAATCTCTAGCCTTATTTTAGTTTCTATCTTTCATAAAAAAAAAATTGGTAAGCTAGTATACTGATAGTAAGTCTTTTAAAAACAATTATTTGAGAGAAACGCAAATGGTGTAACATGCAAACAAGGTACTGAGCAAGGCACATCAAATATGCTTTCTGCAATACTGCTTGAAAACGTTTAAAGTGACCTTCCCTCAGACCAGATTTTTTAAAGTATTTTTATATTGGATGCTGCAGCTTTCTTGTCTGGGTAAAGGTGCCACCGAATTGTCTGAAGCCCAGTCCTAACCTTTTCTGAGCACTGTTCATACGTGACTATTAGAGATCCAACTCCCAGAAGTCGGGCAGACTCTGAAAACAGGGGGATAGTTACTGAAACGAGGCGACATTCTGCTGCGTGCTGACGGCTGTTTAGTCAATGTCTGTTTTAGAGATGTGCAGATTTGTCTCCCAAAGTAAGAGAGAAAAACAGTTTTCAGATGAAAACTTTGCACTGAAAACAGAGGTTGTTTTCTCATTTAAAAATATTAGTGATACTTCCTAGGAACTACAGTTGAGGTACTTCGGACCTGTAGTCTAATGGCTGTCTGGTTTGATTACAGTCCTCTTCATGCATAGGATTTCCCCACTGTTGAGTCACCATATATAAAAAGATTGGGTATTCCTGGCAATGGTACATGATGGAAATCCAGAGAATAGGGATACAGAGAACCCAAAAGTACAAGTAAACATAAAATGTAATGTAAAATACTGGTATTGAGCGATGAAGACAGAGGTAAAAAGCTTTGGTTTGTAGCATGGTTGTAGGATAAAAAAATCTTTGCTAGTACCTAAGGTTTGGATGGATGCCTGGACTAGTTGAACTTTGCCTAGAGAACTTGCCTGCAATAGGGAAGACCTGAGTTTCTTTCCTTGCTCCTGTGAATATTTTAAATGTTTTATACAACGCAGGGCAGTCTCCAAGGGAGAGTGCAAAAGCTGCGGCCCCGAGCCCTTTAGAACACGCCGGTTATAGGCTGGCTCTGGAGCGCTGCAAGGGGAAAGTGCCGATTGCCTCAGGAAGGAAGGAACTGTGCTGAGTGTCCGAGATATTAGCTGATGAGGTGAAAGTGGACCATCTTCTTCCTGCTCAGGGCATGTCTACCTGCATAGCTATCACACGGAGGAGCATGAATCTAACTCATTAATCTAGCAGGATCGCAAGGATGCAAGATTGGCCTATGGCCTGCTTATTGGCCAGGCCCCCCACTTATGTCTTCAGGAAAAGCCACTTTTATGCCTGTATCCTGTTGCAAAGCTGAATAAGGAATTAAAACATAGCTATTGTAGTTGATAAAAGCAGGAATAAAGATAAGGTAACAAAATACAATCCATTGTTAATGGCTAGTGTGCAAATGCATTAGGAAGATGCTTCTGCTCACCTGAAGTACAGAAAAGAGTCCAGAAAAGAAAAATTAAGGTTTGGAATTTAAGGGCTCTTCTTAATGAACAGTTCAGAAATAGTAAAGGTAATAAAGGTAATACTTTCCAAGACAAACCACTATTTGGGGATGGGAAGGATCAGTGAGATGCATTACTTTCAATTTAGTGGTGCTGGGGCTTCATAATAGAACAGCTGCACAACTTTAGCTGAAGGCTCAAAAAGACATTAATACATAGATTTTAAAGGAGCTCCTAAAAACCGATCTGGAAAAATATTACACACGCTGCCTATGATTGATGGGCTCTCAAAACTTGTCTCGCATTGTTTGTCTGGTCCATTGTGATGTACCTAAGTATGGCTATAGTTCAGAAGCTCCTGTTTTTCTAACGCAAAAATAAATAATAGGAACATTAGCAGACAGCAACATTTTTTGTTTTTAATCGTAAAGCTCTTATGAGCAAGAGATTCCAGCAGTAGCTGCCTCAGATAATAATCTGTATAAGTAGCTACAAACACCTAGAAAGGAAGTGTTGTGAATGATGGAAAACTTAAGAAACTGAATACAGAAAACAAACAAAAGAGAATTTCAGTCTCATATCTATGGGATTTCTTGAAAGAAACTCAGAGTGAGCTAGAATATGATTTATAAATTCCATAAACTACAGGGGAAAAAATATAAGCCAGACAGCAGTATGGACATGACAAACATTAGAAGAGCTGTCCCCAAAGTGAAACAGAGCTAAGAAGGCAGGAGCAGAAAGGACCGCTCCTTCTATCATAATGCAAAGACACTCTAGGAGCTCTTATCTTCAGCTCGTTCTTTAATATGCTGTATGGGGGTCATGGTGACAGTGAAGACCAAGTTAAGAATCAGCGTGCAGATAAATGAAGCTATAACGATTAGTCTAAGTGTGCAGAGTCTAATCTGATCTTCATGCAATGTGGAGAGTGCCATCAAAAATGTCTAAATCACATATTTTCTGTGATTAAATTTGAAGCATCCAAATGAGGAAAAAAAAAGCTGATGGTGCAAATGCCTGCCTGTACAGCTGTTTAGATGCTCATTTATTGTTCAGTAATCATGTGAAAACTGAAAATAGATTACATCTCCAATTTTCATACTTTGTTTAAAGTCTGCAGTTTTAATAAAGAAAGATAAATACTTTGAACTGTCATAATCTGTAATGAGTATTGCAGCAGCAGTACTAATGTTATACTTTGGCCCTCATCTTGTTTTTAAAGCAAAATACCTACTTGTAAATACACAGTGAATTAAATAGGATGTTTTGTGAGACTAACAAGAGCAAGATTTAATCTTGTTCTTGAGGAGACTGTATGAAAGAGGTAGACATCTTCTAGCACATTATGTGAAAATGCTGAAAAATAAGGTCAGAGCAGTGTTTCTTAGTATCATTCTTCTTCATACTCCAAGCACTCGAAATAAATATTTCTCCAAACAATTGGTCACTTAAAATCCTCCCCCTACATTTTTTGCATCAGTTTAGCTGAACTTGGAGATTTAGGAGAAAGCAGTTTGCCAAGGAAGATGGTGGCTGTGAGCTGCGCCAGTGGAGCATCTCTAGATGAGCATGACTGCATCTGCACTGTGCTCCTCTGACTTACCAAAGGCAATTTTATCCTGCCACATCAGAAACAAACCTGATGAGTGAAACTGAATCCTTCTGTTCACAGTGTTCTAGGTTGCGTTGTGATCAGCAGTAATTGCGTGCAGAATAAAATACCCAAGAAAGCCCCAGGATAAACAAACCAAAACCAGCGTCTCTGATTTCTGTGGCTTTTCTGAGGTGTGGGATGTCATTTTAAATTTGAGGAGCTTGCAGAAGCTGAGTATTTATGATGACCAGTTTTTTAATTACCAAACCAACTTGTTTACAAAGGAAAACAGAACATTGAAAATATTTAATTATACAACAAAAACAAATCATACTATAAAGAGCTTTCTATAAAATGAGTAAAATGTTTACATTTAATAAAATTGAGAACTTCAAAAAAAGAACTGAATAAACAACACATTTTAAGCTTTCTGCTGTTCTTTGTATTTCTTTGGTCTTTGTATTGCTTAAGACTGATGAGGAGCTCCTGAAAAAGTATGTGTTTTGAAGAAGTGAGGAAAAACTACTTTAAAATATAAAGTCAGTCCATTCCGTTGTGTATCATCTGGAATTATGGGGAACAGTTTTCCAAGCTTCATTTATACACATCATCTAAGGGGTGTAGTCTGTCACTTGTGTAACTGGTATAATGCATTACTGCTGCAGTACATTATTGCTTTGAATCCTGCAGTGAATTACTGCAGTAAGGAGTCACTGCTCTCCCATAAACCACTAAGGTTTCTTGGAGCTCTTTTCTGCCCTGTATACCACTATACATCTCAACTGCCTCTTCTGATTCGGGATTGTGGGTTGTTTTTGTTTGTTTATAGAGTCAAGTGTGCAAGGGAAATAGTTATTGCTTTCTTTCATGGTGCAGTTTTATGTTGCCAAACAGTAACAATTAGTTTCTTAAGCCTTATCTGCCGTAGGAAACAGCTGTGTAACTTAAGAAATGTACTCATGTATTTGTTGATGTGTTGCTTCTTAAAAATAGTTATAATATATTAAAACAGCAAAGCCCTATATGCGGAGTAAAGTGTCTTACCTAGCCAGTAACATCTTATGAGTTGTCATGAAACATCTCATGTCTCAGGCTAAGAATGAAGATTGGGAAGCAAAGGGAAGGAGGTTCTAATTTCTGATCCAGAGCGTAGAGGGGTGCTTTTAATTAGTACCGACTGAAATGGCCTTAAATTGTTAATACGGTGTATCTGGAGTAGGATGCACGGAGATTGCGCTTCTGGGTTTGCCCCAAAGCTTTCTTGTGAAGGGGTTGGGGAGGGAGGGGAGGGCAGGATCTGACCCTCTCTTAAGCAGTCACTTGCATAGCAGGAAACTGCCAGGATACCTGAGGAAAGAATAGGTAGATGCCTTGGCCCAATATATTTCTGCTATTCAAAATAAAATATATATCACAGCCACACAAAAAAAAAAAACTTCCAGAGAAATAACAGCATGCTCCATTCCTAAAGCAACAGGGTTTTGTCATTTAAAATAGTGCACTTTGGATGAAGTGCAGAAAAGTCCTTATTTTCTGTTCATTGTTTTGTGCAGTGATTCATTTACAACAGAGCTGGACTATTTAAAAACTCAAACAAACCTTCCGGTCTTTTAAAATACATCTAACAATGACATAGTCATTAAAAATTTTTTAGAGCAAATTTGCCTTCAAAGCAAATGGAATGTGATGAAGATGTGAAAAAAAATCAATGCATAATCTTGTTTTAGGAGAACACTATTTCATATAAAAGAGGTTAAGAAACCTAAACCTTTCAAGTAAGTAAGTTGAGTAAAACTTTAATATTGTTAGGCAAGACTGAGCAAGAGTGCCCATGTGTATTTTTTTTCCTAACTTCTGTTGTATCAAAATTTATAGTTAATTTCCATAGCAAAAAATGGTTTCTTTCCAAACAATTTTAACTCTGTGAATTATTTGAAACTTGACCCTTCTGAAGATAGATACCAGCTTTTACAAATGAGCTCCCCAAAAGTAAGGAAGCTTTAAGTGTTAAAAATCCCTTTTTCCAACAGTGTAAAAATGTGTATGAGGTACTTTTAAGGTACAAAACTCTAAACCCTAGTCCCACCTCTGTTCTTAATGGGCACCAATCTTAGGGCTATAATATATAGCCTTAAGTTATATCATGAAACTTGCATAATAACATTCTGAGAGAGAAAGCAGGCAATCCAGAAGGATAAGTTACTCTTCTTCACACAGCTAGCCATTTGAAAAGCTCTAGGTACCCACTTCCAGCCTGACATCGCTGGCTCAATGGTTATAGCTTGGTAATATGCTATCAAATTGGAAAGATGGATAGAGCTCGTCACCGTGGACACCATCTGTGTCATAGTACTGGTTATCTGCAATGCTATTTTGATGATTCTGGATAGGGTTGGTGGATAGTCTTGATTCACTCAAAACTTCTTGGTCTATAAAACTGTAAGCTGCTGGATCAGCTAAATTAGACTGTGAATTAAAAGGTGTGCTGCCAGGGGCTGCTACAGGTGTACAAGCTGGTGGCACCTGATGGAGCTGCTGCCTCTGATTGCTTGCATGTAGCACTTGGTTATACTTTTCAAAGTTTATACTGGTGCAGTTCATGTCATCGGTCTCCATGCTGACGATGCTCGCTGTGGTGACACTGGCGGGATGAGCCTGGTGCACAAGGCTGCTACTAGAAACATTCTGCATGTCTGCAGGCGACACGGCCACTGCTCCTATGCCGTTTGTGTTGCCGAAACTCCTGTAGAAACTTGGATCCTTCTCATCAGCCCAGTTCAGAGGGTTTTCATGGAAAGCTGGGAGAGCGCTGCTGCCCTGAGCGCTGGCGTGAGGCACCTCTGCTGCAAAGCTGCTCTGTGGGTGTGCATTGACCAGGCTGCCTGCTGAAGAGGGGGTGTACAGAGGCTGCCAGCACGAGGAGAGCGTGTCTTGCTTCCCTGGCCCCACCTGCGCAGGCTGATGTGGCATCTGATTGCAGGCAGAGTAAATTTGACTAGTGTTGGCCAGAGTTCCTGGCCCTGGCATCATCAGTGCAGATGAAAACATGTTTGGTTCTACGAAAAGGAAAGATGTTACCATGTTTTTATGCTATTACATACATTTTTGAACTTACAAATGGTAGAAGGCACAGCTAATGAAAAGGCTCAAGGCTTCAAGCATTTTTTGACCCAGCAAAACAAGAATGGTGCTATCTTAAGACTATAAGTATATTTGCACTTAAGTACTTGCTTAAATGCTCTCCAGGGTAGGACCTAGAGTTCTGGACAGCAGCAAGACAGCTATCTACCTCATCCCTCTTAATGACAAATACTGAAGATAGCAGCCTATGTATAAAAAAACCGATGGCTTTAGTTTGCATAGTTGAAAGTACCAGTATCTTATGGAAAGAAAACCTGGAGAGAATTTTAGAACTTCAAGCAAAGAGGAGGGAGAGCCAGGAACTGAGCGTTACATTTAAAGGACAACGTATCTGAACACAGAGAAAATGGTAAAGTTACCCAAGGGCCTAAATGATTTGCTTAGAAAGCTAATTCCATCAACTCCAACACTTCTAACAAGATGTGTGCTTTAGAGTTTGTGCAAATAACCTCAGCTTTAAATTATCTTTGGCCTTCCCATGCACTCTTTCTGCCCCATGTCAGAAAAAGCTGATCAATGCTTGCTTATCATCTAGGGTAAGGTCATGGGGTGGCTCTCCTGCCCCATCGTGCTGCCACACCTTCCTTTCATCTAAGGCTGCCAGCTAGCAATACGTAAAGACAAGGAGACCGTAGCCTTCTCCTGCAGAAAGAGAAACTTGCAGCATTGCTGAGGCTTTGAGAAGAATTTGGAGGAGGACGAAGGAGGCACTGATGCTGCCTTGAAAACTTAAGTGATCCCTGAAAAAGCTCCAGCCTCTCCCCATACCAATTAGACACTATTTTGAACCACTGTCAGATTGGCATATGCAAGCAAAAACCTACCTTTCTTAATCAGCTTCCCTTCAGGAGTGACAGATGGGAATGGAGCTATTTTGGGCCTCTCCGATGCATTTGATCCTGTAATGGAAGAAATCATGAATCTACTCCAAATTTGTGTTTTTAAATAAAATAATTCTATCTAGTTGTAAGTTCACTGAAACAAGAAAAAGCCAAATATTTTCCTTACCACAGCCCTGTATGAGCTTTTGCCAAGCCAACGTTGATCTTTGCCTTTTCGCTTTGTTACCGTATGGATCTGCAGAGAAAGAGTGGAAGGAAAAACTGTTAATTAAGATTCTCTTCAATATAATTTGTGAAGGAACTTTCTACAACTTATACTAGTAGCCCTAATTGTAATAAAATATATTTTAAAAACTGTATTTCAGACATACGACTACAGTCTAACAAACCAAGACAATGTTATTAACCATTATTCTTAATATTTTCATTGAAAGAGAGACTAGACTGACTGTTAAAAAAACAAAAAAAACAAAAAAAACAACCCCCAAACCTACTCTGTAGAAGTAGTGTTGTACAATTTTTACCTATGATTAAGTTACAGTTTATTATCAGCAAGAGTTCTGTAGAGATAATGAATTTTAAGAAATTAAACTAATTGGAACTGTACCCTTTTCATCTGGTAGATATCTGAAATCCATTGGCTCACTGACTTCCTGGTCTGAAGGTCTTCGCAACTGCATCTTTACTGTAACAGGTTCAGCGATGTCTTTGAGGAATGGTGGTGTTCTGAACACAATGGCAACTTGACGATGAACATCAGCCTGTGAGAAGGAACCTTTCGCCTCCCAGTTGTCCAAGACAAATCTGACTTCTATATCATCTAGTCCATTAGAAAAAAAAGATGCTTGTTAAGCTAAAGAAGAAAACTAAAAGCTTGCAGCAGAGAAGAGGGGAAGGGAAACAAAGAAAGGAGCAAAGTAAATGACTTGACTTTAAAGCTGCACAGTATCTTTAGTATCTTTTAGAGGTGCTGGGAACTCTTGAATCTAAAAGCTCTTTTGCCTTGCTAAAACCAGAACACTTATGTAGGAGTGTGGTGAAGGGTTTAAGTTCCCAAGCTAGAAAGTGTGTCAGCCATTTGGAAGGAAGAAAAAAGACCTAGTCAAGATTACCTTTTTGAACCTTGTCACACAGTAGAAATATTTCATCTCCTCCTTTTACACTTCCACAGTTCTTATTCACACGACAAATTCTCAATTCTGCTGTGTTGGGAGCTCCTGGAAATGAACAGACAAATGTGATGACTGAGAATTGCTGTAACTTTGTTGCTGTTGAAGAAGAGGTGCAGGGAATGAAGAGAGATGAAGGGAAGGTAACAGCTGGAGGAATGTGATGCACCTTCATAGGTCTGGCCCTGAAATCCACACTAAAAGAGTTGCTCCACTTCATGCCAAGTAGGTGAGTTTTATAAAACCACCCATGGCACTGCAGATGAGCACTCATGGTTCACAGAGGGGTCTCTGCCTGTCTGGTGATTATTGTGCCCCAATACATAGGAAATGTAGAAGCATGGTTTGATTTTCCATGCAAATCTGGAATCAGCAACTAGCAGGGCTATTTTATAGCTCTTGTCTGCTCATCTCAAAACACAAGGTACGAATGCAGCTGGTCTGTGCCGCTTACTCCCTAGGTGTTCTAGAGCAGTCTTCCCAAAACACTTCACCAGATGATGTTATTGTGCTTGGCACTGCTGCACGTCAAGCTGTAGAATTCAAAAGTTTTTTGAGTGACTGATTGATTACCTGTTGCAGCCATGCTTCTTTGGAAAAGGTTGGGCTAGCAGGTCAAGCATTCCCCTCTCTGAGTATCTGGTTGAAGTTTTATTCACAGACCTATGAGGCCATCAGACCTCTCCTCTGTTACCTAAATAGGCTGGGGAAATCATCCATCTCAGTGACTATATGACACCAACCGTGAGAGCCTAACCCTGGCCTGAGATTTCTGGGCTTTACTATATTCAAGTGATAGTTAAATGACAGAGACTTGTATTTTAATAACTGGGAGCTTGACCTGCACACAGGGAGTCCCAGAACATACTTTTATTCGCACAGGCCTACAGCTGAGTGACCTGCAATACCAACACCTTATTTAGGTATTTAAGAACAGGTCTAGGAGCCTAACTTTTAGGCCGTTAGTCGGGGTGTCAGATTCTGCTCAGAAACGCTTGAAATTCAACTTCAAACTTTAACTAGAAGTGCAACATCACTGGACAGCACTCATGACATAGTTCTGGATGGAGAACTGCCCTGTGCAAGACCTTTGACAGCCCTGTATGTTGCAATAAAAAAACAGTGCTGAAGTTCACACACTGTGACTAAACAACCTGACCACTGCGAGGGACTTCTTAACGCTGGATACGTGCAAGCACTATTGTGTCTGGCCCAGTTCAGCAACAATAGCTTTCCTGCAGAATAGATACTGGTAGGAAACTATTACAAGTCATTGTCTTCCATAAATAGTAAACATGTCTCTCCAAAATGGAAATACTTGTAAAGAACAGGCCACTAATAGCTTTGTGGGCTACATTACAATTCATTTAAATGGTACTGAAGTCACAACCTAGGGGTTCAGAAGTTAAAAAAAAAAAAAAAAAAAGCCAGAATGGAAGAACTCCTCCTAGAATACTGAGTTCACCCCCTGTTCCTATACGTTATGTTGACGTTTTTATGTATATGAACATATACAGAGTTTTCCAAAAACCCTGTCTTCACTCAAAATAGAAGGTGACTGATGCTCATTTTTCTGCTACTGTGTGTGACTACATTCCTTATTTGCTGCATCCTCTTCCATCCCTCCAATCCAAACTACACTACACTTTTCCATAGTGTTCTAGCTACATTACTTTAAGACCCAGAACTCCAAATGTATTAAAATGCCTGGGCAGACTGGGCTAGCACTCCTTTACAACCCAAGAAACCGATCCTCCTACCACCACAGCAATGTGAGGCCTCACCACCACCAACTCCCTGTTCTACGCATAGAACTGAAATACAAAGATCAAAGCTCAAGGTATCACCCCCCCAAAAATCCATTTAATTTTGGGCTCCCAGTCTGAGTCCATTCACACCTGATCTGTCAGTGTCCTGTAAAGCTATGCTGTAGCATAATACAGACTAGGTTTATCACAGAGCTCCTGGTAACCTCAGGCCAGACCCAGCTATGTAGTTACTATCTGCAGCTATTATTATTTAGAGATGCGTGTGCCTCATTTACTACATGACTTCACTTGCTGTATGAATCAGAAACTTTAAAGGGAGGGGAAAAAAACCCCAAACCTAGAAACAGTACAGGATCATATGATTGACAGTGTCATTGTGCGTTTTTCACAGGAAGAATAAATTAAGAATTGCAAGGAGAAGCTTAATTTTACCTCTCTCTCACTTCTGCATGCCCAAATGGCAGCCAGTGTCCACTTAACAGGTTTTGGGGATGGTATCCTAGGCTTGTCAAGTCTGTTGGTTTTTTTTCTTTTTTTTTTAAGGGGTTTAGAAGGGAAGAAAAAGGAAAGAAAGAAGAATTCCAGCAGAGGTGGATGCGGCTGGTGGCACCACTCTCTGCCGCAGCCCTGGCGCTGGGCAGGAACGCCGAGCGCGGCTGCAGCCTCAGAGGGAGACGGGCTCTGTGGCCTCTGCCCCTGCCCTGCCCGGCACCGCTTCCCACCTCTCCCCTCCTGCATACCTCCTCCTCCCTGTCACTTCGACTCCTGCCCATTCCTATTCCTCACTCCTTGTTTCTGTATTTCGCTCTCTCTACTTTTGTACTTTCCTCTTTCTCTGCTGGCTCTTCACCGTGTCCCTTCTCCAGGTCTTGCCATGTACCTCTGATTCCCCTCCCGCAGCCCTCACACCCCTGAACTCCAGACAGGTGACTTGGTGAGAGTCCAACCCTCCCCTGCCCTTTTTTTTTTGTGGTGGCAGTGCCAGAGCAGCGGAGAGGGAGGACGCGTCGGCCTCCTCTGCCCCCCACCTTCCGCTCTCCCGTGCCAGCGGAGAGCCCCTGCGCCCCCCAGGCTGCAGAACGCACCGAGGCCGGGGGACGGGGTTCCCCCGCAAGGCGGGAGCGACGCGGCACCCGTCCTCTGGACTAACTCAGCCGCAGACACGAGAGGCAACATATTTTGAGGCTTTAGAAACCTCCCAAGTTACCCCAGGGGCACCAAAAAGCAAGCCCCTGGCAACAAATCCCTAGAAGGTCAAGCTTTTCACCCCAAATCATGTCACACTCATCATGGGCAGAACATGTTTCTTCTTAACCACATTTCTCAGAAATGGTAAGCGGCTTTATCTGGCTCTTCCCAAGAGTTTTCAGCTTGGTAAGATACCCGACCTGGGAAATTTCTGTTCAAAACCAGTTAACATTATAAGCAACTGAAAACAGAAGCTGCCTGTAATGCTGAATTTTATGAACTGTTCAGTCTCTGCTAAAGTGATTGCTTCCATATTATGTTCACATTATTCTTAAATTCCATAATACATTTATGCATCTCTTCCATCCAAATTAGATGCAGACTTAAAAAGTATTAGAAAGCAAAGCAAATACTAGATTTAAAATGTGCAAGCTGATTTTCAGAGAAGCTCTGAATATTTTTTTGCTCCTGATCTGAACAGGTCCACCACCAGAGCTTCAAGAATAAAAACAGAGGTTTCCCAAACTCTTTGGCAACAGAAACTTTACGTACCATGCACCATCCAATTTTATCTTTTATCTAAAATTATAGCCTGACCTTACCCATTTCTGTACTAAAGAGCTAGTTTAAAAACGTTAACATTTTTTAAAGAAATTCAGATCTGAAACTGCTGTTCCAAGCAAGAGCAGCATAATTTTTATGATTTGTGGTTGCAGTTATGCACTGTTTTATTTACACTGCTGCTACGTTATATGGAGGATTTTAGATACCTATAGTATATCAGAAGCTGCCCACATACACCCACGATAAAAAAACCAAGCTTCCCCCACCACACATAGCTATCTGTCATTTCAGCAGCTTAGCAAAAAGACTGACGTCAATCAACGTGGACTAGTAATCATGATTTGGCATATTTCTAAATGGCATCTGAAACGTAGCTGCAGATCTTCTGCATCAATTTTATCTCAACCTTAATTACATTACTACAAGTGTTCTAAATAACACAATGTGCACAATTTCAGCTTCCAGGTAATGCTAGAGTAGGCTTCAAAAATATCAAACACACCTGAGTTCAGATTAAACATTTTCATAATGGTTGTGCAAACATCAACACAAGTTCTAGACATCAACTGCATAAAATGCAGTTCTCATTCAGCAGCTTCTGCTAAAATAATGTCCCTTGACCTTAAATATTTAGCATGGAAATACTTTGGCACTGCTGAAATAAGAATTACTGCCAAAAAGTTTTCAGTGATTAAAGGCTACTCTGCAAAGACAAGCAAGACTACAGACTAGTTCCCAAGAATAGTAAAATTGCTTATAAAGCCTCAGCAATAAATATTTGAAATATATATTAATATGGACAACATTCTTTCCCAGGACAGAAGTCCAGCTCAAAACTACTGTACATGTTGAGGGTTAAAATCCTCAGCTGAAATGATTTGTCAAAGGCATATGGAAGTCCAGTTTTTTGGAATGTGGAAAACAACGCTAAAGAAAGGGTATTTCACATCTCTCTGCACCCTCCCAGAGTCTAATCAAATACACCCTCCCTTGTTATCTACCTACGCACTGAAAATATGGACGGAATGGGATACAAAAGGGATACACAGAAGCTTTAAGCCAGTTTCCCAACAGGCTAAATATCTCCCAAGAGCCCCGTTTCAAAGCCCTCTCAAGTCAGAGGCAAGACTCCTCACTGATACGAGAAGGTTTGAGATGACATCCTTGGAAAACAGATCAGTCTTATGGCAGCCATCCATCTCACTACTATTTTAATTGTTCAGCACGTCAGTGGCCGGCCTTTCCTTGCAGTCATTACTGTGATATGAAAACAAGGGCTAAGAAAGCATCAAATGAGCAGGTACAGCTGAAATTTCACTCCTGAATGATCTTGTGAGTATATACTAACTGCGTTACCATGTGGAAGGCATGCATCTGGCACACTGTCCCAAGCCACAGACGTGGCCCAGAGGGCTAAAAAAGAGCTCAGAAACCAACTTGGCACTTTTCATCTCAAACAAAGAAGGAGGAAAAAAAAAAAAAAAGCATTTGACTGAGTTGGTACTTACTGTTGTCGTAGATCGGGTTGGAAATCAAAGGAGGAAGAGCTAATGTGTAATTGCCATGTTCATCGGGGAGGAAAGCTTGGAAGCAGAGGCGAACGACATTGAGATCATACTCATCGATGTTGTGCAGCTGTTCTTCAGGCACTGTACAGCAGAAGGAAAGAGACTGAGGATTACTCTTTGGAAACAGCAGAAATGCTTTAACCAAACTGGAGGTGAGAGTCCACTGAGAAAAGAAATGGTGTTGCCAATGCAGAGGAAACGTGGCCATAGTCCTGGCTAGCTTCAGAGGAGCTGCATGCATAAAATCCCTGTACACAACAAACGGAACAGAAGCCTTTAATACCTTCCCTTCATTAAACAAGGCTAAATTTGAAGCAAAAAAAGTAAAAAACCCTTTCCTCCTACCAAGGCAGTCTTCTCCCCACTTTCATGTTTTACAAAATCTTGCTCTTTGACCAGGCTATCTCTCGGATGAATCCTAATGAGCCAGACCGGTATTGCCCCTGGGGAGCTGCAGTAAAGGAAGATGAACCTCTACCAGGAACAGAGGTTCTGTCACACCAAACCACAGCCCACATCCACCTGGGAGGCAGCAACACGGGGCTCTCTCTGGTGCCAAGCATTTTGGCCAGCCAATGCTCTTAGCAAGACAACTCACTCTAAAATTATGGTTCCCAGCGTTTTGAGGCTGCAGTTCCTCAACCTCCAACACGGACTGGGATTTTTGATTCACTCCAGGTCAGATTCTCAGGATCTCACCCTGCTATTCCAGGTCAGTTGTTCCTTGAGTGCTCTTTGCTCACTGGTTTCCTCACCTTGCCTTCCAGACAAGTTTCATATATCTAAGTATGTTTAAAAGTAATTTCCTGAATACACATTTCTCTCTCTTGTTTGTGCATAGTAAAGTTTATGAAATGAATGACACTGCCAAATAGAAATCTTTCAGTACAAAAAAATCCTAGGATCTAGCTGAAGATCTTTGGCAACAGTGAGAGGTTTCTGCCACGTTACCACTATCTTCCTTTAGAAGCTGAGAAGGAAAAATGACCAGAAGGAAGTTCTTGGCATAAGAATAAAGCCAAAACAATCCCCCCTTGCCATCAAGATCTGTGTCACTTCTGTACTTTTGAAAACAGTGATTAGTAGCATCATTACGATATACTTACGTGACACAACAAGCAAACCCTTTCCGGAAAGGATATTTAGTTACATATTCTTCCCAGTATAAAACTCAGTAATGCTTAATCCAAGCCCAGCATTTCAGTTTTGTTCACATTTTCACTTATTTTAATTTCAAAACATAGGACCTAGGATATTATTACTAAATGTTTCATGTACTCTTAGCATAATAGGTGATTCTGGGAAAAGCAGCAGTATATGAACTTGGTAACACTTTCCTTTAAGGTCTGACATTAAACTATTATGTTGACACCCAATGACAGCAAATGAAAGACTGATTTTATTTAATTTACATTGAAGTACTGATAATTAAATCATTTAAAGAGGTTCTCTTTCCCAAAGTTGTTCAAAGCAGCAGTTCAGCATGGTTAGATACGCCTAGTAATTACATAAAGGTCTGCAAAGTCAACAGATCACAAACTCTTCAGTTCACTCCTTCCCCTGCCCTTTCAAAGCCCTCCTGCAAGAATAAAACACTAAATGTGCTTGCGATAAAAAGCCTGTGGATCATGCTGTACTGATTAGATTGCAATACTTTGACCTTTAACACTTATCACTGGGTTGGTCTCCAACCTGCCATGAGTAGGATTCCACAATGCCCACTCGACTGATTTCTTCCTTTCACCTTTCGATAGTGTGAAATACTAAATGCATTGAATTCAGAATACTTTCCACTGGCATTTTCAATCTTTCTGATGTTCTTAACATCTCAGTTTCTCCTGATCTCTACTGTAAAAAGAAAGCCGATCACTTTCCATTTTACAAGCCCGTGATCAGCTATACTTATAGACAAATACAGCAGTGAGTGCAAAACTAAGTAGCAGCTATTGTAACTTAAAAACGTTGGGCCCCAGCTAATGAGCACGAGACAGAACTGTAATGAGGAGTTCTGCTAGTGTGAACTTTGTGGGTTGGGGTCTGACTGTATTACCAGATACGCAAAGTTTCATAATTTAATGTATTTTACTAGCTGACCTGCTGACTTAATAAAATAGGATCTTTGCAAAACAGGTTTTCTCACTGGTGCCACCATCTTTTAAGTTATGTGCATTTACAGATGCTGACAACGTGCAACAGAAATGCAATTCACTCTCTCAGCCCAGAACTACACTGCGGATCCTGGGAGAGGAGTAACGAGGAGGCATCAGTATCACATCAGGGACACTGGACCAGTACTCATTGGATGCAAGAGCACTCTTCGCAAGAACATAAATTGCAGTTTAGTCAAGAAAGCTTGTGAGACTGCACTGACACAGAATCTGGGTGGTACACCTTCACCATCCCGTTAATCTTCCTCCTCCAAATTAAAATCCAACCTGTCATAATTTGACTCCAGAGCAGCTCTTGCTGTCAGGAATGCTGTAGACATGACAGAGCCCTTGAAGCCATTCCTGTGTCCATGTTCTGGTGGCCTCTACAATCCACTGACCATTAGCTGGCTCTCAAAGAAGCCAACCAAGGATGAAGTAGATGCTGATGCCAAAACATACCTGATGTGACTATCAGCAAACTTCTGCTGTTAAAACTAAGCCTGGGAACATTTTTATGCTTGGATGATTTACTGGGTATTCAGGATGAGGCCTCTGAACCTCAGCACTTCTCTGGAACAAATGGCTGTACAGCGTAATTCAGCCTTGGCAGTCTCTACAGCTTCTTGGTACAACCTGAGTTAGAAAAAAGAAGTGTGTTCTCTAGATTAAGTCTTGCAGAACGAATAATCAGAAGCATAATGCTATTTTGCTCCCAGCAATTCAAGTGATTCTTATCTGTGCTCTAACATCTTAGCTGGTAAGCAACTGACTCCCGAGGACACTCTGGCATTAAGGCTTATATCAGTGTGTTGCACTAGCCTTTGGTGATAACTTGGATCCAGCCAGAAAGCCCAGGCTGTAGCCAAATTTCAAACCCTCTAAAAATGAAACTGAGTACAGAAATTCAGTATTTTTGCCTAATTCAACTCATTGTAGACAGAAGCCAAGCACAAAATCTGGATCTGGCTTTTGATTCTGAAACAAAGTGAGGATTCTGTGGTTGTGGAATCAAGCGCCTCTCTCTTACAAATTAAAGCATCAGACCTAGACTGTGGTTTCCGCAGATACAGTAGCCTGTACCTCAGAAACAAACAGTAGCAGAATTAAACCCTGACAGAACTCTATAAATACAAAAACACATTAGATAGGGAGAAAATGTGTACGTTAATCTTAGTGTTCAAATTATATAGTTTCATATACTATCAACTTTCACAACTCCCCAGTAAATCTGCTTGACCCAACTGACATAGGAAAGATACAGTGGGTCAACAACTGCAAAACACAGAATCACTGTATACAGCTCATTGTACTGCTGCAGAAAACACTGTTGCTAATTTGCATGTTCTTGTAAATGATTTAATACATTAAAAAAATCTGCAGCTTGAAAGAGGAAGTGCTCAGTCAAGACTGATTCCTCTTGGGCTATTTTTAACCAGATGAGAAGAACATAACAGAGCAAAAAAGGAGAACATGACAGCTGCAACTCCATCTTGTGATGACATGTTTAAAAATATATAGAAGCTAAATTCCATGCTTGTATAGAGAAGCACACAGCTTTCCTCAGTTTCAAAACATATTTCATTCACACCTAAAAGACAATCACCCAAACAAAATAAAACATTGTTATTTTTAATGAATGTCTAATTCTGCTCCCTCTAAAGTCAATCTGAGATTAACCACTGACTTAAACGGATGCTGGCTCACACCTAGAGAATATTAAAAACAAACACAAATGAGGCAGACATAAACATGCTGACTAACGCTTGGAAGATGTCCATATGGAGGATGGTGGTGTCATTCAGTGTTATTTCACCAACTTCCATACTGAAGGACAACAAATACCATCAAACCTAACAAACTTTAAGTGACTAAAGTTAAAAAAAATGCTGTTAAAGATTTTGGGAACAGAAAGGAATGAAGAAGAACAATATACACAGCATCTCCCTGTGCAAAGCTCAGACAAGCAGCTCTGCTGAAGTCTGTGACATTACACACGTGAAGTAAGGATTGCACAATGGAGTGTGTTCAGAACAGATACAGTAAAAAAGGCTTATACACAACACATTAATAAAAGGAAGAAGTACTATGCTCTTGGCAAGAGTTCAACTTCCTTTTTTTACTTCTTGCTGTGTGGTACCACACCTTACTGCCTTCACACGAATCCAACTCGAAGAGCAGGAATCCAAATAATAATCTAGGTAAATGCTGCAACAAAGTTCCTATGATGGCCCAGGCTAATAAAAACCTAACCTTAATCTGGCAGGGATTCATTTTCTGTAGTTATCTCTGCAAACAGGAGTATATTAAGGAATGTTTATAAGTATAGCTCTTTTGCTAGGTGAGAGGAGAGCTTTTAAAAGTAACCCTTAGCAACTCAAAAGCATAGAAAATGAAAATAATATTTAAAAGAATTAAAACTCTCGAATAACTATGGGGGCACTGTGCCAAAAAAAACCATAAAAACACAACTAGAGCAATCATAAAAGAAAAATAACCGACTCACCAAGATTCTGTCAATAGGACTTAAAAAACTGTATCGGTATTTGCAATTGGACTTGAGAAGTATTAGCTGTTGAACCAGAAAGGGGCTGCAATAACTAGTAAATTCTATCTTTATAAATCTATTTACAACTCTTCTAAAATAAATGCTGATTCCTCAGCTTAAAAAATAATTACCTTTGAAATACTTCTCTACTTCTGTATCTACTATCATGGGAAGACTGATACAGTCCCAACGAGGCACAAAAACACCCCACCCAAGCTAACTCCTTGACGCCTCCCCAACCTGAGCTGGGTAATCTGAGCAGCCCAACTGACACAAGCTCTTGGTTTGGGTTGTGCCTGTCTGAGGCACCTATGCCACTGAAATCCAAAGATGCGCAATGGGGTTTCTACTGAATAAGAGATCTCAGAGAACTTCTTGTACTTGCTCCTGTAAAAACTGAACACTTTCTGGATCCAATTCACCAAAATGCAATTCCCAATTCTGGCACAAAATTAAAGATGCTGATAATATCAGGCCTCCTGTTTGTTAGTGTTCATTGATATTTAATTTCTTAAATTATTTTAACAATAGTCTTAAGCGTCCAGGAAGACTACTAAGAGCTCATTTACCTGCTGAAATTATTGGGGGATTAAAGATTTTGAAGTTTACTCATAAGATGATTTACAGGGAAAGTGAGTGTTTATTTTGAACACTGAAGAAAAAGGAAGAAGTGTTTGTTTTTTGACTGATAACACGATACCTGATTAAATAGCAGATTCCTCACATACACCCCTGCACCCAACTTCTAAAGTAATGATGTCAGAAACTTCTGGAGTGGGTGGAGTTGGAGGTACGTTAGCATCTAAACTTAACTCGCACGGAAACTTCCAGGGCAAATGATGTAGTGTGACACATGCAGAGAGGGCTATGCTGAGAACACCAATTTACCCTACAAAGGGACATCTTGTGACCTTCACTTCTCAAACAGCGGCTGAGGGGGCGTATGAGCAACACAGTCTCTAGCTATCAAACAAAGAAAATGACCTCCTGCAAACAAAAAAATCAGCACTTCACTGAGCGGACCGCTCAGGAACACACAGCACTAATAATCACAGTGAGCTGCATTCTGCCTTTTTCCTTATGCAGTGTTTATTAATTGAGGGATATGCTGGGAGCCGAGTTTCATGACACAGAGGTGGTTTGCCTCAGGTGCTTTGCTCCTCAGACGATCTGGAGCACAAAGATATCGCGCCTCTGCCCTGATATCCATAGCCAGTTTAACCCAGGCTATACCAGAAGTTGTGCTGTAAAAGGGCAGCACTTCCCTTCCTCCCGCCTCTGCCCAACCTTCGTTTCCAGCGCCACCCTTCTGCTGGGACTAGCCCTCAGGGAGTGAATCAGATGAAGGAACTGGTCGGGCTCAGAACTAACTTGACAGAAGAAAAAGAGAAAAGGTCTGTTTTCAGGGGATCTGTTCCTGCAAACACTAGCCCTGGTACAAGGGAAAAGGTGGAAACGGACGGTCGCAGCAAAAGGAAGGACTGCCTCTTCCAGCGGCAGCACTGATTTACGCCAGGTTGAGCTGATCAGGGAAACGGGGCGCAAGCCCCAGGTCCCACTCAGCCGTGCCCAGGAGGACGCTTCGGATGCAATTCACACTGCCCTCCCAGGGCGCCCAGGCTACACCTGGGCTGCAGCCACCGTTGCGACAGTAGCTTGTGTAGCTACACACCAGCTCGCCTTAGGAAGAGCTGCACCAGGCGACTAACGCAGCGCAGGTTAATAGCGTGAGCGTCTGACTGGTGTCTCTAGCAGTTGCACTCTTTATGCTGCTGAAAATGACCTTGCCAGCTCGTTTAACGCTACACTCGCCGTTTCTAAATGAACTACAATCATACTGGTACAAAAGAAAGAGTAGTCCTAGTCTACTATTTGTCCCTTACTGTCACAAGCAGTGTTATGCTCTCTCCTTGTAGCTAGGGTTAAGTAACTGGATAAACCGTACGGCATGAGGGGCTGGGCTGTTCGGCTGCATCTAGGTGCGCAACACCATCTACTAGCACTTGCTGAGAGGGAGAAGCTGCCATCAGGGGGAGGGGAAGGATTGTGGCAACACTGTATTTTTTCCTCCGGATAAATTCATGCCTGGTTTGCACCTCTGTGATCCATGAAGAGAAAAGTTTCAATCAGTTCTGCAGAAAAGAAAGCTTTGCATATACCTAGAAACAGAATAGGCAGTTAATAACATCCAATAATTTCAAAAAGCAAAAATGGAGGGGGATATTGATTAGTGCGAATGACTCTGAAAGGCAGATGCTAACCTATGCTCTATAAATCTCTATACATCCAGCATAAGGAAGCAGTATCATCCTTGTTTTACAGAAGAAATAAGCCCAAGGAAGGTGAATGACCTGGCCTGACACAAAAGCCAAGGGGAGAACTGGGAATAGAAATTTGAAATCTTGAAATTTAGTCCTTGTTTCATCTAGACAATGTTTCCCTGAACCCAGGTTCTCTTCCTGTTTTAGGTCCAATCTAAAAAAACAAAAAAAACAAAAAAAAACCCAAAACCCAACTGGAACCAAATATATCCACCAGCCCCTGTACATTTCTAAGATTTAGCTTATCTGTTTCTGTTTATAGCAGAAAAAAAAAAGTCAGCATTTCCTTTTTTTATGTTTCTGCCTGGTAATTTTCTTTTTCAGTTTTAAACAACTTGAAAAGGGGCTGTCCTTTAGGTTAATATACAAATTTCAGCACAAACAGCAAAAAGCATATGCATGAGGAATAAAAGAATGAAGGGACTTCCAAAGGTAAAAGCTAAAGTAATGTTATGATGGGGAGATTCAGCTCTCCTCAGGTGGGTTTGCCCTGCACCTCTTCAAAAGCCGACTGCTCTCACTTACCACCATTTTCAGCTCAAGAATGACGGGGCTTACATATTTGTTTTAATTTAAGGACAACAAGTTTTAAGTTTCTTTAAACATCTGGAACGTCCACTACAGAGGATTCTTGATGCTTTTCACTTTCAAACCTTCCAAACCCCTCGACTCTTTCCTGGACTCTTCTTTTGATTCAGAACATTTTGCTTATTCACAGCTAAATCAGTGACCCACTAAATCCCCCTATGCAGCACGCGCTCCAGTGCGGCAGGGGGGTGGCGGCGGGCGATCCTGGCGAGCACGGCTGGTGTGGGCGAGTGGCGTCAGAGCAGAGGGTCTTACGAGTGCAGCCGCGCAGGGGCCGGCAAGGGAAGCTGCGGAGAGGGTGACGGTGCGCGTGGGCAGGAAGCTGGTGTGACTTGTGTGGGGACGAGCCCGAGAGCATGACGAGGCGGAGGCGTGCAGGGGTGTTGTGGAGACTGTGACGAGCGCACAGTGAATGTGGGGTCAGCTGCTCGTGGGTGGAAAGGGGAAACAGAACAAGCGAAAGACTGGGGAGGTAAATGGAGCTGCATTACTGACGGAGTGCATGGGAGGACCTAAAAATTAATTAAATGCTTATTAGCTAGAGCAATTACAAAAAGAACAGGAGCCTTAGGTATTTGTCAGGCTCCAGGGAAAGCCTATTCGTACCCTCTCGATCAGTTGCCTGGAATTTGCTCTCTGGGTTTCTCTCTCTAGGCCAAGTCAAATAGGGTTTTCATGTTGTCATCCATTTGACTAGAAAAAGGTTAGCCCTCCGTAAGACTGTGCTATGTAGTTTTCCCCTAAATTTACAGAAGACGTTCAGGGTTCTTCCTCACTGATAATTAACTTGAGTTATTATTAATTCGATTGTTGTCTCTACTTCAAGTCACACCCATCCACAAAAGCTCTTAAGTCAAGACTGGTTGTTCTTTTAGTTTGGGTTGGCAGTACATCAGACAGCACATGGGAAGAAAAGGATATGGCACAACTCAACGACTACTAAAGAAAACAAACACCCTAGAAAGCAGACATAGACAAGCTCCACTGGAGGAGTAACTTTGCTCCTTCGATGCTGCACTATTTGTATCATCATCACGCCATGGAGCCCTTGTCACGCATTAGGCTGCCACTCTGCAAGGTGCAGCATAAACTCACACAATTCCCTTGGTGTGCTCAGGGATGAGACGAGTTTTCCCACTTTGCTGAGAGAGATTTCTAGAATCATTCAGCTTATTAAAGCACGAAGAGACACGTGCTGAAGCCTTGTAAGCACCGAGTGTCACGAACACATCCAGTGACAGTGCAGAAACAACAATTCTCTCTCAAACTAAGCTAACTAAGGAGAAGCAATCTCAGAACAGATAATCTGACTTACATAACAGCGAATACATACAATTTGTACAGAAAGTATGTTTAAAGGCCGAGTTTAACAATGGATAAATACTGCCAGCTAATAATAGGGAATTTAAAGTGAAACCGCCTTACAGATGTACTTTCAGAATGACTTCAATACAGAAGGCTCCAGCTAGACACAGAGTATGATCTGCAAATACCTTCTTGTTATCATTCAGGAGGTCTAAGGCAGATATTAATTGCTTCAAGAACATAGGTAAGAGCACAGGAGAACATTATCTTGAACAACATTATCTTTCCTGAGCAAGTCCCCACTGCTGCCAATTACGACCCTTATTCGGCGTGTCCATACCACATGCTGGACGGTATAGGGGAGGGGTGATGGACTACCAGAGAATTTGCACGAGGGCTCACTTCTCCCTCTGCCACCGCAGCTGCCCGTGATGCCTGCGCTCCCCTGAAACACGACAGCCCATTTACACACGGAAGATTGGAAAGCAACTTTGTAAACCTACATCTTGCTATTACTTCAGTCTTTACTGACACGACAAATAACACATCTGTTGACAGGCTGTAGATGCTTGTACCTGTCAATAGGGTCAATATTGAACCTCTGCCCAAAATGGGGACTCAGGACAGGGATTGTTTGCCCCCGTCCTTTTCTCTTCCGGAGATGGAAAAAAACACAGTCTGAGGGCTAGTTTTCAGCTTCATGAAAATTCAACTGTTCATTAAAGCATCTTCCACACAGCTGAAAAAATATTAGCAGTTCTTCGGAACTTGATGTTCATATGAGAAATGAGTAACTCTAATTTGTGACCAACTTGGAGGATACACTTAACTCTATGAAATTTCCCTAAAGAAAAAAGTTGGATTACTTTCTGAAAAATACACATAAGTAAAGCGCAATGCAGGATGGATACAATACAGCCTCTGTAATTTTGGAGAAGGTAGTGATAGCCTTCTGACTTAAAAAAAAATAAAAAAATCCATACACAGAACTTTAAAATCAAGCAGCAAACATTATAGTGACTACTGCTAATGAAACTTTCTTTTGATCAACTGAATACACATAAAAATATTTCTGCCACTAATCCTGTTTTATTAGGCCTTGACCCTAAGCCTCTCTGGGTTCTGCTTAGCGTGGGACTGTCCTGGAGCAGCTGGAAACCAGTCTCAGGGCGGCTCTGCTTCATGCAGACATGTGAACAAGCGCCCAAAGGCAAATACGCAGGCTGGGGATTGCCAGCGAGCGATGAATACTGGGGTCCCTTCTCATCACACCCCCTGCCTAGGGGAGGGTGTCGTACCGTGCATTGCCTGGGGCAGGGCAGTGCTATATGGTCTCTTCTGCTACTGGATTGGCAGAAAGGAGGCCAGGATCCGACCGGATGCTACCGAGCACAACCTCTAATTGCCCAAAAGTGATTAGTGAATTTGGAGTTATGTGCCAGCCTCGCCAAGAATGTCAAACGTTTTTAGGTAAACATGTCCTTACTCTCTCATACTCAGCAGCATGACAAATAGAAGTGACTAGGTGACCGCTAAAGGTTCTTTGGTGAAATAACCTGGAAAAAGGATTTTATAATATTCTTTTACTGCACAACAATGGCAAGAGGAAGTGTCAACTCTATTTTTATTTATGGAGTAAAGTAAAGAAAGCCAAGAGGGCTGAACAGGGGAGTGCTTCTTTCATGTCTGAAATCAAGGTGGAACTGGCTGAGTCAAGGTAAAACAAGTAAAGCACTTGGTTTAAACCAGTTTAATTGCGTTAGAGCACTGTAAACTCATGTAAAAAACAGTTTCTATTGTATGCATATATTATCAGAACTAGGATATTATTTAGATGGACCATCAGCCTGACTCTGAACAGCTGTTCTAAAATTAAGAAAGTAAGACTGAAATGTATCTGGCTGTATTACATTTTTTATTTGTTTATTGCAAGAGCTAGCAGATTAACTTCATTGGGAAAATATAGCTAAAACTCTCTCCCCTCCATCTCCCCCAATATAACTGTCAACTTTTTTTTTTTTTTTTTTTTTTTAACTTTCTGGGGAAAAATAAAATTAAAACATTTTGTTTGGGTTGACTTACCAGAATTTGCTCTGGCCAAATCAACATGAGACATTTAGGCCAAACATATTCAGCTGCAACTAACTGGCCACCTTCTGAATATTATAATTATTTTATGTCACGGTTCTCTTCTACAGGTTAAGGTCTTTGGAAGAAGTCTAACCTCCCATGATACTTAAACAGTCTTCGCTATAACATGTTACATGCTGCAGTGAGGGTACAGCAGAGCACATTGCGATAGAAACGAATCAACAGATGCTGGCCCATGCAGACAAATGACAGAGTGAGCTACTATGACAGAATGAGGTCTAGGATTGATGTGACTCAAGAACAAATATTTTAGTTAAATTAACCAAATATCACTGCATTTTTTTCAGAAAATAACCTAAAACATCTTTCATTATGGAAAAAGTTAAATATGTACCTTTTTGTCCCAACTCAGGACAAAAAAAAAAAAAAAAAGAGTATATATATTTTCAAGCAGGCCAGAAATCCAGCTCTCAACTCTCTAATGAAGGCCTCACCTGAATTTTGCAAGACTTCTATGGGTATAAAATAAAATATTTGAAAAGTTTCCAAGCTCTGACAACACTTAATCAAACATGTAACTGCATTCACAATAACATTTCAGAGACACTATTAGAGCTTGAAATCAGGCAAGTACAGAAGCTTCCATAGCTTCCAATCTACATTTAACTTCTACGATTAAGAAAAATTATTAAAAAGAAAGTCAACATCAGAGCAATATAATTTTGAAGTAACAGTATAAATTTACTGGAAGCCTAAATGACTTTTTTTTTTTAATACATAGTCAAAAACTATGGGCTCACAGGTTTTATAAATATTTCAGCTTTCTTGATTTGTAGAAGTTCAAGGTGTCAGTAAGTGACAACGGTACTACGCTTGCAATAGGTTGTCTATTTAGCAACTGTGTTGCTGTGTGCATTATCTTCAACATGAGAAAGTTAAAGGGTCTGGGCTGTGTCTGCTTCTCCTCCCCCTCCCCAACAGATACATATTTTAATTTTGAAACTCCTTTATATAAAGTAATTAGCGATATAAAACCTAAAATTCTTGTAGCTACAAGACTAACGACAAACAAGTACAAGATGTTCCTGCTGTCAGCTGAAGAATATGGAGTAGAAGAACACGGGGAAGTTGAAATGTGTAAATTAAGTTATTTCATTCTCTAACCTACTTTACAAAGCATGACCATGAAGACGACTCCACTTCTGCATAATGGATTCTGACATCAAACCTACCTTTCTCTACAGGATGACCAGGAGCAAGAATAGCAGCAGCTACTACAAGTAGAAATTGCTTAAACACAATTCTTTTCCAGATAGCAATTGAAAAGGAAACAAAACTGGAAAGAAGCAACTAGAAGCAGTATTAACATTACATTTACTAAACAGAACTGCTTTTCAAAGTCATTAACTCCTCCTTGCCGCACTAGCATATGACAAGTCTGCCAGTAAAGTGGTGAAAGAGTTACAAAGAGTTAATAGTTTGAGGGTATACTTATGCTTTCCATCTAAATCCCCCTAGTTGTGCCTGAGTGCAGAAAACGTTGGTCCTGCTCCAGTCAGACCTGCTCCTTGCTGTGGGTTCCCCACCTCTTCTGTGCATTGAACTTAGCAGTCATGCAGCTGTGGGATGAATGGGTTCAGCAGGCTGATCCGAGGGAAAACTACTCTCTCTCTCCTTTTTTTTTTTTTTTGCAAGTTAGTTTTCCATTGGAGCAACTTGTTGAGTCCACTCACCATACAGCCACATGATCTTTAGATCTGTTGTGACAGAAGTGGTGGAAGTGCGTGGCTAGGGATGGAGGGAAGAGCAAGACCACTCTTTCTGGAGCAGCCCACAATTAGATCAGATCAGCTGCCCTGTGAAACTGCAGCCTGTGGGGTAGGTCCCTATGGGTGTGGTTCTACAGCAGCATAGCTTGCCTGAGATAAATACTGCTGTGGACTTCCTGATGGCCCATACCAGCTCCTGTGCTGTAAAAATCAATCAAGGAGCAGCTTCAGGAAGGCTGTCAATGGGCTCAGCTCCCTGAACTGGCTCGCTGAGGGATCACATGAGCACCAGTGTCAGGCCAAAAGAAGGAACGGCACTGTGGCAAGCTAGATTTATATTGGTTTAAATTGCTATGGAATTACACTAATCACATTAGAGAACCTCATTCCTGAGACACTTGGAAAAGTTCCCAGGGAAGGGTTCTCCTGATAGCTTTTCACCTGTATTATTTGTATGATGGCCTTGCCCATGCTATCTGGCCAAGATGATGCAGTTGGCTTAC
>NW_020448419.1:1864362-1878583 GCF_003343035.1 Apteryx rowi | reverse complement strand
AGAGAGACAACTATCTGAATAGATTCACCATGTGATAAGGGTGAGGAAAGACTAGGAGGGACACAGAACAGGAAAGGTATTTCTCAAAGTAAATAAATAAATAAGAACACGGCTCCATCACAAAAGCAAAGGCAGGACAGGAAAAAAAACCAAACCTCACCATCTTGCAAAATGAACTTGCCTTTCAAACAACCAGCTAAGTGCTACTCACCATTAAAAGGATTGATCTTCTTTGAGATTCGTAAAGAAATGGATTCCTTCAGGTCTCTCTTCTTCACACACTGAATGCCCAAATTCTGAAAACTGAAGCACATATGGCAGGACTTCAGTAACTAATAAAAACCCCAGTATAGAAAATCTAAATTAATTATTTGCTGTTAAAAGATACTCTGGTAAGAGATGGTATAAGAAACAAACAAACAACAAGAAAAGGGAAAACGCTTATTTTGAGAAGGGTGTAAAAGATCTGAAAAGCAGGAACATTACTTTCCTAAAATGAGAGCAGAGACAGAACTGAAAAATACTGAAGTAAAATGCTAAAGAGAAACATACATTTCTATATTAAAAATTGTTACTCTACAGTAATACTACAGTGATTAAAATAAGTAAACTTAAAATATTCAGGACCATAGTTTCAGCTAAAGTGACAAATTTCTTTGGATATTAATAAAACTGCTAATTTGCATTAGCTAAGGATCTGCCCTACATTTTTTTTAATCAGGGAATGTAAATATCTCAAACAGTATTTTAAAGATTTTTAAAACAAGTAAAAACAGCTTTTGAAGTCTCATCTAGTTATGGAAAAGTTCTGAAGAGCTGCAGCCCTTCCTTATTTGCATACAAGTACAGGTCACCCCGGCACAGAAGGTGGGGGGAGTCCCATGCGAGGTGACTCTTTCCCACATGGAAAAACCATGACATCATCAAAGCTGAGTGGATGTGAAGCAGGAAGTAAAGAAATCTGTGTTCACGATGTTACAAAAAGCTCAGAAGATAGCTTCTGCCAGCAGGCTCTGCTGATCCTGCTTCAGAAGTACTGGCAACTTCCCTTCCTTTGAAACCCCACAGAATATCTTTGCTTAGCTATGCCGAAAAAACGCTTTAATCCACCTGAAGGCATTCTTTGTTCCTGCCACAACTCTCAAGAGGAGTCCTGTGTTTCCCTGCCCTGAACAAGACCATCCTAGTTCACAGGAGTTCCCTAACTGCCACCCAGTACGCTCCATCTGCCACCCTATGCGCTCCATTCAGAGGGTCCCAAATCCTCTGCCATCGCAGGCTTCACTCCCCAAAACCTTTCTTCACAAAAGGAATGCATGCGCTTCCCTTTCAACTTTACACAGGGATCTAGAAGAAGATAAAATGCAGTAGTAAGTCCTAATTCAGCACTATGGCTTTATACTGTGCCTACTGACATTCACGATTAGTACTGTACGTTGGTGAGCGATCCCACTTCTATATTATCTTGTAGGCACTACTTCTTTAGGCCTTGACCTCAGCACACATTGAACGGGTGCCCACGTACATAGGAAGAATTAGTCTTGAACAAAAGGTTTAGCTAGCTATGCAAGAACTGCCAGCCACTACTCTGCATCTTTCAGCCACTGAGTACCAAGCCTCTCATAGAGCCAGAGCAGACTTTTAAGCACACTCTAACTCAAGCATGCACTGTCACAGTGAAAGTGTCTATTTAATTATCACTAAATAGAGGGCCGAATCAGAGAAGAAACTGGCAAGAACCTCAGCAACCCTGTGGGGTTTCGTATCAACCTTGGCTGAGAGGAAGTAAGCAAGATAACGAGAAGAGAGAGGGAGAAGTAGGAAGAGAGGAAAAAAAAAAAGAGAGAGACTTACCCCCCCCCCCCCAAAAAGCCCTATGATATCATCCGTGTAGAGAGACAGTGAACTAGGAAGTAAAAACCTTAGTACCTAGGCAGTCACTTGAGCACCAATGTTCATACTTTTGCCTTGATGTTTTGGCCGCAGGGGGCCCCGTGGTCAAGCAACAGCTGATCAAATCTAGGTAGCAGTATACACATCATTATACAACAGGCAGAACATTTCCTTCAACTGAAGCTGCATGGGGAATTTTAAACAAGTAGAAAGCACAGTAATTACTCAGACCAACCCCAAATCTGCAGCTAGCAATTCCACTTCTGCCAAAAATTGGGATTTTTGCTCAGTTTGGGATGCTCAGCATCAGCAGGCAGCCAGAACCACTACCAAGAGAGGACATCTCCTGCTCACTGGTATTACGTGAGGTTTTTCTTTAACATGGATTCCAAGAGAAGGATGTGAAGACTGAGTCACCAGCCACAAAAAGGAAAACGACTTTAAACATCCAGATCCAATTATGCATCATACTGTTCTTTCATCTTAAAGCAACCAGTGATTTGTTAAAAAATATGAGTGTACTCAATGCTGGGAATATTTCAAAGAGTGTTCAGAGCTTCTTCCCATCAGGATCTTAGATGTCAAGCTCAACTGAAGCTCACAGTTTTGCATTCTCAGTGAAGGAAAAGTAGCCCAGTTACCATTTTGTAAGAAACACACAGACTTACAACCCACTGATACTGAGAAGAATTCATGAATATAGCAAACAACCAGAAGTGCTTTGGATGAAACGGAGAAACAACATTATGTCAAAGAACAGGATTTAATTTTATGCACGCACAGAACGCAGATGAGATCAAAATTTGCAAATATATGCAGAGCATCCCAATGCTCTTTGGCATTACAACCTGTAGCTAATTCTAGATTCAAGACAAGACACTTGCACGAGGCTTGCCTTGTGCACCAGAAGGCCAAGAGGAAAACTTGCTGGGTGCAGGAAGACACTGATAGTAAATGTAATACATAACCAGAAAAGGGGTTAAGAATCAGGCTTTTTTTCTTCAGATCAGAAGCCACAGAGATGAGAGCAGGAAGTGGAATGGGCTAAAACTGCAGACATCCTTTGACCTTGGGTGAGGAAGCTTGATTTGAGAAGACAAAGGGGAAGCTGGTGAATGGATGGTCAGAGGGAAGCAACAGGTCTCAACAGTTTCAAGATAGCCGCAGCTGCCTTTTAGATGATGTAAGATGTATTTGCAGAGGCCAGTGAGGATGAGTTAAAAAACAATCAAAATGGGAGGTAAGTGCCTGAAGGGAGAGCTCTACCTTTCTAGAGATTTATTACAGTATGTGTGTGGGGGGGAATCAGAGGAATTACATTTACTAATCCTTTTATATACAATATCAATAAGGATTAGGTGAATATTGTGAACACAGCTAGAAACAATAAGCTAATAAAATTGTTTGCATCTGTAACAGCAAAAGACAGTACAATCAACATGTTATGTGCTACTGAATACATTTGCTGCACATTCATGATCAGTTGAGCCCGGGCTGTGTGTTTAAAAAATGTCTTCACTATTAGAAGTGTTTATTTCATCATCAGGCAATCATCATCAAACAGACCGTCTTCGGCTCTCTCCTTTAATAGTGTTCTGCTGACTAAACCCACATAAATATGGAGTAGTTTCACTAACAGCAACAGAATCACATCAGGCTTAAAAGCAGTACATAAGAGCTACAAATCTACACCCTGAAATATTTACCATATTTTCTTCCCAGTTTTCTTCTTCTTCAGCTCAGTTACATTTACCCCAAAGCAATAACCTACTTCCAAACATGCTATATCACAACAACAGCTTGTCAATTCTAAATTCCCTTCTAAGGAAATAATCGAAGTTTACATTTTTCACAGTTCTCTTCGTCCTTACTTTACCTCATAGGACATTGGTAGACTTGTAAGAAATGTTATCACATCTAGTTGTAATTTAAATATTCCTAACATCCTTCTGAATAGTACTCAGAATTAGATCTTATACAAAGCCTGAATTTTTCTCACCGTCTCCACAAGTAAATCCTTCCCAGGCATGCTTGCTCTACAGAGTTGCACAATATACAAGTCTTGGCCATATGTAGTTTTATATCTTATGATTTCCTCTTGATCACTGCACTACGAGTCCTAGCTATCAAATCTATAAGGATGACAGTCAACCCTATGCATCTTTCAATACATCAAGGGCAGGATTTTCACAGGTGAATACTGAGTGTGGATAGCTAGCTTGAGAAACCTTGCTTTAATATGCATGCTAAGCAAGCAATGCCAAGGTATTTGAAAAAGCTGTTACAATCATCTCTGCAAAATAAGACCTACTTCATAATGAAGAAAAGCTAAAGAGTCTACTAGAATCTTTTAATACGATAACCATACTTGTGGATTTTATGGGCTTCAGCAGAATCTACATTTTTACTCAAAAAACAAAGCAAAAACAAACCAAACACCCCAAAGCAAGAAAACAGTGACAACCTACTATTACATTTCTAGATCTTACTGTCACAACCACAATCTTCTAAAAGACGTGACATTCAGTCAGTACAAATTTTGTTTACCAGAGCCTCCATAAAGTCCAAACACAATTTCTGTGGAAGATGCGAACTTCCCTAAATGTCTTATCACCATGAAGCACTAATTCTAATATTGTCATTACCCATTCTATTACTTATCGTTTTTGCATACTCAATGTGGGAGAGACAGTCACGTTCAAGAGTAAGAAGTGCTACTGAACAAGACCAGAAAAGTAAGGCAGTGGGAGAAAGGAAAGGGAAACAGATAATGGGGGAACAAACAAAGCAAAGAAAATGGACTAGGAAAAGAATAGGACAAAAGATGAGCGTGTGAAGTATTAAAAAGAAAGGATATGCTTCAAAGAAAAAAGCTGCCCTCTCTCTGAGATGGATTAGTAAAATTCAGCAGAGATGGCATACTAATTGTCCTCTTAATCTGGTCAGAAGTTTAAATGACAAGATCAGCATATCATTTGCATAATTAATCTAATTCCCAAGCAACATCATTACTTACGACAGGACTCGCCGTTCTGGCCCAAACTCTGCTTCATAGTAACCATCTCTGCAGTCTTTGCCAACCAGATCATGAGGGTGCGGCTTGTAGGGTTCATTCTTTGTTACCAGTGTAGTCCTTATTTTGACTTTTCCAAAATAGTTCAGAATCTACAAATAAGTGAGAGATTTTCTAGATTTTAGATACCAGATTGAGTTAAGTCCCCACATTTAAAAGAAAACAGAGTTTGTTCCAAAATACTTCACGGACAAAACACCACCATCATTTTACAACAAAGAAAATTGCATTATTGCCTTGTAAAAGAAAAGCTAGGACCCTAACTGTGAAAATTCATAAGTTTTGTTCATTCCGTTTCAGTTCAGTTCACTTTACACTGAAAACAAGCATTTGGCAAAATATCTGAAAAGTGAAAGTTTTCAAAAAGTATTCATCATCTATTTGAAAAACTAAACCAACGTACTTGACCAGCTTCTTTGGCAACATTACCGGGTGATTTGCAATGAAAACTTTCACCGATCACTGTGAAACAAACCAGTATTTGACATTCAGCTCACTGAGTTCACTTATACTACCACACTGTGAGAATGGGAAGGAAGCCTTAAAGTCTCTAGGGAGTTTTTTTTTCTTTCTTGTTTTGAGAATGGAGATCCATTACTTCACTACATCATCAGGGCTCTTGTATGAATTGAATTCATCCCTGGGCAAAAGGCCAGAGGTAATACCTAGGCTATAGAAGCTTAGACCTGACAGTAAAATGCTTCGTAATGCTCTAAGACGAAACATGACAGGCCATATTTCATTATCGTATCTTGCCTTATAATGAAAGATGTAAAGATGTAAAATTCTACCCAGGTGACCACACACAAATGCTTACTGAAGGACATGACTAGGTTCAAAGATCTTAGGGAAAAACTCTTTAGAGCCTCAGGGATAATTACCTATACACTAAGTAGTGAATGAGGATCTTAGGATAACAATGACAGTGTGACATTAGCTCCTATGAAGTCTATTCGCTTAATTCTCAGATGAATAATCAAGAAGAGGGGCACTAAATAGAGCCTTCACAGCTGTCATGGGCCTAATTCCACGCGCACATCTCAGGTGCATACAAGTCTGCCCTCATGCTAACAGCTACCAGTGAAGTCAGCAAGGGTTGTGTGGGTGAATCTAAAAACAGAGTTTGGCTAAATTGGTTGAAGCATGACAACTTGAAAGCAAATATAAGATGTTTAGGCACACATTCATGCAGAGGTGAGCGCTCCTCCTCCACTTCCCCTGCCCTATAACTAACTGTTCCTCTCCTTCAGGCCTTTCTTTCCTCCTCCTAAACCTCTAAGGATTCACCATAATGTTTTCAACCAATACCTCAATCTTGGACTTAACCTGTCCACTTCTAGCTTCCAGCATCTGTTAGCTTCTGCAGTCTCTAATTTGGCTTCTTTCTTGACCTTCATATAGGCCACTGTTTCTTTTTACCCTTAAAATAAAACTCTCCCATTTCTCTTTCAGCTTCTTCAAATATTACATCATTTCTCCCTCATTTCACTCCCAGTCCCTTGAACTTGAAGCCTGGTTTAGCTGCTTTGATTCTCCAGTTCCTCCTTGATGATCTTCATCTCAACTGCACCACAAAATTTAATCTCTTCCTGGCCTCTCTGTTCTCATCCTCATTGATGTTTCCATCTCTGGAGGGGACTCCCCTAGCAGCTCATCAGCACTAAAGCTCCTACAGTCTTCAGGGACGCAGGAATTCACCTAGAAATTACCTCCTATCAGTAACAATCAGCTTTGTCATCAATGGTCACCTGTATTAAAGAACAAACTATGCCAGGATTTGTCAGTCACCTATGAAAACCCATCTTCCCTTCAGGTTCTGGCTGACCTTCATGTGCAGCACAGTCCAGGCTAAAAGGGATCACATGCTCATACTGCCCAAGGACCTACTGCTTCAGGCTGAGGGTCTGTGAAAGCATTTACTCTTTCCAGCAGCCTACGTAGTTTCTTCTTCAATTGGTAGAATGCTGAAAGAACAATCGAGCAAGATTTCCTTAGTTTCCTGTATTCCTTAACCAGCTCTGGCACTATGCTAGTAAAGGGGTCACTTTCTTATTTGCTTGTTCCTTTAGCAATTCTGGCTTCAGGGTTAGACCAGCTTCCGCAGCAGCCTGATTGCTCTGTGTAGTAAAAGCTCAGTCTGCTGCTCAGCACACCATTGTCAATACCATTATTTTCAAACTCTCCCCCTTTTCAAGGAGAAGGCTGAGGCTTTTATGCCTCAGCTTAGAATATCCCCTATCTTTCAGACTTCACCTCCTCTGTATCTCTTTCTCTGCTGTAATTCCAAAGACTCCATCTTTAGCTCCATTCTTTTCATACTCGCGCACACTGCAGACACACAGATGCGCAGCTTCCATTCCTGGGGACCATAATATACTTCAAGATTGCAAGCACTGATGACTTCCATTTATACTTGAACTTTCTGTTCTAATCTCAACTCTCAAAGATTTTCTCCAGATTGTAAGGGATAAAGGAAAAACTATCACCTTAAAACTTCAAATAACAAACCAGAAATTCTTCTATCTTACCCTACCCATCTAGGATTTCCCAGACATATTCCTTTGTCCCACATATTAAAGTTAACTGCCAATCTTGCTATTGTTTCCTTTACAACATCTCCAAAACAATTCCATTCCATCTCCACTTTCCATACCTCTGTCTCTGTTTTGATCACAGCTGCCAGGACTAGCCTAAATCCCTTCATTCTGGATTTCCCAGCCTTTCCACAATGCAACCACCTAGCTCTTCTTCACCTGCAGGTGCTCTGACCACATAATTTCCCTTTCTCAGCTCCTTTTTAAATTCTGTATCCCCTTCTGACTTCATATACTTCATGGTAGTTTCTTTTGAAGAACCTAACCACTGAATCACTGGCTGCAAGTCACTTTCTTACTTTATGTCTTTCTGCAGAGCGTCTTCTTTCATGCTGCACCAGCAGTTAGACTGGCCTTTTCAAATTCTGTACACAGACAACCTCCTTCAAAGCCCTCCCAAAATTCACATTACAGTCCAAATAGTTAAACCAAACTCAAACCACATAACTAGGAAACCAGAACAAGCATACATACAGAAAAAGCTAGTAACAAATGATTCTCCAACACTGAGTAACAGTACTCTGAGCTCCCTCTATACTGGTGCTTTGTTACCTACCTGTACATCTTCTCCTGTTCTGGTAAATTTGGAACAAAATCTTTAATGACCAGCAGAACATGAAATGAGGAACATTCTCTTTATTTATTGCACCAAGTCAAACACATAGCTACAGTACAATGTTAATGCAATCAATGATAATTCTGGATAAAAGTAGTATTACCTGTATGGAAGGGAATGTCTTATTGTTTTCTGTACTGTGTTCTCCTGGAATGCTGCCTGCCGATCTTCCCTCGCATTTGTATCTGAAACGCATTCCCCTTTGCCTGGGTTGTTCAAATATTTCAATGTAGGGTTCAGGGCCACCTTTAAAAAAAAAATGAAACGCTTTCAATACTAGTAGTAGAGACTAAAAAGCAGCAGAAGACAAGCTATATGGTTAGCTGCTACATGGGAATTAGAAATTCTAGATTCTTTTATTGATATTACCTTTCTTTCACTTGGTTTACCTTTTCAGACAATCAACTCTTCTTTCAATGTATATACACACAATTGAAGGTGAGGGGTAACGGGGGACAACAGATTTAAAATGAAGTCTCCAAGTATCAATGCCATGTAGATAATTAGCAGAAGATTCTGCCTCCTCTCATTTCCCTTGGAAGTTAAACTAATAGCTAAAAGAAGTTATGTCTGATGAAAGAGGATTTTATATGATAGAAGAAAAAAATCATTATTTCAGGGGAACAGTTGACATTTTTAATTATAATATACTTTTAGGAATGGTTGTCCTCTCAAAGTACAGGTACTGTCAGCACTGTGTTCTCTTGAAAGTCCTCTGAAAGTGAAGATGTTTCCTCAGAATTGATTGATTTAGTTCCCATCATAGTGAAGCAGAAACTATGCAAATTATGGGGGGGGGGGGAACAACTAACTACTCATTTGAACACCATCACTGTGGGCTCAGAAAATACATGATTGATGGTACTGAATTCTATATTTTGACCTGCCCATTTCCCACAGGGCCAGCTCTAGTTGCAGGATCTTCCCATACACAGCAAAAATCTTAGTAAAGGCTATTGGGCAGTTGTCAAAAGAGGCTTTTCAGGAAATGTGATAGACAAGAATGAGAGACAGCAGAACTGTTTTTAATGAAAGGTTTAGAAAGACTTTGACTTAGCATGAGTATCGGTACTTTTAAAGTAATGTTTTACTGACAGCCAATAACAAGCTATTTAATATATCTCACCGAGAACACCAAACAGGATAGTCAGTCAAACAGTGACAACAGTGGGATGGCATGTGAAAAACAAATAACAGAGGGAAAGTAAATATTGTAGAAGGTGAATCATCGTGGTATTACATGATCAGAAGAACACAGCTTATGGAAATGCCTACTGTGCTCTCTGTCATCTTCATATAATAGCATCCTACTTGAGCAAGGTTAGCGAACATGACAAACAAACATGACAGGCAACATCCTGTGGTATAGCTCTGAAAATAGTGCTTAGACATCAACATAATACGGAAAATAGTTAAGTTTATTGAAAATGTTAAACGGGTAAAAGCTCCCCTACTTCCTTCTGCCTGTCAACACCTCTATAGGATATGAGTTTTGTCAAAGAGGTGGATTCCAATCTTAACTCCATAATAAAAGCTTTTCTTTTGCTGCACTTACAATGACTTAAGCATACCTGCCAACACAAAGCTTGAACTTTGACTGGGATATGTTGGTCGCAAAAGACTTCTAATGTTGCAGCAGTTCAGAACCCAAAGTGAGAAAATACTGTAAACTAAATGATGAAACAATTAAGAGAAGGAAAGTAAAGAATTATGCCTCCAAGATGTCACTTTGGTCTTACCTGCATGCATGTTTTACTAGAAGACATTTACAGACAGCTACGGACTGGCAGCACGTGAAAGGAGCTCTGATGCTGGGATTGTCTTCAACACTACCTGCCTTTTCAAAGCCTGTCAGCTGAATGCCTTTTAAAGGGCAAACCGCATTTCAACTTCAGGCTGTATTTGGTGGCAAAATTTGAGAACTGCAGTTTCACATTGCTTCCTAACAATTTATCAAAATAGCAATAATGAAATCAATCACCTTCCACCCAGTAGATTTTAAGTCAGTTTCTGAAAATAGACCATGAGCTGTCACATTAAACGCACATTAGCCACTACTCTAGCTCCAGTTACTTACAAGGATGGGCAATTTTCTGGATGCTTCTCAGATCCTTTAGATAAGTTTTCATATTTTGTCTTTCTGGAAAATGAGCAAGTCCAGCAGAGGGTGGGGAGGGATGGGCAATATCAACAAAAAAGCCTAGAATTGATGCAAAGCTGACTGCAGAGAGGAATCAGATGCCTCAGCTCCTCACAAAGTCAAGCCCACACACCAGTGCATGGCTATGCAACTTTCACACTTAAAACTTACTTATGCTAACATATATATCAGGACAGTCCAGCAGACAATAAGAGGAGTGACTGTTGGGTATTCGTTAGCCTCCCATTCCCATCATGTAAGTGAGGAGAGAAAAGAATCTCATTTTTCCATCCCTAGATACCACAGTGTATCACAAATACAGATATCTATCTCTATATTAAATTAAAAATCTATTTTAGATGTTATAGTGACAAAATTGGAGTAAAGTGCCTACTAGTCATCTTACTTTGGAGGCAAACGCATGCTTGCATAGCTGCTAAACAGACCCACAATACACCCACACACATTACATATTGGTCAAAACTAGCTAGAGCCTTGCTGTGTGAAACTGCTATAGTACACAAGCATTTCAAGTCTTTAACTCTCTCTGCTTTAAGCAATAATTTCCCTTCATGCTCCACCAATACCTGTTTAAGAGGACCTTTTCTTCCCCTCACCCATTAAGATCATTTGAGTATTTTAGAACTCTGGGCTCAATAATCATTAGGGGACTGTGGTTGAAACAAATGTCATTGAAGGCAAACCCACCACTTAACAGCAGGTGTGTTTGTGGGAAAGTTGAGCTCGGTGACACGGTAGCCTCCAGAGATTAAATATTAAACTTCATTTTATCTTGGTTCTCACTCTCCCTATTTAAGAATCATGTTATCATCCCCACCACAATTATCAGTGTCATCATGTCTTGTGTAGAGAGGAAACACAAAAAAGTGGTTGTGTGAACTAAAGGTATTATCAGCACTCTGCAGTGAAGTGGAGGTCTGTTCAGTGTTCCCTATTTTTGTAAATAAGCAATGCCCCTGTGAAGTGGCATGGCTTAACTATTTCATAACCTACACTCACACCGTTAGTTCCCACAAAGTTGCTAAAGATCTGTCCTCTTCAGATCTTGTTTTGTTTGTCAAAGAAATATGAACTATGTCAAAAATGGACACGCTTTCACTAATTCTGCAAGAGAAACGTAAGGCTGCTTATATTACCTATTTGCCCACATCTACTCAGACAAGCATTTGAAATGGAAGCAAAATAAAAATCTAGCTAACCCTTCATTTAAGGAGACAACGCTTTAGAGTTTTATCTACATTTGTGATTATAACTGTCTATACACATACCAGCAATAGAAATACTACGCTACATATTACAAACTGCCTCTTCTTCTTTTTATTGTAAAATTGTTGCCCCCCAATGCTCCAATAAATAATTTTAAAGGAAATGTAGGAGACCAAGCGTTCCTATTACAGAAGCAAGGAAAAAAGGTAAAACCAGTAACAGCACTGAGTTCAGCCAGGTCACACTCATTCAAGAACAAAAGGCTGTTATGTTCTGATCTGTAGGAGCAATACAAAAAGGAACAAAAGGACAACCCCCCCCAAAAGTCAAAACAGCATTTCCATCAGACCTCCCCAAGATGAGAAACCTGGGACAGTTTAAAATCTAACATGGTCTAAGCCATTAGGATTAAAACTAAAGGATATAAATAAAGGCTTCCTACTTATCTCCTACACCTCCATTCAGAAGCAACTTCTTTGAACATGTCTGCTGAAGAGTTATCAAAGACTAAGTCTTTTTACCCTGGAACGTGTGTTGCAGGCAAGGGAAGAGGAATAGGCAAAGCATTCATCTTGAAATGAGGGTCTGTATTTATAAAGTGGAATTCCTGAGGAAGTGGAGGAAACTTAGACCTGTGGGATTAGGACATTTAGAGGTAGAGTGAGATGGGAGGAAGATAAAATGCCACCAAGCAGAGGGACAACTGGATGGTGGAATCATGTTTCCTCTTGTTGCTTTGCTCAAATGAAACAGGCTCTGGAGGGACCACAGAATTTGTAGTTCTCTTGCATGGAGTTCCTGTGAACATATTCTTCAGTGTTACCTGAGCATGAAAGCAAAGTAGGTGTGGGCTACAAGAGCAACTGGAACATGACCTTTGTGGAAGATGCGAATACATCACGCGAAAACATATGGTTTGAGGTAGGTGCAGTGAGACACAGATGGGAAAAGTGCTGCCCTTCAACTCCAGTGTTACTGTTCTCCACAGAACTCTGGTGACCCCGTATCCTCCACAGCAAAAGCCACTTCCAAAAAGTTAGAGCAGGCAATCTAAATGCTTACAACTTCCTGCAACGGCTCAGGCAAAAAACACCATGGTAGAAGATTTGCTTTACAACATTCTGGCTCAATCTAAAATAACCCAGAGTGTAAACATATACATATTTTAGAAAGCAGTAATCTACCTAGGACTCCATAAACTGCGCAGTCTAACAGATACAAAACTGCTCATGAACTTCCTCTTTATTATTGTGTGACATTACAGAATAGCAACCAAAAAAAAAAAAAAAAACACAACACAGCTACAAAAGCTAGCTAGTACCAGGAAGTTAAGAACTTCCCCTGCTGAAAAATTCCTTATCTGGTTCCTAATTACACTGAGAATACACTAGAGATAAGAAAGAAGTGCTATATCCTGCTTCAGTTTAGCCATTATAACCATAATAATAATAAAAAAAATTTAAAGATATCCTCCACACAAATCCACTAATTCTATTTCTCTGTTGATAGTTAGCATTTATATACATATCAAGAGTCAACACTTATACTTTGGTAACAGATAACAGAACACACACCCCTAACTTGGAGGCTGGAGAGCATCTTTCCCTAAAAGGGCCACTGTAATTAATGCCGGCAAGTCTGAAACAGATTTTTTTTAATCCCAACGAAAAATGCCAGAAAACTACTTTTTTTAAAAGATTCAGTTTAATTTGGACTAAAGAAACTTAATTGTGCTTTTTGATGTAATTACTCAGCACATGATCCCTTATCTATATTATTTTGCATTTATACCATCTCTGTTTCTTATTCATTTGCATTCTCAGCGGCAAGTTCCCATGTGAATAGGATCCAGTTGAGCGTTGAGGAGCCTCTGCCTACTGATGCCTGTCTGTCTGTCTGTCCCAGATCTGAGACCCACGGGCTTACTTAACACCCAGACATTTCAGCGATGCCTTTCCAGATTTAAAGGATCCGTGTAACAGCCTTGTAAGATCTGCTGCAATTAGTGCGAACATCCCCAAGACGTTTATTCCCTGAGCTTTTCCGCAAGCCCGCTTAACAAGCTAGGCGGGCAAGGATTTGGCGTCCAAAGCAGACGCCGGGATGACGGGGGAAGAGCACCGCCACCCCTCTTCGCACGGCCGCCACCTGCCTCCGGCAGACGCAGCCGGGAGGCGGGTGCCGGGAGAGGAGAGGGAGATGGAGAGGAGCGGGGCAAGGTGCCCCTCGCAGGACGGGCCACGCCGTTAGCGGGTGCTCGCCGTTCCTCCGAAACCACCGCTCGCTCCGCGCGGTCTCGCGGGCGAGAAGGAGCAGGGCAGGAGCAGCCCCCGGGCGGCGGAGCGGCGCAGGGAGGCCCGCGGGGGCCCCGCCGGGCCGAGGGGGCCGGGAGCGCCGCGCACACCCCGCGCCGACCTGCCTCCCTGCCTGCCTGCCTGCCTGCCTCCCTCCGCAAGGGCACCCGCACGACACCACCGCCGCCGCCGCCCGGGCGCGCCCGGCCCGCACTCACCGGCCATGCTGACAGCTCCGCGCAGCCGCTCCGGCCGACTGCCGCCGCGGGGCTCCCCGCCCGGGCCGGCACCTCGGCGGGGGGCGGGCCGCCCTCCTCCTCGCTTCCCTCCCTGCCTGCCTGCCTCCTCCCCGCGCTGACGCGCCGCCGCCTCCGGCGCCGGGGG